>NC_139247.1:3651655-4098227 GCF_977018435.1 Lepisma saccharinum | reverse complement strand
ATAGTGGTTAGATTAAATTGATGAAAGGATACCCAGATAGAGATACGAACACTGAAATATCCATGGTAAAGTAGGGAATAGCTACAAAATATATTTCTCTATTCTAATTATTATAAGTAACTGACATGTTTAAAAAGCAACATTTTAACAATGTGTCAATAACTGCGAATTCTTCATGGAAAGAACTTGCACGAAATATTATAATTTTAAATTTTATAATATTTTCCGGATATGAAAAATATAGGTTAATTTGTTCATCTAGTAGAACTTACGGTAAATATCCCTGCAAGTGACCATTATCATGAGCTTGCAATACAACGAACTTTTAAATAATGGCAACTTCTGTCCGAAAAAGAAACTGTAACATTGAAAATGCACTTTCCTCCTCCTATGACATGAGAACAATGCCTCAGAAATGTTTACCAGCTGTCACATATTTCAGGATGTGTGAAATAGTAGTGGATATAAACCACTAAAAATAAACTTATTTTCTCTGCAAAGATTTGTTTTACTCCTTCCTGTTTATTTTATAGTTATTTTTCATAACATTCTTATTTGTCCTTGGAATTCATCTGTTGCATGTGGTGTAAGATGTGACCCTTCCACGTAGTACATTCAATTTCCAACTTCACTTCCACGTAGTACAACCTGGACTGTATTTTGCAGGCTAACGAGGCTCTGGCGTCGGGACCTACGGCCAGTATAATATTCGTAGTGTGTGTGTTGTCCTGTGTTTCGCCCTTGTTTCTGCTGAGTGCCCTTCTACAGCCTCAGCTTTTAACTGAAGCCAGAATATCTTAAGATTTTAGTTATACGGCATTACAGTTGTATTATTACCTATGTTGGACCCCGTATCATGTGACGGGTGCAAAATACACTAAGTGATGACTCCCTTGTAACTGCGACGCTTGTAACTCCCTCTCCTCTGTATGTGGGCGTGTTTTTCCTTTGTGGATAAGTGTATGAAAAAAGAAATATGCAGTCGCTAGCAAAGGTAAGTATACATTGATTTTCTTTATCGCCCTGTTGTTTTTCATAAGATGGTACTTTAGTGATAAGGAAAATGTCATCCTGCGTAGGTAAAGAAGAGATAAGTATCATCGAGACTTGTTAAGACGAGGTCAAGAACGTCGGGGAATGTAAAATCGAGATCGAAACTTAAATATTCGAGAGTCTTAATTTAAAATTATTTTCCTTATTTTGTGTGTCGATTCTGCCATTTTTGGCTAATTGCTACGACGAAGGTGAATGATGATTACTGTATATGATGAAGAGACTCTCATAAGGTATGCAATAACGATGCGCATGTAAGTTTTCGAACCCAGACCTTCAGTGGTACGTCGACGATTTCGGCGAAATCGAAGTTGCTTTACTGTAAGACGTATTAGAATATAACAAAGAATCTATGCTCTTTAATGTACAAACTTATGTCTTCATGGAGGTTTTCTTGTTTTAAATGTTTGTATTTCGAGATCTTTCCTTATCAAAAAAATTCTCAAAGTTTGTGAGTCCGGATGTACAGTTTAAAGCGATATCCGAACCAACATGTGGCCTCCCCGATGGCACAGTGGTAGCGTCGTCGCCTTGCTAACATAAGGGCCCCCGGGTTCGATACCCGGTGGATGCACATAGTGGTTCGGATCCCACTTTAAACTGTAGGTCCAGTCCCGATTAGCCTTACTGTGCATAAAGTGGACGTAAAAACACACCAATTCAATCAATCAATCGGGACATCCCTAGATCGAAATACCTCTCGCATTTTCCTTTCTTTCGGATGAACGACAAATTTGCCAAATAATTCTAACCATACGCGTGTCGAGACTTTTTATCCCCAGAGGGGGATAAATCAAAACTATTTTCCAGGGGGACAAAGAATATGTACCCGTACTTATGGCGATGCTTTATTTTGAATTAATTAGTAAGGGAATAAATAACATTTATATTTATTTTACTTTCCAAGGTAAAAAGAACAGTGCACCAAATGAACAGCACTATCTTTTTCCAAGGGGGTTGACAAGTGCCCGTCTTGTCCCTCCCTGGTTCTAGCCACTTCCGCTTTTTTTTTTTTCTCTGACGAGGAAATTTCCTTTGAAGACCGGTGAAGCGGAGGAGGGAGGGGGTTGGTTCGGGTATCATGTGACTTGCTGGAATTTTGTTTTCAATCGCAGGCGCGGAGTGTGAACAAAGGGACCAACTGTTTCCCCCGAGCGCTCGAGGCGTCTTTCAGTCTTTCCTATGCGAGCGCGGAGCGGTTTCGGTATTCGTTCGCGACTGAGCCGTTTCGAAGCGAATCAGTGAACCGGATCAGTCGTTCGTTGAAAAGATTCGTTCAAAAAGATTCGTTCGTTCGCGAACGACTCATCTCTAGAAGAGAGGCTCTTAGCCAAGAGTTTCTCAAGATACGACTATGAAACGACACTGTCTCAAGACGAGATTACCTTCCCAAGATCGTCTTGGCTAAGAATCTCTTACACGGTGTCTTGAGATTTAACTATGAATACGGCCCAAACATCGACAAAAAATTGTCAAAAACTGATATTCAATTGATAAAAAAAAGAGGATACAAATGCATACCTACTAAGTATGAGTGGGAAAAAAAGGGAAATTTTACTAAAACATCGCTAAACGCTAAAACATCGACAAAAAAATTGTCAAAATATGTCAAAAAGTGATATTCAATTGATAAAAAAAGAGGCTGAAAGACGATACCTACTAAGTATTATTTTGAAACAATCAATTAACACTACTGCATTCCCCCCCTAAATCCTGATACGACATTATACGGAATTCCATACACCCTAATAAATCACAAAATCAATAAGTGTCTGTAATGTTACTAGAGAAACACATGAAATAATTGTAAAGATTAGTGAGAATTCCAGGTAGGAATGTGTTCTGTATTTTTCACAGGGGGGACAGAGCAGGCTATCAGGGTGGGCAGTTGCCCCCTCCCCTCTCTAGCTACAGGCCTGCCTTGGCTTCGTAGCATTTAAAAGTTAAATTGATTAACATTTTATACATACATACGAACATGGGTAAACGATAATATTTAATTATTATTATTAATAATAATAATAATAATAATAATAATAATTCTTTAGATGAAGGGAAAAATGAGTGAAAAAGGGAAATTTTACCTCTACAAAGGGAAATTGTGCTTACAGATTGTGGCAACACTGGCGAGTGATCGATACATCGTTGTTTACATTTGAAACACAATGGAAGTTTTAAAGTGCATATTTTGCTGTCAGTCCGTCAATTCTACTTGCGGCGTGAATATTAAGAATCCAGATAGAAATGGAATATCAGTGCTTGACAAAGTTAAATGTTGCCTTGGAACTACGGTAAGATATCATTATCCACTGCTGTGTGGTTATAATACAGTGACTCACATAAATATTCCAGCATATGGGAAGGGCAATGGTTTCGTATGTTTAATGCAAGATTTATAGGTGTATTTGGAAGTGCTGTAACTGTTCCGATTGTTTAATGTTTTTTGGTATTTGGGCCTACCCGTGGTTGGTTTTTGGGGCTAAAGTCAATGGTTTGTGGGACTAACGTCAATGGTTTTTGGGGCTAACGTCAATGGTTTAATAATTACTCTTTATGTCAAAAATTGAACTTTTTTCGTGAAAAAAGCAAAATAGCACCTTGAAGATTCTTTCGCAATGCAGAATAGGTAGTTACGAATGTTAAAAATGACGAAATAAACGAGTGAGAGGTGTTTTGGACGCTATCGAAGTTTTACCCTTTGTGGAGATATTTTCTGTCATCGTAGAATCTGCTGCAGTGGTAAATCATGTGTTTTTCACGATTTTACTACGACCACTATGTTTGCCTAGGTAACAGTTTCATACATCGGAAACACATTTCTTCAATTTTACACATGAAACTATGGTAACACTTTACTATACCGGAGATGGATTTCTTCAAATTTACAGGAGAAAGTACTTACGCAAATCATTTTCTGTAGCATTGTTGATGTTCGGTAATGTAGTTTTGATCCATTTTAATGCGAATGCATGTGGTTTTCTACGAAAATCTCTTTCCGATGCGCTATTGCTGCTGCCGCCATTTGCTTTCTGTATGAGAGCACAATGTTCTATGTGTTTGATGACGTAAACTGCGTAGTCAGTGTTTCAACCTCGCCGTCTTTTCGCTATAAGATAATGGAACCTAACCTAACCTAGTAGGCATACCTCGTCCTCGTGATGGTTCATGGGGCTATCGTGAATTTTTGGGCTAATGTCAATGGTTTTTGGGGCTACCCGTGGATGGTTTTTGTGGCTAACTTCAATGGTTTAATAATTACTCTTTATGTCGAAAATTGAACTTTTTTCGTGAAAAAATTTCGTGAAGTGTTTTTAATTTTTTTAAAAATTTAGGTATTTTTCGGTGAACAAGGTTGCAACACTGCATGCACACTCCAAATCGACAAAACACTGGCACAACGCGCAATGAACGGGTAAGCTATCCCCATATTGTGTGAAAATAAGGAAGAACAGTAAGTACTCGTAAATGTAAGAAATAGGCATTATTTTCGTTAGAAATTCATTATTTCACCTAAGTAAATGTTCCGGAATGCAGAATAGCACATTAGCAATGTAAGAAAGTGCGAAATAAATCATTGACAGGTGTCTCTGGTATAGTAAAGTAGTACCGAAACGACTTACGGAAATGAGTTTCTCTAAGGTTTACAACATTCGTCGAGCTATTTTCTTTCATCGTGGAATATATTTGACCGGGAAATCATGTATTTTTCAAGAGACATATCTCACCGATGCACAATTGTCATTGCTTTCATTTGCTTGCCCTACAACTACCGGATGCTGTGTACGTTTGATGACGGAAGCCCCTGACAGTGTTTCAACCCCCTTCTTTTTTTACTATGCTTGCCTAATGTAAGCAAACCTAACCTAACCTTATCGGATATGGTTCGTGGGGCTACCCGTGAATGGTTCATGGGGCTATACGTGAATTGTTTGTGGGGCTATCCGTGCATGGTTCGTGGAGCTATACGTCAGCTACCCGTGCATAATGTATAATTTCCACCGGTGACTAAGACAGTAGTAGGTATTTTTCGGTGAAGAAGGTTGAAATACTGCATACCCACCATGTGAGTCAAGATGTGCCCGCCATATTGTGTGTTCCGGAAGCGAAGAAAGGAATAAAAAAAAAGCAGTCAGAATGTGAAAAATTGCTTTTGTTTTCGTGTAAAAAGCATAATGGCACCTTGAACTATGTTCCGCAATACACAATTGGGGTAAATGTCTGTTATATCGGAGACACATTTCTATCGGATATTTTCAGTTTTAAATGGTTCGTACTTACCAATTGTGTATTGCGGAACATAGTTGAAGGTGTCATTACGCTTTTTACATGAAAATAACTTTGATTTTTCACATTAAGAGTAATTCTTTTGGGTCCTTTCTTCCGTTGCGGAACATACAATGTGGCATGCACAGCTGTAAATCATCGCGCGTCGTGCTTGTGTTTTGTCTATTTGGAGTGGGTATGCAGTGTTTCAACCTTCTTAACCGAAAAATACCTACTTTCGTGTTCATTTTGTCATCACAAACCATTGACGGATTCGTCACAAAACGTCAGAAAAGCAGTATTTCACTTTAAAGAATGTTTCGCAATGCACAATAGGTAAATACGAATGCAAAAAGTGACTAAATAAACGAGTGAGAGGTGTTCGGCTGATTGACAACATTAATGAATAACCTTGTTAAATACCACGATGATTCTCCGTAAAAAGCAATTGAGAACCATGTTTCTTTCGCAAATCACTATGACCTTTCTTGTCGCACAACAGTTTCCCTACCTTGTGTTCTGACGTCAGACGAGGAATGGCTACGAGGTTAGGTTATACGGCGTACGCTTTTAGAAGGAACATGAGTTCGGCCAATACCCGGCCAGTGCTACTGCGCCGTTGCCAAACTAACTGCTAGCGCAAGGAAAGGACAGAAGATTCGCGATGTATCCATTATTTTGATAATGCATGTACAGTATATATGAGTACAGTGAAATAATATACAGTATACCCTCGTTAACACGAATCCCAAGGGACCGAAAAATCAAGAGTTCGTGTTAAAAAAAATCGTGCTAACCGGGGACTGAAATTTTATTGTTGCAATACAGTTCTTTCTACACATTAACCATTTACAATACTTATTTTGTATGTCACCATAGAAAACACTACTACATTAATTATTTTTTTAAAAAAGTACTCACAGATCATTTTCTGGTGAAAAACAGTTCTGTATGTGTTGTGATGACACAGATTCCCAGGATGCGGTGATAGTTTTTATTGTATCAAGCACACTCCTACTTGGGGTTTCAGTCTTCTACGTTTTAAAGAATAGAAAAACACATCGGAACACACAACTGAATTTGTTGGTTAAATACGTATAAGCTCATTGTTGACGCGGTGATGGCGATTGTCGAGAAATTGCACCCAAGTTTTAATCTTGATGTTACTCGTACTGGCTATGTTTTAAAGAATAGAAAAACACATTTGAACACATTGTGATCTGAATCTGTTGGTTACAATACTGTATAAGTTGATTGTTGGCAAGATGATAGAGATTGTTGACCGATTTCTTACATACCTAGCAGAGGAACGACAGAGGAACAACAAAAAAAAAAATATGAAAAAATTTGAAAGTTCGTGTTAAATGAGATCTAATGACACAACGGACTGAAAAACAGTTCGTAATTCGTGGTAACCGAAATTCGCGTTAACCGATAAAACTTTCTATAAGATATAATACATCCCTGCCGGGACCAACATTTTGTTCATGTTAACCGAGTGTTCGTCTTAAGCGAGTTTGTGTTAACGAGGGTTTACTGTAGTGAATATTTCTACACAGGATTATAATATCATATCACTGTAGCATATACGAGAAACCCATACCTGAAAGAAGCTCTCGTCGTCTTCCTCGGTCTCCGTGTCACTCATTTCACTCATTTCCGAGTCACTCTCCTGGAGGTTAATGATTAGATTTTGCACCCTTGGTGCCTGTACTACTGGTGCTAGGTTTCGAGAGTGACATTACTTAAAATAAAAAGAACACATGGAACACACATTATTGTACGAAAGGGCTGTATTTAATCTTTCCACAAACTGTTCTTTGTGGCGCACGAGTGAACGATAAGCGAATAATTTTACATCAGCCTTGCTACGAAAACGCTTAACTCAAACTGACCCAGACTTTCAATGTTCGAGAACAATGAAGGGTCATTGTTTATATCGAGACGAATTTAACACCCACAGTTTTCCTTAGACACAACAACTCAGCTGCGTCAACACGGTGGCAATGAAAAAAAAAGGCTGAAGGAAATGAAAGGTGACTTTTCCCTTGTTTCTTCAAGGAACGATAACTCCGTCTGTAGGCGACGGAAATTCATGGGACTTGGACAGTCAGGTTCAAAATGTCTTTCCCCATCTTATGATGAACCTTAAAGTGGCGAGTTTTATGAAAACATCTTGCGCGCAAGAAAAATACAGAACACGGCTTTTAACTTCCGCGCCGCAGTCTCCTAACTGTACAACGTTGCACTCCTGCCATTGGCTCATTGCCACGCACACCCTCTACGTGGCCCCTCCCTATATCGCTTCTAAAAGCGTACGTCGTATAGGTACCATTAGCATAAATACAACGAAACATTATTATTTACGCTAAGAGACCTAAACACACTAACATTGAAAAGCTTTCTGCCTTGACGTCAGAACACAAGGTTGGTCAAGTATTGTGCGATAAGTGAGACACAATTCATTACTCTGTCTCCAGCGTTGCCACACTGTTGCATTCTCAGTTACATTGTCTTCACCTTGGAAGAATGGTGGGACACACACGTCAGACGAGGTTAGGTTAGGTTCCATTAAGAAAAATGCAATGAAAAATTATTATTTCGTTTGATTAGGTAAGTTAGGCAATTGTGTATTGCACGCTGATTTCTTCATGTTGGGAAAATGACGTCTTCCATAGAGCTGCTGTTGTTACGGTAGGGTTACGTTACATTAGGAAAACATAGTTTCTTTCGTTTTTCTCTACATTTCCATACTTGACCGCAATTATTACATGCAGATTCGTGATTAGGAGGTCTCAATTAGTGAGCAGGTGAAATTTCATAGAAATCGGAGAGTGGTCCGGTATTGTAAACTCGTTCCTTTTTATTTCCAAAATCTTCTAGAATAAAGAATTGTGGCAATCATTGTCACACTACATCTGAACCTTCGTGAAACTAATGAACCCTGTATGGATTTCCAGAAAGAGTTATATATGGTGGAATATGATTTCATCATGCTACGTATGCAATTTTTACATGGTTCGATTTCAATTTACGTCTGTTAAAACAACTGCAGAGTTTTAGAGATTACTTACTGCGTGTTTCCTTGATGTTCACTGGTTTTTCACTTCCATATACTTCTGTATAATTCTGTACTTTCCAGCAGCCATTCATTTACTATCGTCTTGGTTACAAACAAATTGGTTAGATTACATGCGCCAGGTTTAGTTCTCTTAGCATTCTCCATTCATAGAAGGAAGAGGAAGTATAGTAGACTAGTAGGAATGATTTTGGAAGTAAATTGGAAGTTTACTGAAAGTAATTACCGCAGTTTGCTGTTTCAAAAAGTCCAATTTATATGCAAAGAGGATATGAAAGTGTTACCTTGCTCCAAAGTTCTAGTTTCGTACTAATGAGACATTCCACAGACTACCACCATTATTCACTTGTCGTCACACAAAAGTCAAACACCTTTTCTGTCAAGTGCCGTATTTAATCTTCTAACATCTAGTTAATTGCTTCCTTGTTACGCTAAATGTAGTGCATTTATTACCTGTTCAATCTCGGGACAACACCTCTCACTCGTTTATTTCGTCATTTTTAACATTCATACTTACGTATTGTGCATTGCGAAACATTCTTTAAGGTGGGATTTTGCTTTTTTCATGAAAATAATTTCAATTTTTGAAATTAACAGTAATTATTGTTCTTCCTTTTTTCGCTTCCGTAACACACAATATGGCGGCCACAGCTTGAGTAGCATTGTGGAATACAGTGTTTCCAACCTTCTTAACCAGAAAATACCTACTTTCATGTTACTGACTACATTATGTTAACATGGTTAGGTTAGGTTAGGTAAACATAGTTATAAGAAAAGAGTTCATAGTGGAATTCATCATCAGAAAATCACGGCGTGGTTGGAAATACTGACAGGATGTTACGTCATCAAACGTACACAACATCCAGTTCACATAGATGAAGCAACGGCAATTGTACGTCGGAGATATATTTCTCTTAAAAAATACATGAATTCCCAGTCCAATAGATTCAACGGTGAAAGGAAATACCTTCACGAACTTTGAAAATTTGAACTCATTTCCGTAAGTAGTTTCTTCTGTAAAATTGAAGAAATATGTTGGTCCAGGATCGAACAGTTACCAATGAAATATGGTGCTTGAGAGAGAAGGTGTTTGACTTAACGTTTGATGAGTCCCACCAATAACTAAGATGACTGTAAACAAATAGTTCATGACAAGTAAAGTATTATATTGAAATGAAAAGACATTCTCAAGGAAATACACAATAAGTAATCACTAAAACTCCTCAGTTTGTGTTAACAGTCATAAATCGAAATTGATCCATGTCAAAAATGTGTCCACAGCATGTAGAAATCACCATTAAACGAAAGGAAGTTGAGCAGGCACTTTCCAGAGGCCGCTATAGAGCATCTCAACCTTACGGGTTAAGTGGAGCGCGGCTTTACCAGATCAACAAATTGAGTTGCTGTTAATCGCTAATGATTGTGACAAATTTACTTCCTTAATATCGTATAGGAAATCATCAGAATCTATATATTTGATGCATTTTGAAAAAAAAAAAATTTAGTTACCTTAAGATTTGCATGTAAATGTTTATATTTCAACGTAACTATTTACCATTTTACATTTGCATTATATGTGTAATACACAATGCAACTATTGTTACTTCTTTCATTGAATGTTGTATCATTTACATAAACAGAATTAAATAGATGCAAAAACAAACATTAAGATACATTTTTTTCGGAAAATAAAGCACACTTCACTTCCAACTTCAAACAATGGTCAACACTTTTCTCGTTTGGTCTGCATGTGTATCGTGGCAAACCGAAAAGTTTCTCGCTAACCAACTTTTTTGTGTTACAGTCTGATGATCTATACAAAATATCCAATGTGTGTGTGTGTGTGTGTGTGTGTGTATATATATATATATATATATATATATTGATTTATATATATATATATATATATATATATATATATAAATCAATCATAAAATATAAATATAAATCATCGGTGTGAGGAGATGATGATGCTATGAAATTAGCGAAAATTTTGAATTTTTCTACTGTCCGGTGAGTGTTTCCTTTTACCTTCTTTGATTTTTACTTAGCCCTTTTGGCCCTCCTTGCTTTTATCCATTATATATATATAATGGATTGTATAACGATTTGTATATACGAGGTCAAATTGAAAAGTCCTTGCGTCTAATTTTTTTCTAGCTTGTTATAAGTGTTATTACAAAAGTGATATATACGAGTGATGCAGTAGGCTTTTCTTGGAATGGCCCTATTGTAACTTCTGATTTCTTCCATGACACGGCGCTGTTATCAGTTGGAAAAGATGGCCGGAGTGTTCAGGAAGTTCACGCCATATATATATATATATATATATAACTTTCCTCGTAAGCAAATTAATTCACTCAGCTGAAGAATATCATATCTACAAACATCATAGATCCCGTAGAAAAAAAATTGGCGAAGTTGTTCAAGCGGTTTGATATTTATGGCGTTTGAAGTATTTACTAGAAAAAAATTAAGCATTTTGCAAAATTGCATAATTATGAAAAATTCAGATCACATGAATTTATGACAGGTTATATAATGCCGTCAGTAGATAGAGCATAAAAAACTAAAGCATAATGATTTCACTGTTTGAAATTTTCGACTTTTACATTTTATAAATTTTGTAACATCTTGCGGTGGTAGAGAAGGACAGAGCTATTGGCAAAACTCATGTATTAGAGAGAGAGGGAAGTACTCCATTTACTTCCATACTGACTTTTAAGGTTGAGACACTCTATAGTGTATTTGTTTGTGCAATGCTGGTGAACTATATATAATAACTGGAACATTCGCTGCAACACTGATTGGCCACGGAAATTGAAACTACTTTTGCTATTAGTTCCTACAGGGAACGTGTAAAGAAAACGTGATTATCCCATAAGCTTGCGTTTATTTTCTCACCTTTTTGCTTTCGTATAGGACATTCTATCATTATTTTACCATATTTATACATCCAGTACTACAAATGAATGTCTTATTTAGTGTTTCTTCGCTACATTAATAGTTGGCATGTGTAGTTTCAAGCAATTAATACAGTCTTAAGTGAGTTGAACGTGGTACGGTTGTGTTTGGCATTTGGATGCACGAGGGCAAATCAAAAAGTCTTTGCGCCTAACTTTTTCTAGCTTGTTATAAGTGTTATTACAAAAGCGTGATATACGAGCGATGCAGTAGGCTTTTCTTGGAACGGTCCTATTGTAACTTCTGATCTCTTCCATCTGTTTTCTTCCATGGCATGGCGTTGTTATCAGTTGGCAAAGATGGCCGGAGTGCTCAGGAAGTTCACGCTCTTATGAGCAGCAAAGTGTTATTAGTTTTTTTTATGGTGCAAAGGACAAAGAGCCACAGATATCCATAGGGAAATGGAGCCAGTGTTTATCAGTGCAAAGTGTGCAGTGGTGGTGCAAGGAGTTTTAAAATGGACGGGAGAATGTGGAGGACAATGAGCGATCAGGCCGACCTCGTTCCTTGCTGACACTGGACAGCATTGCCCGTGTTGATGAAATGGTGAAAGCTGATCAACGTGTTCATCTGAAGGACATTGCCACTGAACTTGGCATTTCCTATGGTAGTGTTTACGACATTGTTCACGATTCGTTGGGATACTGCAAAGTGTCGTGTCAGTTGGTTCCTGAGCTTCTTGATGATGAACGTTGTTTAAAAAACGAATAACACTTCGCTGCTCTTATGGTGTGAACTTCCTGAGCACTCCGGCCATCTTTGCCAACTGATAACAGCGCCGTGTCATGGAAGAAATCAGAAGTTACAATAGGGCCATTCCAAGAAAAGCCTACTGCATCACTCATAAATATCGCTTTTGTAATAACACTTATAACAAGCTAGGAAGAAAATAGGCGCAAAGACTTTTCAATTTGCCCTCGTATATACAAATCGTGTAAGTAATTGCCTGGGTGTCCACTTTTATCAGTATCATTCTTAAAATATGTGTATACTATGCCTAAATATATTTGTTAAAATTTGATAATGGTAATTAAATGTTATAGCCAAAGCTTTCAAATGTGTTTTACAGTTTACACCCATGTGTTTCATACACTGTCACAAGTGATTAAACTTTGTAATAACCAATTAGTTACACACACTTGCAGTCTCCTTCACCTTTTCTCATTTTATGAAATTTAATCAAGATATTATGTGTTAAATTTATATAATTGTTATATCACGGTCGTACAGTAAAAGGAAGAATTAACGTGTCCAAAATATATGCATTTATAATGAAACCAAAATTTAGTTTCTCTCAATACAGATTAGAATCAAAGTTTCTGTGCATATACGTGTATTTTTCAATCTATTCTGCACTTTCTAATTATTATTTTCTTTTCATTCATTTGCACAGTTCTCCTTAGTTTCATGCTGTCAGCTGAAAGACTCAACGAGTGGACATTTGCATGCAGTGTTGCATATATATAAATAAATGTGGATCTGTGCATTAAAACTACATTTCTTTTCTTTGCAATACTGTATTTCTTCGATGGTTTGAATCCATCGTGCTCAGTGTGTCGCTCTGATATCAACAATAATATTGTGGCAACATGATGTGAACAGAAGCTACAGAATTCTCCATATTAATCAACTTTTACCCAGAAATTCTTAACAATACATTTATATTGTTATTTTAATCTTAAATCCCATGGTGTTTGAATATAGGTGACATACCTGTTGTAATGGTTTCACATAAATATGGCTTTTATTTTATAAATAATCTGTCGTAAGAACCTGTTTGCCGCCATAAAAAAAGGTATAAATTTATATATGTGTATATATAATACTGGCTCCTGAGAAAAAGGGGCTGAAATATTTTTATTTTTTCTACCCCTGTACATACGAGGTGGTATCAAAAAGTTTTGAGACTAGCTCTGTTTACATGGAAGTACTTTATTTATCTACGTTTACACATGATCACCTTCAAAATAGTCACCTTGTACAGCAACACAGCGCTCCCAGTGTTTCTGCCACTGCTGGAATGCGTCCTTGAAGTCTTCTTTTCGAAGCTTGTCAAGCATCATCTGCGATTTGCACTGGATCTCCGCAATGGTGTCAAAACGGCGACCTGTGAGCTGGATCTTGAGCTTCGGGAAGATGGCGAAATCCGCAGGAGCCAAATCTGGTGAGTAGGGTGGGTGCAGAAGTGCGATCATCTTGTTTCTGGTGAGAAACTCACATGTGAGGAGAGTACGGTGACAGGGTGCATTTTCGTCGTGGATCAGCCAGTTTTTCGCGTGCCACAGATCTGGTCGCTTTCGCCAAATGTCCTCCCTCAGATGTCTTAAAACCTGGCAGTAGAACTCGCTATTGATGGTCTGGCCCCTGGGGACGAATTCGTGATGCACAATGCCGCAAATGTCGAAAAAGACAAGGTTGAGCTGCGGATTTGGCTCGCCTTGTTCGGTCATGGAGATGATGGGCTCTTCCACTGTGAAGACTGTTGCTATGTCTCAGGGTCGTACCCGTACACCCAAGTTTCATCACCAGTAATGATCCTAGTCATCCACGGCACGCTGACGGAGTTATTGGCAGACTTGGACGTGGTGTTCCTCATGCACAAGTTGCCGAATGGTTTCGACATTTTCGGGTGTTGTGCTTGTTGAAGGTCGTCCTGATCTCTCGTCGTCTTCCAGTGATGTTCTTCCACTCTTGAAGTGCGCTTGCCACTCAAAACACCTCGCACGACTCATTGCAGCATCGCAGTACACTTGCCGAATCATGTCAAGCATCTCTATGGCAGATTTGCCCAGTTTCACAGAGAATTTCACGTTCGCTCATTGTTCTAACTTGCTGTCCATGATGAAATCGCAGACGTGGTAACGCACGTGGTCAGAAGAGCACCAGCTGCACAGCTCACGATGTACACAGCACGATGTCTCTTGGCCCACTGACTAATGAAGGTTGGTGTTCCCTGTGCCTGTGCGTGCAGCCTTGCGCTGCCATCTGTTGGCGTGTTACAGAACTAGTCTCGAAACTTTTTGATACCACCTCGTACGTATTCAGTTTATATTGAATTTGAAAATTGAAATAGGATATTCATTCTAAACAGTTAGCACTACATCAATGTTAATTTTCTTGCTTGAATATTAATTACTTAATGTAACTTTCCTTCCTTCCATCCTTCCAGGCATCAAGTGCTATAAGTTCATCAGATTTGATGTGTACGAAGTGCCTAATCAATTTTGAAACATTCGATAGTTTCAGCCAAACTTGTGTCAAGTCAGAGGCAATTCTGAAAGCAGATTGGCAGAAGAGGGATTCAGCCACAACCAAACAGGTAAGGAACCATGGAATGAATTAGAAGAAGCTTAGTGTATGTGTTCTTTTTTGTGTCTTTCCTGTAATAATCCTCGTGTAACTTTTGAAGTCAAAGTCTGCTTCTTAGGTAGTGTCGTAAAGGCACCCAAGAGTCAGCCTTACTTCCATGTACAACGTCCCAGTAATGGCTTCTTGTAGGCTTTGGTCCCTGGTCCCACGGCCTGGATAATCTTTTGGGAGGTTCTGTTGTCCTGTGTTCATTCTTGTGTGTGCCCCTTTAATTTTTAGCCTGGTAGGGTGATTATAGTATAGTTTTAGTTCTTGTTAAGTAATGAATTAATTAGGTTTGAAAATTGAGTAACAAAATTTTTAACACCATTTTTTTTTTAGGGGCTTATCCCCATAATCAATGATGGGGAAAAATAGCTCATGTGCTAACGTACCCATACACTAAATCAATCATTAGTCTTCTTTAGGCATTGAATGTAGAGCCTCTACATAGCTAAATAGATAGTCCTATTGTCTTTGAGGTTAAGAAATGCACAGGCACATGTACAAGGTGGTGCAGGGATATGGGAAATTTTGAATCTAGGATTAGCAACACTGTAGCACCAACATTTGTTTGGGACCGATGCGAGATCATTGAGAAGGCTTTGCATTTAGTAAGGATGGTGGGCCGGACCCTGTGGCCAAGTGGTTAGCACATTGTGCTGCAATGCCAAGGGTCCCGTGTTTGAATCCCGCTCAGGCTTGGTTGTTTGTGAATGTCCATTCATCAATTTCATCACTCATCCCCATCTTCGCAAATTAGCCAAGAGGCACAAAACGCGAAGTAAAATAAACAAAATCAATCAATCAATCAGTAAGGATGGTGCATTGGAGTGGTGCGGAATGTGCGGTCGCTGTGAAAGCGTTTTATATGAATGGTGCTAATGTAACTGCAATGCAGAGGGTATTTCGGCAGGATTACCGTCTAGGATGTCACGGTCATGTCCCATCGGCTCACGCGATTACAACCTGGGTGCGTAATTTCAAAGAAACTGGTTCAGCCTTGATGAAGAAGCTCCCAGGTGGCGTTCAAACGGTATGTACCCCAGAGAATATGGAATCAGTTTTGAGTTGCCATTGAGAAGAGTCCTCGTTGCTCTATTCGACAACATGCATCAGCAGTACAGTTGAGTCAAAGAAGCATACATGGAATAACGCATGAATTACAGTTCCACCCCTATAAGTTACAGATTGTGCAGCAACTACATCCTCACGACCCTGTGTTGCGTAAGGGTGTTCGGTAAAGTTAACGAGGATGCCATTTTCCTTAACAATTTGTGGATGTCAGACGAAGCATATTTCCACCTTAGCGGCTATGTTAACAGAATGTCCGTTACTGGGCAAAGGAAAATCCTTGTCAGTTTCCCGAGCATCCATTACATAACACACAAAGGTTACAGTATGGTGTGCAGTGTCATATCATGGTGTCATTGGTCCTTATTGTTTTGAAAGTGAGGAGGGCATTGAAACGACGGTGACATCAGCTCAGTATGTTGCTAAGCTTGAAATGTTCTTTGCACCAAAGTTGCACGATGCACATCTTGACTTCGAAAACATGTGGTTTGAGAAGGACGGAGCCACGTCCCATGCAGCTAAGCAGTCGATGGATGCCATTCGCAAATTGTTTGAAAGGCTGGTCATTTCACGTAACTGTGGTATTCCATGGTCTCCGAGATCCCCTGATCTCAACGTGTATAATTTCTTTCTGTGGGGGCATCTCAAAAGCAAAGTATACAGCACACGTCCTGCAACCATCGCTGAACTGAAACAGAAGATTGAAGATGAAATCACTGGCATTCTTCGAGACATGATACACCGAACATTCCAGAGTTTTCACAGCAGCCTATCAGAATGTGTACGACGAGATGGAACACATCTTTCCAATGTCATCTTCAAGAAGTAAAGTGACATTCATTATAACCGAACAAATACTTACAATTATATATTTTATATACTTTATTATATCCCTAGCAACATTATTAATATGAGATAAATTAAATGCATTTCAATCATGCGTACTCTGTACATGCATTTCCATGGATTAAATGTATTTTTCCTGTGTTTATTCATGCATTTACATCAATTGAAATTTTCCACTTTACACCCAAAGTGTAAATTTATAGAACTTCTTAATTAAAACTGATTATAACTCTTTATTTACCTGACATTTCTACAGCCAACCTCCATGCAGTTACAGTACATGTTTGACACGTGCACAGTCTGCATGCTTTAATTTGACTCTGCCAGCTGCATAGGCTGTCTGCTAGTGTGATGGGGTGATTTGGGAGATTGGAACTTACTTAGATGTGTCCCTGGCTCTTAATTTTCTTAGCGTACACAATGGCCTTTTTGTGTGTAAAAAAAAGAAGTCTGGTGACTGTGGTGGCCATAGGACAGCACGTTGAACAATATCACCTATGTAACCAGACTTTTGCCTCACCCACACTAGCACTGAGGAACAGATCATATGATGTGCCCTGAAAAACTTCAATTTTACACAATTTTTGTAAATTTCATTATGGGTAATAATGAATCATATTTTAGCACAGCATATCAACAGAAAAGCTGATCTAATCTGATCTGAAAGTATCTTCACTTTGGTCTACAATGAGCTCTAGTTGCCAATTCTTTCATGGCTCTTACCTCCACCCACATTCGTCATTCTTTACTACAGCAATCGGCATCAAGATGCTTCACTGAAGATGACTCCGCTACTAACACACATTAGATAGTGATAGGTTTGCCTCATCATCATAGTGAGCCAATTGTGCCACATATGCAATGATAAATAACAAAAATAAGAATGTATACATTACCAGCATCCACGGCAGAGTAATCAGCACAATACCATGCTAGGGGTCCCGGGTTCAAATCCCAGCCAGGCCATGGGTGTTGTTTGTGAGTGTTTCTTCATCAATTTCATCATATCATCTCTCATCCTGATCTTCGTGATTAGCCAAAAGTGAAGTAAAATCAACCAAATTAATTAAACAATCCAAACTGTGTAAAACATTGTAACACACCAGTGCTATCCCATTTCTCTTTCGATTGGGGCTAGTCTTAATGAAGTTCTATCTACAGGAAG
Organism: Lepisma saccharinum; assembly: GCF_977018435.1. Classification (NCBI taxonomy): domain Eukaryota; kingdom Metazoa; phylum Arthropoda; class Insecta; order Zygentoma; family Lepismatidae; genus Lepisma; species Lepisma saccharinum. The sequence goes on along the minus strand of NC_139247.1, from coordinate 4,080,435 downwards.
TGTGTTTTTTAAATATAATTATTTAATATAAAATGCTTCTGGCTACATTGACAGTGTGTAAATATTTATGTCTGGTGTTGATGTCTATTTTTATTCACAGGTTAAAAAGAAATGCCAAAGTAAATTGGATGACCAAGTCTCTAATCATTGTGCAGACAATGATATTGCTGGTGAAGATTCTTCTACTGGTGAGGTTTCTTCTGCTGGTGAAGTTTCATCTCGCAGATCTGATGGCAAGAAACGGAAGACCACAGCAGCAAGGTAGGTGCATTGATTACTGGCATAGCCAGATTTGTATGTAAATATGTATAATTTAAATTGTGTTTTTTAAGTTCACTATGCACAGAGATTCTAATCAGGACTGGACCTACAGTTTAAAGTAGGATTCATGATTGTGTTAAATACCAAAGGCTTTCTGTTCATCTCAATTTTGCTCATATTGAACTCTGATTATTTTAAATCTTGACAATAGATCATGCATCTGGTTTTCTAGAATTCCTCTCAAAACAGTCGTCTGTGACAGAAGTTTGAGGAACTAAGATTACATTCGACATACTTTTTTGTGGATTACGAAGCAGTCAAAAATCTTCATAATAAACATATTTTCTTGCTGACTTTTGAAATAAGATGGTTGAAGAATTATTTAATGGTGAGGGGCAAGTTGGAGATATGATCAAAATGAAGTTGGAGTCTGTTTTCTAACAAGAAATTCAGAAGGTTATTGCACTTTTACAGTATTTAGTAATTCAAATGTGCAAACAAACTTGGACTTAACGCCAAAAGGGTAAAGGATATTTTAAATATGCTTCCATTACTTCATGCGATATTAAATGTACTTTCAGTCCATATAAATCCATATTTAGGGGCAACAGGGAATTCGCAAGTCAGCACTTAAAAAAAGAAAGTTTACTAATCCATTGTTTCTGTAACGGAAAGTAAAGCACATTTTGTATTGCATTATGATTACTGAATGTCACAGATGCTTAATGCATTTTATTTAGCTCAGCAAATGGCTTCCTTAACACTAGGAGAACGTTACCTATCATTTTCACGGGTGACCTTATTTTTATTGTAATTTTAACAATGTTAATTTTACTCAACAGCTTCCATGTTCTGTGACTTTTAACAAATATTAATGGTCTACACTTGTGTAAAAAGTTAAACTTTTATCTCGCGTGTGAACACTAATACACTGGATTAGTACATTTTGATGGGTACAGTTTTTAGGTAGATACATCTAGTTAGCAATAGCATATTTTAAGCATGAGTGTGAGTTCATCTTTGCTCACAGTTGTTCATCTGACGGATGTATTTTCAATGTGAATGTTAGTTCAGATCGGTGAACAAATTATCTAGAGTAAAATATTGGCAACCTTTATATGTCCCCCGAACATGGCTTACTGGATCGTGATGTAGCTACCTTATTATCTCTGTGATTTTGTAAGATGTCGAATCTGAAGGAGAGGACAATATTTATGAATATGATGAGTGCAGAGAACAGAGAAGATATTGATAATGTCAGAATAGATGTTCATTACATACAACTTATGAACTTTTCTACAATTATTCTTTGAATTAAGATGTGTAAGATGACAGTACATGTGAGTGTCAGCAGATTGATGTTTCCTGATTTATTGATTTTTATTGATTCATTTTGTTTATTTTACTTTGCTTTTGTGCCACTTTTGGCTAATTGCGAAGATGGGGATGAAATTGATGAATTGACCCTCACAAGCATCCATGCCCAGGCCAGGATTCGAACTCAGGACCCCTGACATTATAGCACGATATGCTAACCACTACAGCATGGGGTCCGGCATATCCTCCTTTCCAATGGAGTTTTCGTGTATTTCTAATTTTTGTGATAGAATGACGTAATTATTTTTTCAAAAGTTCCCACTAAAGAAAAAAGTATACACAATCTAAATGGTAAAAAAAATGTTTCACAATAGACTCAAAAATACACCATAAGTAAATAAATCAAATACACTCATAAATAATATATGAATAAATGAAATAAATACATGAAATGCATATACACACCATGATGTTGAAAGATGATATATTTATGTATATATTTAATTATAGTTTTGACAATGTTCAGTTAACTCCACATCATCCATGATTTAATTGAATATGCATAACTCCGTCTTCCTGACCAGACAATTTGTTCCTTTTGTGCCCCTCTATTAGCCACTGTAGGGGACAGAATTTGTAACAAATGGTTAAGATGATGTGAAAATAAGAGCAATAAAAGAAACGAGATTTGATTCAAGCTCCGAATAAAAGAAGTGAAAAATATTACATGGAAAATCTGTGTCTGTCAAAATGAAAGTTCGTCCTAGTAGGTAGCTAATTCCCATTTTTCATGGTTGTAAGTCCATATTTAATTTCATATTTTGGTTAAAATAACTAAATATACATATATTTACAAATCTAAATCTGTTCCCTGGATGTAACTTTCTAAGATAATCCTGTTAGACATTTTCAAATACAGTGGAACCTCAATGTTGTTTAAAGAACATACAGTGCAAAAAAAAGTCTGAATTTTATGAAATTTCAAGATGTTGCTTTATTAGCACCAAGAGGTAAGATCTATGAAGCAGGAAAATGCAAAATCCAAGAATGTCCATCAGGGTTTTGCTGTATTTGCAAAGTGTGTGCGTGTTCAGTCAAGTTATGCTTTTTCACAAATGCTTAATGATATATCCACTGGCAGCTTTAGTGCAGTTCTCTTCCTCTTCTTCAGCAGACAGAAATACTTCAATGAAACCACATGCTATAAAAATTATAAAAGTTGGGATCCTGTAGCTTCATGGTGATTGGCAGTTGCCATTTTGTCTAAGTAGTCTCCAATTTGTTTATCCTAGAAGATTCAAATTATGCATGTTGAACTAAGATTGTGAACATAACTCATTTTCTGCTTTAAGGTTGAATTTGATTGAATTTTTGTATTAAGTTCACCATGGGTCATACTAGTTCCACACCCCCTATATGCCTTCATGGTGTGATGCAAGGCACAGGGGAGCACTTTACTTTTTTTTTACGGGTCACACTAGTTTGTGTATAATTTGATTCTGTGATGCACAAAAAGTGCTGCTGGACATCATGTGATGTCGATGATGTCGAATTTTTACAAATATTTATTACAAACATTCTTATCTTTGTACATAAGAGTTGTTGCATTGGCAATCATTTTACCTGTTGACGTTTCTTTATTATAAGGCATAGAACTTCTGCTGGAAAAATAAGCTGCACTTTGGTCAGTTTGGCAAGTTACATATCCTCTTGCATTGAGGTTACTTGTGGTTGATTATTCTGCCTGAAACAGGAATTTGTATGAAAGTGATCTGGAATCGGTGTGTTGTCACATAATGCTTTAAGGATTATTATTATCCAATTGAGTACAAGGAATATGTTACAGACATTTTACGCAGGACAGTGTTGGATTCTTAAGTATGATTTTCTCATTCTCTTAATGTTGGCTGTAGTGGCACATAAATTCCAAAGTATATAGAGTATAGACACATCATTATATTTCATCAGAAGAAAAACATGTCTGCACAAAGTTCTACTATTTTTTAAGACTGGCTAAGAAAGCCATGAATCTAAGATAAAGGTACACATTTTGAAATGTGACCTTGAAACATCTAATTTATGAATTAATACAAAATAATTAATTCTTGCACTGGAGTAGGCATCATAAACAAAGCTCTATGTAATGCATTTTAAGACATGGCCTAATCTGCCATATTTGCAGATTTTAATATTTGGCTTCCAACAGTCTAAATTTTTTAGTTAAAGAAAAAAATATATATAAAATAGACACTTACGTGAGTGAGTATCGTTGTTAAAACAATCTTGTAAACGACGTTTCGCAGAGCTACGTGCCACTTCTTCAGGTTTCTTTTTGATCAGCACATAAAATACTTCGTCAGGTAGACAAATCCAGGATAGGGTAAAAAAGGTTTTGGATTAAGAGACGTAAAATTACATAACTGTTAAAAATGCCATAAAAACTTGACGTATACTTCTAAAGGAGCTGTGTTCCCATTCTACCTACATGGCTGATTAACTGCTGTTACGTATGTGTGTTACATTCCTTCCAATGAGAACTTTATCGTTTCCGATGCAGCGTGAGTCACTTCCGGCGTGACATGGAATTTCACAGGCTCGTCATCGTTTTTACCCCATTGTTTAAACATTTTGATCCATTTTTCATCCAAGTTGCTGTCGTCCGTATTTAATTTCTTCCCCCTATCTATACAAATACATGCTGCCTCATGAACGTTTCTATCGCGTTGTTTAAAAACTCTCTTTGCCACTTCTTTTTTTCTAATATTATGTTTCTTTTCTATAACATGCTCGGATAGCCCTGTTTTCGGTACCAGTTCTTTTTATGTCCTTGTCATGCTCATCCCAGGTTAGGTTAGCTATTCCCATGCTCCTTCCAGTTTGTCCTATCTATTCTTTATTGCATGAACAAATTATCCTATATACGCCCTTCTCATCCCTGTCCTCGTTACATCCCTTTCTGTCCTTTTTGTATTCTGTAAAATACTTCTCGATATTTCGTGGTGCTCTCATTTCTCCTTTTAATCTAAAGTCTTTTAGGATTCTATCAAACTTTTCCAACATCCCTTTTACATACGGAATCTCCACATATTTGTATTCTTCATCCCCTTTTTTCTTTGATTTCGCCTACGTCATTTCTATCTCCGTCTTTATTCAAAACTTTGTTGGCCCCCTTCTTTATTCTCCTCATTTCCTCGGTTTTATGACCATTTTTCAAACCCACTTTCATTATCCAATTTTCTTCTTTCTCCCTTTCTTCCCTACAGTTACAAAGTCTACCAGCCCATATGTAAAAATTCATAAAAACATTATTCTTAATTTTGTTTGCATGTTCAGAATCTTCATGTATATATCTATCCCCTGCCAATACTTTGTGATAAATGCCTGTTAAAACTCCATCTTTAACTCGTTCGATCCTTAAATCCAAAAAATTAATGACGCCATTTTTCTCCTTCTCACTTGTGAATTTTATTCTACTATCCTGTTCCCCCAGAATTTCAAAAATACAATCTAAAATTTATTTTTTCTCGATTATCAAAATGTCATCAACATACCTACAAAAGTATTTAATATCATTATTAACTTCAACCAATGCTTCCCTCTTATGAAAGGTAAGAATATGCTGGAAACTATTCCTGACACAGGGTTACCCATAGCTAATCCTTCTTTCTGTCTGTATATTTTCCTGTTAAAACTAAAACTATTGTATCCCGAAACAAGTTGGAACCATCTTACAAACTCCCAAGCCGTAACAACATCAATCCTCTTATCCATAACCCAATGTTGAAGACAGTCCACAGCTTTATCTCGGGGAACACTGGAATATAAGTTAATGACATCAAAGCTACAAATTTCATCCCCCCTCATTTATATTTATTTCATCTAATGCTATCCTCATTTCCCAAGAGTTCTCCACACTGTATTCAGTATTCCCCCCAATCTCCCTTAATCTCGATACTAAAGTTTTTGCCGGTATATACCCCGGGTGTGTGTACATGGGTATAATTGGCCTCATCGGGGTCCCTTCCTTATGCATTTTTGGGATGTCAAAAGTGATAGGAATTTCACTTTTTTTACATTATTCGATAAGTTTCTTCTTATCGGATCTTGAGAGAGTCAGACTTGTTTCAATCCCTTTCCTAACTTTATTTCTTATTTTACTAATGGGATTTTGTTCAATTACTCCAAAGTCACTATTGGTAAAACATTCTTCCAACTTCTCCCTGTATGTTCTTTTCTCCATTAATACCAATTTATTTTTCTTATCGGATCTTATAAGGAATAAATTGTTTTTGTCAACCCACTCTCTCACCCTTTTAAGTTTTTCTCCTAATTTTCGGTGTTGAATTTCCCTACTACTTTCCCTCTTCCCCTACCTTTTTCTTTCTAAACTCTTTCCTCAATAAGATCGTGTATTTTATGCCTCAATTCATTTTTCTCGTCCCTATCTGATAAAGTACTTATTGCATGTTCAGTAGCTATAAGAAATTACTCTCTCTCAATTGAAGCGAGAGCGAGTGACCTACTGCTGTTACGTCATCGCCACTACTGGTGTGATACAAGAAACGGCCGAGAATAGCTGTACAGGTGCTGCCACCTATAGTGAATTTTTAGAACTACGCAAGTTTTAATGTATTACGTAAGCATTTTACGCCAAGAACACAGAGAGATGTGACTTGTAGGATTTTCGGTAATTTTATTTATAATAAGCATAATTATTTACCGGAAATCTCTACACCTTGTACAGCTCACCGCTCAGGAGAAGATCCCTGCCGGAAGTCAAGTGACGTAGGGGCAGGCGACTCCACTATTAATGTTGGGCGAGTGCACCCTGGGTCAGAAACAAGCACTTTGGTCTCGCTGTAAGCTGTAAGGCTTGATTCACATCTACACTCAAATCACTGTCCACGCACGGTCAGGGGGTATCCACATTAGCGGTCAAGGTATGATCATCGTCAATCTGGGGTTAATTTCTTGACAGAGTACACCGATTTTTTATTATTTTTATTTTTTTAAAATAAAGAACCTGACAATTGTACTAACTACAATGTTTAAGATATTATTAACGATGGAATTGGCTGTTACAGCACTGGCGTTCGAAGAAAATAACAAAAAAAAATAAAAAATTAGGGAACATTTATTTGCACTTACAATGTGCAGAGCTACAAATGTCAACAATGGTAAACATTACTTTATTGATCTAGTTCTAGCATGAAAATTTTTGGGCTGATTGTTTCATATCGACATTGTTTATAATTTCTTTTATTCGAACGTTTCCGACACAACACGGCTAAATAATGTACAGGATAAGCAATACAAAAATATTCTGTACACTGAAAATAAAAAAAACAGCAACCAATGAGAAATAAACAAATTCATAATTCAAAACGAATTGAATTCATGATGACATGTCAAAATCATTGAGTCACATTAGAGTGAAGTGGTGTTTTCCTAATCTTTCTGGGGGAAACAAGTTTTCTCATCGGTGGCCGATCGTTCCGTTCAAGCGATTCTTTCCGAATCCTCTTGATTGTTGGCTCCGGCAAACCTGTTGCTGCAGATGCACGCTTGGTGCTCTGCGTAATTGACAGATTTCTTTTCTTCAGATTCACAGTCTCGGAATTCAATAACTTTGCTGATAATCTCACGTGCTTCACTATGCACAGTAGCACCTTTCCTCCTTACACCTGTCATAACTCTTAAAACACCACGAAAACCAATCAAAATCCCCCCAAAAATCACAATTAAACACCCACGCACAAGCACTTCCACAACGACAATGACCGCATCAGAAAACTTCCTGCTACCCCTAAAATCTGCAAATAGACCGGTTTTCCCCTGTCCCTCCGCACATCCTCACCCCTCATTTGGGGATCTTCTCGTGAGCGGTGAGCTGTAGTTCAGAAAGTATTGGATAATGCTCACTTGTGGGCCATCCTTAATTACCCCTGCTGAGAAGAGATCTTAAGATACACTGATTGGTCCACAAACACTTCCCTAATCTCCTGGATTAAAGATAAAATGATGAATGCTAAAGTAGGTAAGGCTGGGGACTGACTACTTGTGCAGAAATTAGCACATGGAGAAATGCAGCCCTGTGCGTGTGACAACCTTTTCATGCCATTTCTCTACTAGCAAGTATATGAAGCTCTATTTCCTTTTAAAGGTTAAGAAATAGTGTACAACTTCCATCTGGATGATTCTTATGAATCTTGTCGATCAAAATTTCTATTGAGCCTAGACTTCAAAACTCATTACCAAAATTTACCTTTTTAAAAGACAAGGCACATATAAAAATTAAGGGTCAATTAAATATATGAAACTCAAAAAGAATTGTAAAAATATTGTATTAATGGCTACAAACACATATGTGGGTGTATCCAAAAGAAACCGAACTAATTTTTGTGTGAACTTATTTATTAACAATTTAAGTACAAACCTTCAATTCCCTTCAAAGTACTCTCTACTTGCATTAAGACACTTGTCCAGTCTTTGATTCCATTTTTCAAAACATTTTTTAAAGTCATCTTTTGTGATGCGTGACAGTGCCTCCCTCGCTTTTTTCTTCACCTCAGCAACATCAGCAAAATGCTTTCCTTTCATGCCTCCTTTCATACTAGGAAACAAAAAAAAATCGCACAGGGCAAGGTCGGGTGAGTATGGGGGTGAGGAACAGGGGTCATACCATTTTTGGTCAAGAATTGTCGTACAGACAGGGCTGTGTGAGCCGGGACATTGTCATGATGGAAAAACCAGTCACCCGACTGCCACAAATCGGGCCGCTTCTGCCGCACACTGTTGTTTCTACTTCCAAGTAGAAAGCCTGGTTAACTGTCTGACCCTGTGGAACAAACTCTGAATGGTCCATCATCGATCTTCGTTGATGATTTCATGAATTTTTTCAACATTGTCATGTGTTCGGGCCGTGGAAGGATGACCAGAACAAGGTTTGTCATCAATTGACATTTCACCATTTTTGAAACGGGAAAACCACTCAAACACTTGAGTTTTCCCCATAGCATCATCCTTGTACGCCGTTTTTAACATTTCAAGAGTTTCTGTTCCACTCTTTCCGAACAAAAAGCAGAATTTCACCACTGCACGCTGTTCCCGAAAATCAGCCATTGCAAAAACGACGATCACACAAAACAGCTGTCACTCTGAACTCTGCTGAAACATGTCCTGACCTGCTTCAGCGACGGCACTCGGCTTACGGACTCAGGAAGGTTCGCTCTATGCGCTCCTAGCGCCAAAATATGGTACTACAAAAGCTCTGCCCACCACCAAATTAGTTTGGTTTCTTTTGGGTACGCCCACGTACATATCCACTTCATTTTTCAACATAGGTACCATTATTTTCCAAGCACTTTCGTGACCTCCTGGGATATCAGCCAATCCAATACAGTCTTTTTCAACACCTTGTTGTTGTTTTTTCCTTTTTTCAAATCGTTGAGATGCAAAGGCACCTTTTTTTAGGTGTAGGAAGACGTGACAGTTACTAGGTGGAAGATCCAGACTATACACAGGGTGATCAAAATTTTCTCATCCAAACCACCGAATCGTCTGCAGCCTGAGGGCAACAAATTGTGGTCTAGCATTATCATAGATTAGAACAGTTCTCAAGTGTCACATTTCACATTGTCAGTTTTGTATGGCATGTCTTAGTTTTGATATTGTTTCACAATATGCTTATGATGAGATTGTTTTTCCAAGTTCCGTGACATCCTCCGAAAGTGCATCTTGTTGGTCCCAGAAAATAGTTCCCATGTTTTTTTGTGTAGATAGATTTTGATTGAACTTTCTCATGTTAGAATGCATTACACTATTGCTGTACTTTTCCTTCAGTTCTTACACCCTGACCATACACTTCACACAATTCTCGGAGAATTTTGATAGCATTAAGAAATCGAATCACAGCCCGCACTTCTCAACTGGTGGGAGTGTGCAATCAGTAGGGAATGGATTTCTAGGTCCATACCTACTTTTTTTGCTGTCATAGACATATGGTACTTAGAGATTTTTGCGTTTCATGAACGCAGCACCCCTCTACTGAAATTCTATAGGACCTAAAAATGCCTAAATTAACCATAAATTTAGTGTAAATGCCTAAAAGCCCTTTTTAACTTGAAAAAATCATTTTAAACTATTCGCTTAACTTTAAAAATAACTTTTGTTGAGAACGACTCTTAATTTCTACCACAAAGGTTTGAGACCCTTAAACTTTGAGACCTTGAACGAATCCAAGTGGCAAAAGCAGCAATGCAACATGAAGGTGTGTCAACGTTTGTGCAAATTTCCACCAGCCTGTATCACGAAATTGGGAAAATGTGGAGCAAACTGACTGGATAAGGCGTTAAATCCTGTACTTTCCAGGCAATTAAAGGGACTATAGATAGATTATTCCAAACAAGATGCAGGCTGTTTTTACGCACTGAATCCTAGCTAAAAAATCATTCAGTTATTAAAACAGGGCCAACATATTCCTGGCCTCCAACAGTGTAAGAGTGCGTGAAGATTCCAAGAATACCTCTGTCTGATTGACTGTTTCCAGTGCCTGCTGTGACTAGTAGGAAAAGCAACCCTGCAAGTGACCAGTCATGTCTCCTTTTCCCCCGGTGGCACAACAGTTAGGTGAAAGATACGAGTTTGCATCGGAAACTACAACTGCCCTAGTGTAGAGGCTGTTCATCAAGGAGAGAACACCAGTACAAACGTGCCTGCAGTTTGAGTTTTTTTTAACACACTTTATGCACAGATAGATTAATCGGGACTTGAACTAAAGTTTAAGTGGGATCTGGGAACCACTATGTGCCTCCCATGGATATCGAACCTACGACCTCTTTTTAGTTACAAGGTGGCGACATTACCACTATGCCTCGGAGAGAACCAAACCTGCTTTGAGAATGAGGCACAGTTGCATTTATGAAGATTGCATCAATAACTTCCTGAAGCGTAGAGAGAAGGTTCTCCATGGATGCTTCTGGGTTGTAACTATCACATTGAAAGTTAATGGGATTGTTACAACCCAGAAGTGTCCATGGCTGTACAAGTGCCCATTCATGGACAACTGGAAGAACTTCACCATGGGGAACATTGAAAAGCATATGGTGATGCAGTGCTTCAAAATATGATGAAGTTTTTCTTTGGATAAATTCAAAGAATAATATTGCACTAAACATAGTCACTTTTGTGTACAAATTGCATCTAAAGCTAGTTATTCCATGAAATTATTATTAATTAATAATTATTCCTATTAATTTATTATAACTTTTTTTTAATGCACCTCATATATTGAGTACTATATAATGTACAAAATGTGCCTATGTCTTGTTGTGTATTCTGAATTTGTTCAGATGTTGTGGTTAATATCTGTGCATGTGCAATCTTTATCGAGGGGGAAGCAAGAAGGGAGTGGTGGAGTGTTATGAAAATGCTCTTGCTAATAGAATGTAAACACAAGATGAAATTCTGCTTTTCCCTATTTTATGTTGTACTTCTATGATTGTGATATTATACCAATGAGGCAGAAAAGCAATGTGTTTTACTTTTTTGAAATAAGTGAAATACTCCAAAGTGCATTTGGACAATGCTTATAACAATTGCATGGTTGATGGAAATAAAATATGAGGTGTTGAGGATACAAAGGCCGAACTCAACGTTGGGCGAAAAAGTTTTCCATAACTTGGTTTGTCAGGCATTAGTGAATATGGTATATAAGCTTTTCTGTTGAAGACGTCCTTCTAAATTAAGGCTGACAGAAGCTATCCTATCTTCTAAGAGCGGTAGAGCTCCAGATACGAAGGGTGAACTCAACACCCTAGCTCCCTGCTACTTGGACCCTGCCCCCCCTCCACTCCACCGCTTGGCACGTGGCTTGGATTCAATCCGTTTATTTTAGTTTAGTTTAGTTTGCCCATCACTTCTATTGCATACGTTGGTGGAATATTATCACTATCTCATTACGTGAATTATGGATAATCAAGTTGCGGGATACTCCAGAAAGCGAGGGAAAAACGAGACGACGTGGAAGGGTATTAGTGATCTACTGCTGTACGTTCCATTGCCATGATCAACATACTTCACAACCATTCTGGAAAATCAACCTGGAAAAAGCTCCACAAACAAGGGTGACGCTGAGGAAATAGAAGACGACCAAGTGGATTACGATAACTAAATTACATATTGTTCAGTTTAAAATAAAGTTATAATAATGTTTTAAATTCAATGAGAAAAAAAGTTGTGAGTTCTGATTTTGTTATTAGTGTATTGTGCAATACATTTCCTTTCATTAGTATTTTTGTGCAATATAGTGCAATATAGTTCTTTTCATTACAAGTCTGGTTTTCCCTAATTTTTTTTCCTGACATTTATTTTTTTTGCTCACTTTCGAATGTTTGTTATAGATAATATTTCTTAACACAATTTAGACATCCCAGAGCAAAAATAGCTAAAATACCTTTTTTGTTGAGTTCGCCCGAGTGCAAAATTACTTCAATGCATTTTTCTCGAAACCAGCATTTGTTGTGTTGACCATTTGTATCCGCAACGCCTCATATGTACTCGAGAAAATTCTCATCCATGTTTGATTTGCATTGGATGTATTTGGTCATTTTTGTGTTCTTTTCATATTTTAGGAACTTCAAGAATCAAAATGAAGATTTCAGATATGGAAATGGCATCACTGACAGAGAAGCTTTGAAAACTCTTGTGTCAAGTTACATATCTTGTTCAAACGAAGATGAGAAGTTGAAAGCAGAATCCTACTCACTCTATCGTGCAGCAACCAAAGATAGAAGTGGCCCATTCAGATGCAGGATATGTGATAAAACTTTCACCTCAAAATGTTCATGTAGAACTCACATGATGATTCACACAGAGAAACCATTCTCGTGTACCATATGCAACAATAAATTCAGATACAGACTTTCTCTGGAATCTCATGTGTTAACTCATTTGAATATCAAACCATATTCGTGCTCTGTGTGTGGAAGGTCATTCAGGACAAAGAGTTCGTGTGATAGTCACCAATGGAGGCACACTGGCGTGAAGAAATACAGTTGCAAAGTGTGCCTAAAATCATTTGTAAATCTGGGGACTTTGAAATATCATGCACCATGCTTTACCCAAAACCCATTGACATGTAACATTTGTGAAAAAATGTGTGTGGAGAAAGGTACATTAAAGCGTCATATTGAAACACACTCAAGTGACAAGCCATTTCACTGTGGTGTGTGCCAAAAGGTATTCAGAAAAAAACCAAATCTGATGATACACATGCGATACCACACAAAAGAAAGGCCTTATTCCTGTTCACTCTGTGATAAATCGTTCATCCAATCTCATGACAGAAAACTACACATGATTAAAGTTCATTTGAAAAAGGAAGGATCATATAAATGCATTGAGTGTAACAAAACATTCTTAGAAAGGTATAGGCTCAACAACCATAAAAAAGATGTGCATTCTCGTACAAGAAATTATGCTTGTGATATATGTACCGCTGCTTTCAAGACTTCCAGAAACTTAGAGAGACACCGTAAAATGGTGCACCGAAAACTTTCTGTTTCTTGTAATGTTTGTGGGAAATGTTTTTGCCATAAGAGATTGCTTTCTTTCCATTTGGAAATACATTCTGATTCATGGGAAAGATATTTCTGTGATATTTGTGGATCAAGTTTTTTAAAGAAAGATTATTTGTGTACTCATATGAACATACACACATGCAATTGCAATTTTTGTGGAAGAACATTTTCAAGGAAGAATGTGTTGGAACAGCATATGAAAATACACCTTGAAAAACCGATTTGTACAAATGAATGTGTGGAAAGTCATTTAATAAAAAGTGGACACTAGAAATTCACATCAAAAGTCACACAGGTGAGAAATGTTGTCTGTAAAGAATGCGGAAAGATATTTCGTAATAAATGTTACCTTAAGACACATGAAAGTATTCACACTAAAGAAAATCCATTTACATGTGACTCATGTAATAGAACATACAATCATAAAAATTATCTTCAAGAACACTTAATGATCTGCAAGCATGCATACAACATTATTGAAAAGCCTTTTGAATGTGATGCATGTGGTAAGAAGTTTCCAACTAAACGTTATCTAAACAATCATACACAAACTTTTCACGTTGATGGTATCCCTGAAGGAGAAAAACCTTTCCATTGTGCTACATGTAATAAAGGATTTCTAAGTAGGTGTAGACTAGGGATGGCCAGATCCGGATCCTGGCGGATCCGAAATTTTCAGATCCGGATCCGGTACTTTTGGATCCGGATCCAGTACGTTCGGATCTGGATCCAGTACTTTTGGATCCGGATCCGGAATTTTTGTATCCGGATCCGTTTTGCCATCCCACATGCTCTTCTTTGGAAAGTAAGAATGTGCTTATAACATAGGCCTATTGTTACCTGCTAATATACATATATATACGTATATATAATATACATACACACATATATATATAGTGTGTGTGCGTGCGTACGCGATTTGTAATTAATTAATACACTTACAAGGGAGGTCTAAGTCTCCCACTCCGATTTCCGAAACTTGGTATGTGTATAGATGAGGAGAAATTGACGTGGGGATCTGACCCCGAAACCACATAAATATGGCATAGGAAGAAACAGGGGGCATAGGGCCTCTTTATACACGTGCCAAATTTCATGGAAATCGGAAGGGGACACAGGGGTCAGATGTTCCCCACGTGAATTTCTCTTCATGACATTTGAGGCGGGTTTTGCTCCCTAAAACAGTTTTTTAGCCGAAACAAAAAAAACACGTAATTCTTCCTTTGGGCCCCTCTATACACCTGCCACGTTTTATGGAAATCGGAGGGGGACACAGGGGTCAGATCCCTACTTCAATTTGTCCTCATCTTGACAATTGAGTGGGTTTCGCCCTGTAAAACTGTTTTTTAGCTCAAACAAAAAAAAAAACACGTATTTCTTCCTTTGGGCCCCACTATACACCTGCCAAGTTTCATGGAAATCGGAGGGGGACACATAAGTCAAATGCACACTTAAATTTGTCCTCATATTGACATTTGGGGGGGGGGGGGCCGGGTTGACCCCTAAAACCATTTTTTAGCCGAAACAAAAAAAAAACACGTATCTTCATTTGGGCCCGTTTATACACACACCTGCCAAGTATCATGGAAATCGGACGGGGACACAGGGGTCAGATCCTCACTTCAATTCGTCCTCATCTTGACATTTGAGGGGGTTTTGCCCCTTAAAACCATTTTTTTTAACTGAAAAATAAAACATGCATTTCTTCCATTGGGCCCCACTATACACCTGCCAAGTTTTATGGAAATCGGAGGGACACAGGGGTCAGATCCTCACTTCAATTTGTCCTCATCTTGACATTTGAGGGGGTTTTGCCCCATAAAACCGTTTTTTAGCTGAAACAAAAAAAACACGTATTTCTTCATTTGGGCCCGTTTATGCACACACCTGCCAAGTATCATGGAAATCGGACGGGGACACAGGGGTCAGATCCTCACTTCAATTTGTCCTCATCTTGACATTTGAGGGGGTTTTGTCCCCTAAAACCGTATTTTAGCGGAAACAAACAAACACGTATTTCTTCCATTGGGGCCCACTATACACCTGCCAAGTTTCATGGAAATCGGAGGGAAACAGGGGTCAGATCCTCACTTCAATTTGTCCTCATCTTGACATTTGAGGGGGTTTTGCCCCCTAAAACCGTTTTTTAGCTGAAACAAAAAAAAAAACACGTAATTCTTCCTTTGGGCCCCACTATACTGCCAAATTTCATGGAAATTGGAGGGGGACACTTAGATAACCTCCCTTGTTAGTCTTACACTTTGTAATTATTTAACACTGCATATATTATAATGTTTTATTTTAATTTGTAAAACTGTAACTGTAGAACAATTGTATAATTTTTGTATAACATTTCTATCTTGTTATATGTGTCAAAGGTTTCATCCTGGAATGGAATGTCTCACATTTATGTGTGTTTGCATTTCCAATACATTCGAATGAATACATATTCGTTTCAAAGGCATTTACAAAATCACCTCTGACATTTGTGCACGAGTGTGTTAGCCGATGCGTAGCAAAGTATTTTAGGAACAACACTTGAAAAAAATTCTTGTAGGACTAACGAAAAATTTCTTTGTAATCGAAGATCATAATACCTTTTAAGGTGTGGTAATATTATAATGGGATTGAGATACGAAACTCTCGGATCCGGATCCAGATCCGAAACTTTCGGATCCGGAACTCTCGGATCCAGATCTTGATCCAGAACTCTCGGATCCGGATCCAGATCCAAAATTTTCAGACCCGGATCCAGATCTGGAACTTTCAGATCCGGATCCAGATTCGAAACATTCAGACCCGGATCCGGATCCAGAATTTTCAGATCCGTAACTTTTGGATCCGGATCCGTTTGGCCATCCCTAGTGTAGACTGATTCCACATCAAATCTCCCAGAAAAATTTCAAAATGCATCCCACCTTTTCAGATTTTCACGAAACTTGGTGTATTTGTTAATACTAACAAGGTATGAATACATGCAATTTTTTTCTTCTCTAGACCTCATAGTTACTGAGAAGCAGGAGGCTAAAGTTTCTGAATTTTGCATGCATCGTTTATTGCTGAGGCCATGGTGATGGCCCACAGTGCTTAAGGTGATCTCCTACTCTGGCGAAATGTTTGAGTATTTTCCATGTAAGCTTATGGGGGTAACTTTGGTCACAAACCAGTCGAGAACCAGACAGCAGAAAATTTTCAAATTTTAACTGAACACTCAGAAAGGGTGTTTCTAGAGAACCACTGATCAATATTTTCATTTTCTGCATCAACGTCCCGAAAATTAATTAATTCATTTTTATTCGCATTTTTTCACTTTTCTTGACAGGACAACACTGCTGCCGGCTGACAAGCTCACTGGAGGTGCTCGCGGTCCCTTAACGACGATGTTGAAAAAGGGTTGGAACTTGGCAGGTAGTTTAGACCCAACACACATCAGGTTTAGAATATGAACAGAAAGCAACATGTCTTTTGAACTTCTAACTGGGTAGCTTTTAAATTGTAGACTGGAAATGGTGGAATGAAATTGTTGAAATGTGTTCCGAACCCACGAAAACATGGTTGGGATGTGGTGCGAGAATATGCGTCAACTTACTGTGAGGGTGAATTATGTTTCTAAAGCAGTGGTGTTCCCGTAAAGGGGCTGGTTGTGGCATTATTATTGTTAATGTAAAATACACTATTGTATATTCTTCCATTATTAATGTAGATACGGATTATTCTTTATACCTATAAATAACACATTTTTTTTGTTTTTTTTTAAATCGTTTTATGCACAGAAAGGGTAGCCAGCCTACAGTTTAAAGTGGGGTCCAAACCACAATGTACCTCCGCCGGGTATCGACCTCGGGACTCCTTGATTACAAGGCGATGACTTTATACCACTATGCCAATGGGAAGGTCTCCATATAAATACATATATACTATGGATGGTCAACAATATAAAGTTCATGGAAACCAGAAAAGGGTACCTGGATCTGGATCCTAGAACCGAGTGTCCGTTGATTGACTGATTAATTTGGTTATTATTCTTCACTTTCTGCTATGTTTAGATAATTGCGACAATGATGAAGAATGGGGATTAGATGGAATTGTTGAACAGCCACTCACAAATAACTCTATGCCCTAGCCTGGTTTCAAACACATGGCACCCGGCATTTTAGCATGCTATGCTAACCACATCATACGCAGTTCGGCCCAAGTGTCCATATTATGATTTTACATGATGGGTACATTAACACCAATTAACTATTAAATCAATCATTTCGAAAGCTCTTATATCACTAATGCAATGATGCATTTCAAGCACAAAATACAAGTATTTATGCCAAGATATATTTCAATTTCATTGTAAACACTATAAAAAGGTAAAGTTCTTTGTGCATGTAGCACCGTGCCATGAAGGCACAGTTAGAGATTTGAAGGTAGGGTCCCACACATTCTCGATCTCGACCCTTTTGGAGGTGACGTGATCGGTACCATGCTCCAGCCACCTTTATCCCCCCCCCCAAGGTGCCAATGTATTTTAGGCTGGGTGAGCCGCAGATCCGTATTATGCAGAGACAAGGCCGGGAAAATTCCGACCTTAGATCACTCACCATGGGAATCAAACCTGGGTCTCTCGTGTGCCAGTCACATGCCATACCGAGTTCTTTCTTTCAAAGGAAACTCCTAAGCGGCAGCTTTCCAACACAAATCTCATCCCAATTAATCTGAACTTGTTCATTGAGGACAGACAATCGCAAACATCCATGTCCGAACTGGGATTCCTGGCATCACGTTGCACTCACCACTTACCACGGGGGTGGACAAATTAGACCACCGCGGCTCTTACACTATAAAACATTAGAAATCCAGTATCAACGTCCACCTGTTTTCTGCAGCTCTTATTGTTAATTTATGACATTTTCCCTGTTGCCACCAGATCGCTAGCCCGGTTTTCAGCCGTGGAGGAAAAAACTGGAAGTGGGTTGGGTCAGCTGTGGTCGAATTCCAAGGAGCACCCCCGAGTGCTGTCCAAACGTTTGGAAGTCTCAGAGGATTGGTTTGGCGTCCATAACCATTCATGAACCTCGATGGGTGACTTCAGCCACGGTACATCTTGAGAATCAACACACACAGAAAATAAATTCTCATTTCTTATGCATTTGGCAAATAAAACTTTTAAAAATAGCGTGAATGTTCTGGTATTTAATATACTATAATTTCTAGTGTACTGTGTTACTGACGAGTGTTATTGCCAGGTAAAACCATCTATCGAATAAACAGAAAAAGTGTAAACGAGAAAAAATATGCTACCAGGCAGTATTTGAATTGAAGAAAATTTAGAACGGGGTGGGGATGTCACAGCTTCCTATCTTCACATTTGGATATTTTTACCTTTGGAAGGCAAGACAGTAGACAAAATTTTGTCCGAAGGTTGTGCCAAGAATCGCTTATCTTCAACATACGTACCAATCTATTTCCACTTATCAGGTCTCAAAGCTAAAATTGATCTGCGGGGGGGGGGGGAAGGGTGGCTTTGTAAACCAAGTCAATTTTCATAAGTTTAACAATAACAAAGGTAAATTATGTGTGGGGAGTGTAATTAAATTATTATAAAACATAACATTTAGAAATGTACTACAGTTTTTTTATATCTTCTTGAAGTGTTAATTGATTGCTACTGACATCGTCCCTACTACACATTCCATAATGCTTTTGATGATATAGAGGGTGGCTCAATAAGTCGCTTAACACCCCCAGTACAACGCCACTGTGGCATGGAACATGAAAATGGCAATGACCAATCGTTGCCTGGCCAAGGGGGAACCACATTGACCTCACCTGCATGGTCGGCAGCCATCTTGATGTCCGCCATCTTGAATTCAACTTCAGAAATTTAAATGGGAAGGGGGTCATGCGACATATCAAAATGGGCTAGAATTTTACCAGGAAAACAACTGTGACATTTGTTTTCACCTAACTTTAATTGTTGCAGAGTTAACAATACCACAAAGTTATAACACATGCTCAATATGACGTCCCTCTTGTGCAACACACACGTGTAATCGTCTCTCCCATGACCTTACCACATTCTGAAGAAGCTCAGGAGTTATTGCAGTACAGGCATCCACAATGCGTGTGCGCAAATGGGCCAGGTCCCTGATTTTCGTAGCATACAGCATGGCTTTCCGGTGTCCCCAGAGGTAAAAGTCCAATGGTGTCAGGTCAGGTGAGCGTGCAGGCCATTCCACAATCCCTCGGTGACCAATCCAGTGGTGAGGGAATTTTTGATCCAGGTACTGACGGACTATCATCCCATATTGCGGTGGTGCACCATCTTGCTGGAACCATTCAGGATAGCTCCCATCCTCGGACAGTAAGATGGTAAGATCTGCTCCCGTAGCAGAAGCAAGTAGCCCTCTGCATTTAAGTTGCCCTCAATGAAAAATGGACCAGTACCACAGATTTTGCTTATTCACCTCCCCCGACACATAAAAATTAGCCTCATCACTGAACAGAATCTTGCTACCGACGGCAGGGTCACGTTGCAGTTGTGCTATAGCCCACTCACAAAACTGCGAACACCTGTCTGGATCGTCCTCACTAAGGTGCTGCTGCAGCTGTATCTTATACAGATGCCAGTGGTGGTCACGTACAATCCTTTGAATTGAACCCCTACTGACCGCTTTCCAGCGCCAGTCTCCGTGTGCTACGGGTTGGGGACCTTGCAAATGATGCCAACAACGTTACAGCAGTACCCTCATCCATGGCTGTTTTCGGACGTCCATGCCGTGGCTTGTCGTCTACAGATCCAGTATCTTGAAACTTTGCCAGCAACTGGCTGATGGCCACATATGACACCAGTTGTCTTGCATGATTGCGGTTATTGAAGGCTGCGGCAATGTCACGCATACTTCTCTCCCCTGACATCAATATGATGGCAATCCGTTCCTCACGTGTTAGTGGCATTTTCGTTCAGATCAGTGAAAAAGGAAATATGCTACTCTTGACACGATCAATTCACATCATCACTCTTTTAAACTTTTATGTAAAGACAAAACACAATCGTAATTCCCATTTCAACCAATACTACTAGATATGTACATGCCGGTAAGTCAATATCCGGACATTTTCAGTGATTGGTCTAAACAATAAATACCACATCATCACATACTAACGATAATTTGAGCAATAAACATTTAAGGGTCATTCCACATCAAATCAACGCAAAAAACTAAGATTTGACACCCACCAACTCCGATTTCGATGAAATTTGGTATACACTTTTCCTTTATGGTTGAAAGAAACCCCCTAAATTATTTTCACTCTATCTCAAACTGTTTTTATTTTACAGCACTTTGAAATGTCATGAAATCAGTGTTGTCTGTCACCTCGACACAAGATACCCTTCCTTACATTTTATTTATTTTCTCCTTAAGCAATCATCAGATCTCTTTGAAATTTTACACAAAGTTTAATAAAGTAAGGAGGATTTCAGAAAAAAATACATCAGCACTCAAAAAGTTTTACAAGTGCCTATAAAAACACTAATGGATTTGTAGCCTAATTTTTGTGGTGGGAAAAATAGGTTACGAAAACTTGAATTTTCAACATGTGGGTATGATGGAACCAACAAATTTTGATGTTGAAAATAATTGCAAAGACATGCTCTTTCTCTACAAAAAATAAAATTTTTGGTTTTTGTATTCCTTCTAATGAAAATTTTACATTTTTTGGAAATTGCCAAAAATTTCAGGGTCAATCCGTATGAAATGGTTCAGCACCATTTTTAAAATTTTTCATTTTTTATCATTGTAACCCCTGTACAAGGGTAGTTCAAAACAGGCATTATTTTTCTAAAACTAAACTTCGTTTGAAAATGGCGGCCATTTTTGTTTCATGACTTGCAATATTTTTGGCCTATGCAGACAGTTGGGAGAATTATGATAGCTCAGCTAAGAAAAATTATAGAAATCTGGGGTAAAAAACATTGTTTTCAGTACATTTCAGGCTACATTTTATGTTCCCTATCTTTTTTCTCCACATCTAATGCAAATGGTTGAAATTTATGGTCAAACGGACTGATATTCAGTTTTGAAGGGAAATCAATGTATAGGATATTTTTTTAAGTAGATAAGCAATGAAATATCAGAGCTATATTTTTTTTAGAGGAAACATGTACATACAAAGTTTCAGCAGAAAATATTTGAGTTCTGTTACTGGTTTCCGCATTGAGCTAAAGCTCTTTGAAGATGCTAATTTTTCTCATAATTTGGGTCCAAGTATATGCTTGGTTGGAAAGGTCTTCCCAATTGCATAGTGGTTACGTGGACATTTTGTAATCAAGGTGTCCCGGGTTCGTTACCCAGTGGAGGCACATTCTGGTTCGGATCTCACTTTAATAAACTGTAGGTTCAGTCTCGATTAACCTTCCATGCATAAAGTTGACTTAAAACTGAAACCAAAGCAATATCTGGTTGGGAAACTAATAAAATTTGTTCTAGTTTTTTTTTTACTTTTAACCACTGTTATTTAAAAGAGATTTACCAACGTTTCGGAGGCTGCATCTGCCTCCGTCTTCAGGGTAGCGTGTCTAAATGGTTGCCTTGGAGGATTATTCTAGGTGGCCTAGGCTCCACCGCATCCGTCTGTCACAAGGACCTCTAGTATATACAAAGTTGCCAGGCAGGATTATCAGTGGCCAGGCTCCACTTCTTAAAATGGCCACGTCGAGGTCACGATCAAGGCTTCGTGTGGCACCGTTAGGTTTCCACCTTGATCACCGGGGACTGGACCGCCCCGGATTGCATGCAATACCTACACTTCTCCAGCTCCCACCCGTTCCACACCAAAAAAGCCATTCAAACACTTCACCCACCTTCCGCCAGAATTATAACCTCCGCCTACACCAGGCCCTGGTCAACCATGGATATCCCTCCATCCTGGTCACCAAACAAATATCGCGAGTTGCCTCACACACCATTACCACCAAGAAACCTGCTGCCACCAACCCACCTGCACTCATCACCCAATATCATCCCCACCTCAACAAAATCATTCACACACTACACTCTCTTCTCCCCATTCTCCACAGTGATCCTGAACCCAAAAACATATTTCCCGACAAGCCCAGAGTGGTTTTCAACCCCCCCCCCCCCCAACCTCCAAAACATCCTGGTCCACAACACTCCTTCACCACACAACCACCCTTCCCCCCACCCACAAATGCAATCTGCTATAGGTGCAAAACCTGCCCCATCCTCATTACCTCTCACACCCTCCAAGTGCACAGGGCCACTGGCAAATTTACCCTCCATCCCAAAGGGACCTGCCATGCCTCAAACCTGATCTACATCCTTACCTGCAACATCTGTGGTGATTTTTACCTGGGGGAAACATCAACGACCATCAACCTCCACATCAATAACCACCACTCCTCCACACACAACCTGGACTTCACTGTCACCGTCCACACCAACCACCCCCACCCATCCCACCCACTCACAGTTTTCGATGAGCCTGGTGACGAAACAGGTTTTTTTTTTGTTCTATGCACGGCTTCTTCCTTGATGGGGACATGGCAACTCTGCAGGCCCCAACTTCCATCTTCTTCGTCTCACACCGAAGATGCTACTAAGTTAGTGAAAATTTTGAATTTTGAGTGTTTCCTTTCTCCTTCTTTGAGAAGGGTATCTCAACAATTTCAAATTTTAAATGGAGTCACTCCACACTTCATTTTATGTCACTCAACCTTAAAAAAAGAGCTTTGAACAAAACATATTTTTAATCATTTCTGAAAAATTGCCGATTAAAATTTGTATCTTGACAGAAAGAAAAGGCCAAGTCCACTTTTTGATCAGAACAGCTAATTGGGACTGGGCCTAGAGTTTTCAAAGTGAGATTTTGACACCCACCCCTAGACATCTAGTCTGAGATCTAACTTTTGGGGATCTGAATTGAATGTGGGCATAACTTTTGTTGGGAGGAGTGGGCAGAATCAAAAAGTTTTATACCCTATAAAAATTGCGCCCAAGACTACATTGCTAAATTATGATTACATTTGCAAAATCATAAAAATTTCTCATTAACTTGCTTCTCAGGTCAGTAGCTTAACACAATTTGCATTAGCTTGTTAGGCGAAGTTACACTTAATTAGTCTGGGACTCCTTGAATACAAGACAGTAGCAATTACCAATACTGTATATCTAATGCTCATCAATGTGTTCGTAATTTCATGATCAATTGTTGTTATAGAACTGATCAAGATAATGAATTCAATATCAATTCTTCTGTAGTTTTAGTCATGATATTTTATAAAGGTGTTTAGCTTTGTGCAAAATTACAAAACTACTAACTTGGCAATGCATGCTGAAACCGAAAAAAAATTCCAACAAAGGATACTTACCACCTTCAAAGTCATCCATGTGTTTTGATTCAGTGATGTTGAAAGATTCCCTTCATCACTAGATACATGAAACCATGCCCATGTAATTTTCCATTTGTTAGATTTTTCATGGGCAACCAACAATCAAAAGGAACTCACCGCTTTAATACTCCTGCCTTCTTGTGTAGATGCTCTTGCAAATTTTCAGAACCCATCCTTTCCTTTGATCAACACAGCCTTCTTCGCCACCGGCTAAGGCAGATGCCTGATATTGCAGAGTCTGGAACTCGTAATGCTAACTTTTTCCACTCACATGCTAGCTCCACAAAGAAATCGAGCTCATTATTCTAAAAAGAAGCACACTGATCTTTAAAAAAATGACTTTGTGAAGCGCTATCGTGCTCGCGTCAAAAATTGTATGTAGGCTACTATCATGCACTATTGTTCCACTCATACAAATACAGACCATGCATTTCCCTGCCAAATTACATGGACAAAGAAAAGGGAAGAAGGGAGGTGGTCTTTGAACCTGGCCACTTGTTTGACAGTTCTAGGAATAGAGCAACTTTTGGCCACATCTGAGTTATCCGAATGGAGATTCCAGTTGTGACAGAAAATGTTGCAATTGAATGGAGAAGTTTGGAAAAAGTAACTAAATTGCCAATAATTTATTGTTCCTCCCCACAATATCATTCCCGCAAGGGATAAAATTTATCAAGTAGAGATAGGGGACACAAGTATCCAGAGGGGAGGAATTCCCTCTGCAAATACCACACTGGGTGCACCATATTTAGTCTGCTACAAGAAGAGAAGGAGTAATTTGGAGAAGGGCCAGATCAAGTAAATTGTTCAGTAAAGCTAAAAAAATTACCTTCAGTAATGAGTGTCATAATAAAATACTTTATGGTTGGTTGATTTGGTGTTTTAAGTCACTTTATGCACAGTAAGGCTAATAGGGACTGGACCTACAGTTTAAAGTGGGATCCGAACCACTGTGTGCCTCCACTAGGCATCAAACACAGGACCCCTTGATTAAAAGGCAACGATGCTACCACTGCGCCATTGGGAAGGTCCTAATACTTCATGGGAATTATGGCTTGATCTGGGGGTGAGTGCTTTTGGCCATGGGGGTGGGGGAGGCTGATCTGGGCAATTGTTAGAAATTCATTATCCAGATATTAATAAACTATTTAACCTGCGGTTTATTTGATTGTCTCAAAATTTCAGGAGGGGCTGTAGCCCCTCAGTTCCCCCTCTGTGTACACCAGTGATTGATAAAACAGATATTTTACTTTTTTGTCATCACAGAATATCAATATTTTGTTCCATTGCCGAAATATTTTTGAAATGCACATTATGTAATTAATTTCTCTTCTTGACATCCGAGATACTGGAGAATATGTCGCCCTCAACCTCTCATTGAGAACAGCAATGCTTTACAGCCAACTTTTGCCATGCAGGTACTTCGAGAAATTTCATACTCCAGTCTAACTGAATATGTATCTGTGCTGATTCTATTCCTGAACACTTTCTTCTGTCCATTTTCAATCTAGCCGTATAATTTAAAAAATACCCAGTTCAATCTTCACAGAGCTTTCCTCCCCGGATATACAGTATACACCCGAAACTGGTTTATGCAGCTCTTAACACATCTGTTGAGCTTTACTTGGGTCTCCCTCCCCTCTCCTCCTGGCTCATTAGTCGTGAAAGAGGGTCAGTGAAGGACTGACTGGGCGAGCTCTGCAAGGTTGCCCTGTCAAGAAAAGTGAAAATAGAGTAAAATGAATTAATTAATTTTCGGAACGTTGATGCAGAAAATGAAACTATTAGTCAGTGGTTCTTTAGAAACATCCTTTCTCAGTATTCAGTTAAAATTTGAAATTTTTTTGTCGACTGGTTCTCGAGATAATCATGACCAAAATAGCCCCCATAAGCTTACATGGAAAATGCTCCGACCTTCGCCGGGTCAGGAGATCGCCTTAACAGAAAAAGTTATTTTTCTGGGTCAAATCGACATTGAATTTTTTTCTAAAGTTCATAGATATATGTGTATTCCATTTTAAAAGTTGTCATCAAGATTCCTTTGCACTGAGAGTCAGAAAAAAATGTTGTATTGTAAATAATGTTGATTTTTTGTGTCAACGTCTGACTACACTAAAATTGCTTTATCACTAAAAGGCACTGCAGTTATCAAACCATTTTTTATAATTGAAGCTTAAAGTATGTTCTAAAATGCTATAAAATAAAATTTCTCACTGCTTCTATTAATAAATCTTCATTAAAACAAATTTTATATACATTTATATGGGTTATTCCATGCCAAATAATCACCAAAAGAAAAAAAAAATATTCCTGTTCCCAAAGTCATCCAAATATGAAACACACACCAACAGAGATTGCATTTAACTGTGTAACATACATTTTCCCCACAAAATTGAACATAGATATGTTTTACAGTTTGGCTCTTCCTTAAGAAAAATGTATTTAGTATTTGTGAAGCATATTAATATATTTTAATGATTTGGAACAGATATAAATTTATTCTTATTCATTATGCAAACTCGACGAACTGTGTAACTGTATTGCAAATCTTCCACATACTCAATATTGTAATAAAAGTATTCTTTTATATTTTGTGTTTATTTGTATATTCATTGCACTACCAGAAGTAATGTTGCCAATAAACATGATGTGACCTTGACGTGAAAATTTCAATATTTTCATATAAATACATTTTTTATGAAAACTATGCTCCCTTAGCTTGAAAACAAGCCAAAGATGAAAGTTATACCGTAATTGGAAGCAAGGTTATGAATTGTTTTATTTATTCTTGTAAAGCACTTAAATGTTACATTTGTTATAAGGTTGGCAACGCTGCTGTATGAATACTGTGGATCACTGAAGGCTAAAGTTTTACATATGTGAGTTACTTCATGTCTTCTACCATCCTACCAAATTTCATGAAAATCTGAAATGGGTTGAAAAGGTCATTTTTTGGTGATGATTTTGCATGGAATAACCCATAAAAATGACATAAAATTTGTTTTAATGAAGATTTATTAATAGAAGCAGTGAGAATGCCACTAATTTTATTTTATAGGCTTTTAGAACATAGTTTAAGCTTCAGTTTTAAAAAAAATGGCTTGATAACTGCAGTGCCTTGTAGTGATAATGCAATTTCAGTGACGTCAGACGTTGATGCAAAAAATCAACATTATTTACAATACAATATTTTTTTCTAACTCTCAGTGCAAAGGAATCTTGGTGACAACTTTTTAAATGGAATACACATACATCTATGAACTTTAGAAAAAAAAATAATGTCGATTTGACCCAGAGAAATAACTTTTTTTTTTGTTAAGCACTGGGGGCCATCACTATGGCCTCGGCAATGATCAATGCATGCAATCTGTAGCCTCCTGTTTCTCAGTAACTATGAGGTCTAGAGAAGAAACATTAGTATTAACAAATACACCAAGTTTCAAGAATATCTGAATCGGAGGGTTGGATGGTCTGGGTGATTTGATGTGGAATCAGTCTGTAGTCTCATTCGACATACCAGAATGTGCAAAGGGCTTGAATAGGGGGACTTATATAGATGTTTGCAAGGTACAAGTTTAACATTTTATGTTGTTGCTTTCTTTTACATCTTTTCTATTCATAGCAAAAATAGTTTTATTGGGTTAGCTTTTACTTTCCAGGGCTTGTTGCTAACATTTCAATTAATGTAATTACAAGATGTGAATGGAATTTGTGTGCCTTCGGAATTGTCTCTGTTCTAGAGACAACAACATATGAACTTGGCAATGCAAGTCCATAAAATGTGACTGTTCATGTTTGGTTCCTGTCTGTAATAAAATGTAATTACTGCTGGAATCAAATAATAATCAAGTAATTGACCAGCTAGTACTTTGTATTCATTTACAGTTTGGCTCTTGCTTAAGAAAAATGTATTTAGTATTTGTGAAGCATATTAATATCTTTTTAATGATTTGGAACAGATATAAATTTATTCTTATTCATTATGCAAACTCGACAAACTGTGTAACTGTATTGCAAATCTTCCACATACTCAATATTGTAATAAAAGCATTCTTTTATATTTTGTGTTTATTTGTATATTCATTGCACTACCAGAAGTAATGTTGCCAATAAAGCTATGCACCTGTATGCCTATATTGACCAGTACCAATAGAGTATTAATTAATGTGTTCCATTCCAAATATACTAACATACATGTGTTAAACATTACGTTAGAGAGCTACGTATGAAAATTATGTTTCAGGAAAAATAGAAAAATGTGCATAAAATTGTTTATTTCTATAAAATGATAGTGCTTCAGAATTTGAAACCTGATTTCTTAGGAGTAGGCTTCTTATGGGAATTTGCAAATGTCCTTCCCCCTTTCTGGCTACCTAACACAGATATAGGGAAGGCTTGTCATTCCCTTCCTCTGAAAGCTCAAGGGCACAGCAAGAGTATGTACAGCTTCCATAGCTTGTTGCCAAGTTAAATAGAGAGAGAGGCTTTTGCTACAGTGGAGAAGATGCATACAGTACAGATTATAAAGGCTTAAAGCCTCCATTGTTGTATGGAATAGGGTGTTCAATGTCTACTTGGTAAGTTTGGGGATAGGTGTTATTTTATATTTTCATTTCTAATAGTAATTTTGTTAATAATTTACATAAAAATATGTTTGGAAAGGTGCTTGTATGGTTCAACATGGAGATAATGAAGCAGGTGAAGGGGGATGCTTTATCCCAATTTTCTTCACTAGGGGATTCCCCACCCCCTCCATCTCTGTTAACAAGATATGTGGGAACATTGAAGTAGACGTCTCATCTGTAAATAAGAGAGGGGACTTGCTGCTTTCCAATTGTCATAACCATCCTTCAGCCAGTCAATATCTGATGTTCCTTCGCATCTATAAACCAAGATCATAAAGACTGAATGTATACAACACAAAGCAAAACATTTACCTTGCCATGGTAATGCATAGACGCAAGCATATTTAATGTTTGACTGAAACACAAAATATGAAATAACACGCTATAATGTTCATTTGTCATGTTTTTGAAAGTTGTGAAGTTTATTTTCCTACTTGGTTTTGTCATGAACGATATGAAATTAACTCTTAAATGCAAATTTTAGATTTTAGTTACCGACACAATACTTTCAGAAGACTGAATTGTCCTGTTAGACAAAATCACAGAAAATCGATTACTTCTACTGTAAAAATTACAGAAGGAAAAATGGACTCCTCTACACAGGAATAACCTTAATATTCTGATAGCTGCATAAATGTGCTATTAGAAAGGGATGTTAATTTTTTGTAATTAAGTAAAGTTTTAAAATCAAATTTAATATTATATTTGATATTTTAACACCAAAATGCTATTTTATATACCACTTTTGATCCTATCATGCACACAGTTTTTGTACTGAAATTTTGATCTTTTATTCACTATTTTTAAGAAAGTGTAATAACTTTATTGCTGCCCATCACAGGTGCACATACACAATTTACATGTTGCCATGTGCAAGTAACTTTGCCTGATCTTAGGTAAAAAATTAAGATAAATATTTTAAGAATATTGTCATAAAATGAAGGAAAAATTGAAGGTAGAAGACATTTCAGGTTCCTTTATTTATTTATTATTTTTTTTTGGAAATGTAAGTACTAGTATGCTGCATCGAGGCCTTTTTGCTCAAATGTCTAATAGTTTGCACGGATGATGCTAGATCACTTACAGAATTGACTGTTTCATTGCTCAAGTGAATATTGCTTGAACAGGCAAACAATTGGTATACACTCGTTCCCATATAACCGTAACTTGCAGGTGGTAGTGGACTTTCAAATATGGATCGTGAAGTGAAAAATGCAGTGAAATTGAAACTAAAGTGAACATAGTAATCTCCATATTAAAATGTAATTTAGCCTATCTTACCAATACATAACAACATACAAAAATGAATAGATGATTATGTATAGAAACTACCAGGATGGATTTTTGCACATATATTTGTACGATTATTGTCCCATTGAAATGATATTTGATATTGTATATATTCGAGCTTGGGAGATTTGATCAATTTTTTGTGGGCGAAAGTGGTCAAATGCAATATTCCAGTAAGTACTGTTCTTCTTCCTTTAACATATTAGTAGGGTGACAAACTGGCCAAAACTTGTTACATTGTGGAAACGTCACCGCCACAAGCGGCAACACTATTTTTCTCAAAAGAGGTCATCATGGAGAGCTAAAAAAGTGATGTTGCTAACTTTGCAACCTGGGACAGTGGCCGCCATATTGGGTTCAAAATGGCGGCAAGTCATGTACACTTAGCTTACTATTTCTCACGATAGAAACATTACTATGCTACACAGATTTGCAAAACTGGTGCCATTCGAAAGAGAAAGAAAGCTCCAACAAAGTATAAAATTACGATCAAACTAAGTTTTCTTGTTATCCCTTAAATATAGACACAAAGAAACTTTCAAATACATATATTATTCTCGCTCTTGAAATTATATTTTGTTTCATATCATGGTAAATATCAATCAGATCGAAAATATGGTTATGATAGAAAGTAAAGTACAGTTTCTCATAATTATTTTGAAAGTTGTTTGAGATAGTTATATTTCTTAGTTCCGAAGTTATGAATCAAAACATATTTGTCGATGTTGTATTATAATGCAGATTTTACACCTGGCATTTCAGATTCTCCAGTTCACTTTACCAAGATATAACGAAGAAGACACATAACCTTCATGTACATTTGAAAACATATTTCATTTGCAACGATTTAAAGCTTTTGAGATGATCTTACTCTAAATTGATGTGTGAGGGGTGTTCAAAAAGTAAAGTTATGAATTTTCTATTGCGAAGTTAAGTAAGGTACTACGTATATAGCTACAGCAAGTGGATATGGAATATGCACACACTCAGGATATTTTCTGATATGACTTCTTTGTTGAAATGAATATGGCGGACAGTAATAACACTTTGAAGGTAGATGTTCTAAAAAGTTTATCATGAGAGGTATTACAATCAATCCATACTTCTCAGAGATAAAGATATGGTTTCCTAAACTGCAAAAGAAGTAATCTTGGAAAGCTATTGCTTATAAATATATATTTCAAATAGAATGAACAAGTACTTCCAATAAAATGTAAGTATTATTGTTTATTTCGTGGAACTGGCCTACATCTTGTGGGGGGCAGGGACTACCTACAGACTGCAAACCGCACTCCCACCTCAGATCATCCAACCAGTTAAGGGATGACATGTGGTCAGCACGATGTATCCCCAGTCGTCATTGTAGGTTTTCATGACCGGGTTACGCTACACATTCGTAGCTCCCCAAATTCCTCACGATGGTGGGTGGCCATCGGTGCAACACAAAGGCTGAAATCTCAGGAGAAATGTTGTTACGCTTCCCCCAGGAGACTCGTCTCGTAGCTGGGGCCCAAAGCATGATGCCTTAGACCGCACAACTACTGTGCAGGATGGAATCCTAATAATGATTAACAATATTATTCAGCCAGATCTGTTCCAATCTTATGAATGGGTGTTATACTTTAGTATTGCTCAATAATACTCCATTCTACAAGAGCTAGATTATACCATAGAAGATAAGACATCGGTAATGCCACAACAAAGCACAAGTGAAGTGTAACTATGATCAAGTGAATGCTTCCCGTTCAGGGCCTCCCCGATGGCGCAGTGGTAGCATCGTTGCCTTGTAATCGAGGGGTCCCAGGTTTGATATCCGGTGGAGGCACTTGGCACAGTGGTTTGGATCCCACTTTAAACTGTAGGTAAAGTCCTGATTAGCCTTACTGTGTATAAAGTGGACTTAAAATACCAACTCAAACCAAACCAAAGCTTCCCGTTCAGTATTATTCTCGTGTGTCTGCGTCTTTTTGTTGCGAATGAAGTTCAGCAATGCTTACTTCTTGGAAGTTTTCTTTTAAGCATTTCCTAATGAAAACCATACAACCATTAGTTTTTGGTTGCTTCTCAGTTGTTTTCATGATAATTTGAGTTTCCTCAGCTCAGAAATTTGCTAGACTCTCTTTGTTCATGACAAGTGCCATGAAATTGTTCCAGCATTAATAATTCTGCAAATAGATATAGCTTTGCCGCATCTTGTTGCACTTGTGCATGACTTTATTGTTTGTTTGTGAAACCTACTGATCGAAAACATCAACTTTGTTACATGACGGATTAAAATGAGAAAAACTTTCTCTATAAAACATTCTGCTAGTTCTCCTAAATATTGTGCTGCTTTTGGTTTTCCAATCCTCTGATCAAGAGTCGTATCATCCACAATGTTTGGAACTTTTTTTTTTAAAATTCTCAGTAGTTATGCAGCCAATAATATGTTGTCCAATACATATATATGAAAGAGATGATTTGTAACCAAGCAGAAGTGATCCATCAGGCTAGAAGAGCAAATCCGTTGACTTTATATCCCAGAAAGTCTTTTGGTTGAAATTTGGTATTCTGTCATACAAACCAGCATCAGCATTACGGTCTCGACGATGCTCTAATATGGTGTTTGTGATTTTCCGGCCTTTGCTCGGTGCGTTAAGAATTTCATTTGCCACATCCATTGGAACAACGGCTGTAAATAAGTTAAATAATTCAAATGGTTTCAATTTTATTACAGGAATGAGATCCCCCTAGATTCGTTTCTGTTGCAGTTCTGTCATTACAATTTAACCATAATACCTGCAATGAAGAAAATATATTCAAGAAAATGGAATAATTTAATGCAACGTAAAACACGAAATAGAATGAAAAGTTTATTACATGAAGTTTCAATTATTGTAGCTCAATGTAATTTTCAAACATTTTAGCGTTTCTTCCAAAGGCACATATGATTTCTGAATTCTCAAGGCTTCATATTGTAACTTGTTTAACTTCAATTTCGGAAATTAAATTCATCATTTTAAAAACTGGATAAGTGTTATTTGAGTGAAATTGAAATGTTGCTGTTGGCTTGCAGAGGTAATTCTTCCATTCAGAGAGGAAAATAGGTTTCAATTTTATTTATTTGCCTATTGTGTAGACCATTCAAGCCTCATATAATCGTAAAGCAGACCTTTGGTATTTTATGAAACATTTTTAGTAGGTGTTTGCAACCAAGAACTTATCACGTGCCTTGTTCTTATAATGCCCTACTGGATTGGTAACTACTTTTTAAACAACCCTCACACATCAATTTAGAGTTATATCATCTCAAAAACTTTAAATCATTGTGAATGAAATATGTTTTCAAATGT
The DNA here is from genome assembly GCF_977018435.1 of Lepisma saccharinum. Lineage (NCBI taxonomy): Eukaryota > Metazoa > Arthropoda > Insecta > Zygentoma > Lepismatidae > Lepisma > Lepisma saccharinum. The sequence continues at coordinate 4,047,626 of NC_139247.1, read as the reverse complement.
ACATGAAGGTTGTGTGTCTTCTTCATTATATCTTGGTAAAGTGAACTGGAGAGAGTGAAATGCCAGGTGTAAAATCTGCATTATAATAGAACGTCGACAGATTGGTTTTAATTCATAATTTCGGAACTAAGAAATATAACATTCTCAAACAACTTTCAAAATAATTATGAGAAACTGTACTTTACTTTCTATCATAACCATATTTTCGATCTGATTGATATACCATGAGAATAATATATGTATTTGAAAGTTTCTTTGTGTCTATATTTAAGGCATAACAAGAAAACTTAGTTTGATGGTAATTTTATACTTTTTTGGAGCTTTCTTTCTCTTTCGAATGGCACCAGTTTTGCAAATCTGTGTAGCATAGTAATGTTTCTATCGTGAGAAATAGTAAGCTAAGTGTATTTGACTTGCCGCCATTTTGAATCCAATATGGCGGACACCGTCCCAAGTTGTGAAGTTGGCAACATCACTTTTTTAGCTCTCCATGATGACCTCTTTCAGAAAAATAGTGTTGCCGCTTGTGGTGGTACCACGTTCATTTCTAGGCACATTTTCTTGGAAAAGTCGCCCTACTATATAAGGGTCATTCCATATCAAATCAACCGATAAAAATTATTTTTGAACCTTTAGGATTCAGATTTTTTAGATATTTTGTTTTTACATTGTACCTATCAAGAAGACAAAAACTGCCAAATTTCAGATTTTTCTGCTCTTGGTTTTTTGAGGTATTGACTTTCAAAAAGGAAAAATCTCAAAATTTGACGACATTTTGAAATCTAAACAGATGTAGATAAAAAACTATTTGACATAGAGCTCAAATTGGTGTCATTCTCTTCTGCTTCTAATGAGCTTTAATTTGAAATGCAACATGACTGTGGTATTTGAATTTTGTAATTTTTAAGAAACTCGAAAAAAAAGTTTTTTAAAAAATAATCTCAAAAACACCATTTTGTATATTTTTGAAAAAAATGTTTTGAAGCCATCATTGACTATTTGTGTACAAAGTTACATAATGGGACAGCAATGGCTTCCTATGGAAATAATTTTTTTGTATTGTGATGTTTGCAAAATTTGCTAAATTTGTTGACTTCCAACTTAAAAACCATAACTTAAGTTGTCTGGTTGATGATGAAGTCTTCGTATTAATCTATTTTATAATTTTTGGACTACAAATAATATTGAAATTTGTAATATTTATTACTTTCAATATCTGGTAATCCAATTTCAAAAATATATATTTGTGTTTACATTGTAGTATAGGATACAAACACAAGGTCTTAATATCAAAAAAATATACATACATAATATTCATAGTAAATTAAACAACCAGTTTTATCAACCACAGACCAAACATTAGTTTAATAATAACAATTAATTTCAATTTAGTCACATTAAGAGCATCACTTTGAGAGTACAAAACACAGCTACTTCACTGTGCATTTCACAAAAGACAACTGACTGAAGATTACAGTAAGCAATTGGTGATGTTCACTTAGGTATACAGAGTCTAACAGTGATAGATCAATTGCTCTCACATCTCTAATTGGAGAATTTATTGTCTTGTCGGAGGCACATTTCATAAACGACAAATCTTTTCAATTAAAGTAAAATTAAATTGTGTAAAATTTCATTTCTTTGCTAGGAATTTTAGATTGTTGACTCGCAAGATAGAATAGATTTACAACTCTGCATTTTATTTTAATAATTGAGGTTTAAGGTCACTTTATCATGGAATGCCTATTTTATTTTCACTGGAAGGAAAGTTACTGAAATTATGTTTGTTTTATTACAGTTTCATTAACACACTCCAAACATTTACATAATAGGTTCATATATGCAGCATCTGAAACAGAAAAATGTAGATTTTCATGTTCTTTTTTTATTTTCTTTAATCAAACTTTTCAAATATTTTGCAGGGCCATTTACTAGAAAAAGCCTTTCTATAAAATAAATATATCTCTGTATGGTGCTGAAAACATTACAATCAATTTTAAATGTTTTCTAAAAAAAGATCAAGAAAATCGATTTAAATGAAAAAAATCATCAAAAATTATTTTTCAAATAACAATTATGTTTTTTATCCACCCTGCTGGTGTTTAACATGCACGAACTCCAGAGTCGTCGTGCCTTTCCTAATAACGAAATTTCAGGGGTGGCTCAAGTCTTTCCACCTCATGTCATGGGACTGGACAAAACCATTCATTCCAGGGGAAGGTTAGCTCACTTTCAGTTCACTCAGTCTTATACAGGGTGGCGCAGAGCCGACTGACAGATTTGATATGTTCATAGATGATGAAAGAAAGGAAGGAGAATAAGGAAACCCGTATGTAATGGTACATTGAAGTATGCAATTTTATTACTAACAACTTACAATTTCATTTTTTCAAAATTACATCAGACAGGTGGCCTCCTTTGGCATCAATGCATTGTTGCAGACGTCTCTGGAAGTTATTTCCGTAGTTCCTCATCAATAGCAGTTACTTCCTCAACGATGGCTTCTTTCAATTGTTGAAGAGTCGTGATATGCCTTCTGAACACAAGGTCTTTCAAGAATCCCCAGAGACTGCTCGCGTGCCGAGCATTGTGGACTACGTTCACTCTCTGCAAGTTCTCGGACGTACGCACTGTTGTTGGAGCTCCATGTGTCACATCCAATACACTGCCAGTTTCTTCAAATGTCTTCACCCAAGCCAATATGATATTCCGAGACTGTATTACCATGTCAGCTAACAATGAATTGTTTTCTGAACAATCGCTGCACTTTAACCACTGACTTCATTTCGTAATAACTACGAACACAGAAAACGCGAAGTTCAACGCTCCAACGATCCATTATGACTGTTGCTGTCTTCATATGAAATGGCATCCTATCCTCTTCTCATTTCCCCCGCAATCCACTTCAAACTATCGCACATGCATAATACAGAGTGTCCGAAAAGTCACGCAACCCGGTGTTTACGACCGTATAACGGAATAGCGAAACGGAATGAGAAGAAACGCTTTCTGCCAAGAGAATGCCCTGTATATTGGGAAAATTTAGAGAGACAAACATATGTAAGAACATGCATATTTTAATAACAAATAAGCAAAGTGTTGCCAAAGGCGGAAAAAAAATATTTGCAAATCGTGTATATTGATGCACAGAACTCACTGAGGTAAATTATTGCAACATTTCACAATACCATCGAACAATTTTGATGGCCATCTAATGAATTTGACAGAAAAATAACTTTGACGAAGTTTCAAAAACATTGCAGAAGGGAATAAATGGGCTGTTCCAAAAATCGATGTTTTCACAATATTACGCAGGACACTGGCAACACTGTTGCTGTCACGTGTCACTAACAGATGTGTTTCACCTCAGGCTATCACACTAGGGCACTTTTAAAGACAAAGGAGAAAGTTGGTTATTCTCGAACATATGCAATAAATTACATACACCTTGCAACCCTGAAATGTGTGTTCAGAAGAACGTGTATCAATTGTTATGTTTTCTGTGCCTTAGGTGGTTGCTGTTTGCAGCGAACGGCATTCCAGATTGTGTCTACTTTGTGTCTACTTATGCTGAGGTCGTGTGTGTGTTTTTAAAATGCCATATTCTACACAGGAAAGAGTGTTTATTGTTAAAGAATATATCCGAACATCGTCATATTCTTGCGTAAGAGAAGCATTTAGGGATACCCACATTTCAGGGTTGCAAGGTGTATGTAATTTATTGCATATGTTCGAGAATAACCAACTTTCTCCTTTGTCTTTAAAAGTGCCCTAGTGTGATAGCCTGAGGTGAAACACGTCTGTTAGTGACACGTGACAGCAACAGTGTTGCCAGTGTCCTGCGTAATATTGTGAAAACATCGATTTTTGGAACAGCCCATTTATTCCCTTCTGCAATGTTTTTGAAACTTCGTCAAAGTTATTTTTCTGTCAAATTCATTAGATGGCCATCCAAATTGTTCGTTGGTATTGTGAAATGTTGCAATAATTTACCTCAGTGAGTTCTGTGCATCAATATACACGATTTGCAAATATTTTTTTTTCCGCCTTTGGCAACACTTTGCTTATTTGTTATTAAAATATGCATGTTCTTACATATGTTTGTCTCTCTAAATTTTCCCAATATACAGGGCATTCTCTTGGCAGAAAGCGTTTCTTCTCATTCCGTTTCGCTATTCCGTTATACGGTCGTAAACACCGGGTTGCGTGACTTTTCGGACACACTGTATATTAAACTTTCAAATGTGTCAGTCGGCTCCGCACCATCCTGTATTTAGTCAATGTTTATTTAAACTCCAAAGTTTAAAGTTTATAAGTGTAAAAATGTACTTTACAAAACTTTTAACACATATATGTTTTACATTGTAGACATTGAGTCATTTTTCCCTTTTTTTCTCAAATTTAGGAACTTCATGAATGAGAGTGAAGATTTTAAAAAGGAACTTGGGCTCAGCAAAGAAGATGATTGGAAAAAAATTCTCTCCAATTACATCTCATGCTCAAATGATGAGAACTTTGTACCAGAATCCTACTCTCTGTATGAAGCAACAACCAACTGCACCGGCGACCCTCTCAGATGCAGCTTGTGTGATAGAACTTTCACCACTAAAAAGGCATGCAGAAGACATATGATGATTCACACAGATGAGAAGCCCTTTTCGTGTACCATATGCAAAAATAAATTCAGATACAAGTTTGGTCTGGAAAGTCACTTGTTAACTCATTTAAATATCAAACCATATTCATGCTCAGTGTGTGGAAAATCATTCACCTCAAAGAGTTCGTGTGATAGTCACCAATGGAGGCACACTGGGGTGAAGAAACACACTTGCCCAGTTTGCCTGAAGTCATTTGTTAACCGCAAATATTTGAAGAGTCATCCTCCATGTTTTACGCATAGGCCTTGTATATGTGGCATTTGTGGCAAAACTTGTAAGAGCAAATGTTCCCTGAGATCCCATCTTATTACACACTCAAGTGACAAGCCATTTCACTGCAGTGTGTGCCAAAAGGTATTTAGAAGAAAAGCATGTGTGCAGATGCACATGCGCTATCACACGAAAGTGAAGCCTTATTCATGTTCCCTTTGCAATAAATGGTTCTTCCTACCTTGTGACAGAAAACGACACATGGATAGAGTTCATTTGAAAAAAGTAGGTACATACAAATGCACTGAGTGTAACAAATTATTCTTTGACAATTGGAAGCTCAACTATCACAAAAATAGTGTGCATGCTTGTACAAGAGATTATGCGTGTGATGTATGTGGTTTCTCTTTCAAAACTTCTGCATGCTTAAAGTCACACCGTGAAATTGTTCATTGTACAGATAGTCTTTTTTGTAATGTTTGTGGGAAAAGTTTTCACAGTAAGATTGCACTTTCCAGACATTTAGAAATACATTCTGATTCAAGGGAAAGATATTCCTGTGATACTTGTGGAGCAAGTTTTTTAAATAAAGAGTATTTGCCTCATCATATGAACAGGCACACAGGCAATGTACTGTACCCTTGCAGTGTATGTGGAAGAAATTTTACAAGGAAGTCTGTGTTGCGAGAACACGAGAAGACGCATACTGAAAGAAGCAAATTGTTCAAATGTGTATGTGAGAAGTCATTTCATTCAAACTCGGCACTAAAGCTTCACATGAAAAGTCACACAGGTGAAAATCGTTGTTTGTGTAAAGAATGTGGAAAGACATTTTATTATAAAAGCTATCTGAAGATACATAAAAGGATTCATACTAAGGAAAGACCATTTGCGTGTGACTTATGTAAGAGAGCATTCAATCGTAAATTCCTTCTTCAAAATCACTTAAAAATATGCAAGCCTTCAAACAAAATTATTGAAAAGCCCTTTGAATGTGAAACATGTGGTATAAAGTTTTCTAGAAAATCTTCTCTGAGCAGACATAAACGTACTGTTCATGTTGATGGTAGATTTTAAATTGAAAGGTCTTTTGGCTGCGCTGTGTGTAATAAAATATTTCTTAATAGGGGGATGCTCAGACGACATAGCAAAATATGCAAGGGACCTCAACGAAAATCTATTGTAGATTTTTGCAAAGTACATACTTAGAAGATTTCATACCAGATTTTGAGAACCTTTCTTAACCTGTGTAGAGCAAGAGTAATTTTGTCTCTAATTTTTTTGTGAATGTATTTCATTGTTTTCACATTTTCCCTGGTATAATTAACAAGGTTTATTTTATATATTTTTATGATTGGAAGAATGTATTAATTTATTATTCTTCAATACATGATCCGCAAAATCACTCTTGTGCCTAATATTGTAGTAAAAATATTCTCTTATATTTTGTGTTTATTTGTAATTCCAATTTCTAATCCTGGTCATTACTTTTGTACATGAATTGTAACTTTCCATGTGATTTTGACATTTCTGCTCGTTAAATTATTTAATTTGTTATTGATTTCCCTATAAATTATGTGAAACATTAAATGATGGTCAAGGAGTGAATTTTTTTGTGCTAAAAAGCTGGAAAATATTTATTTTCTTATGTTCTAAAAAATGGAAACACATGGCTAAAAGTAAGAAATAATATGATTCAAAATTCTTGTCAAACAAATAAATAGACAGTGACAGCTGAACGTTACTTGCCTGTTGCACTTTGTTGATTATGAAAACAACAAAAGCACATTTCCAAGTTGTTGACTGAAAATATACGGAGCATATCTCTGAACAAAGTGAACATGACGGTCAGATGTGAATATTTGAAGTGCATATGGAGCTTATCTCTGAACTAAGTGAACATGATGGTCAGATGTGAATATTTGAAGTGCAGGATGTCATGCACACTTACACCATTAATTTTGCTTACACATTTACTCTCCAGAACCTGAGCAATCTTATGCACTTTTTGATGCCTTCATATATATACAAAGAGAGTTCAATTTTCTTTCAACTGCACTGACATCCTTCACTGTTTTGCAAAGGAAGTTTCCAGTTTATCTATCATGCCATGCAAAACACTTGAATTTGAAAATTGGAACCCAAAATCGTCTTGTAAAGATCCATTTTTCAATAAGTCTTCAAGTATCACAAAGTATTTCATATATTTTGTGCATTAACTCTAAAATATGCATTTACGCCAAAAATGCAAAACTTTATTTTGTCTGGAATATCTAATATATGTACACTTCTCCAAATGTTACCTGGATTGGATTTGATTCCACGACCCTTAATTCCTAGAAGAAAAGAGAGCTCTGACAAACGTATTGATGACTGTGCAATCTACCACTCTTCAATGCGACAAACACATTTTCGATGCAAATTGTGATAATTATTAATTTTTTGCTCATTGCATAGTACCTTGCAAGGTGGTATTATGTTTATTTTGCATGAACTATTCGTAATTATGCCTATTTGCATTCAAACTTGACAGAGACTAGGGAGTCAAGTGTTTTCAACCCCACAACAGTTTCTCTGATTCCAATTTTAACATGCCGAATCGCAAGTATTGTCTAAAATTATTTGTTATAGAATTGTATTTTGCTAGAGAATGAGCTTACTTCTTTCGTTCAAGCTACGAACAGGATTTTCAGCTTTTCACGAAACCTGATTTGCTGTGTAAAGCAGAAATAAAAATAACCTTTTACAAACTTTTATTTCTGAATTTCTAATTAACAATAATCAATTATGAGGAGACCCTTGATAAGTCTCCTTCACCTGATTTATACGGAAAGGTCCAGGTACAGGAATTTACAGAGAATGTCCTGATTGTCTCGGTGAAGATTCAAGAATGTAACCTTACTTAAAAACTAACACAAGATAGAAGCTAACATAACACATTGGAAAATATTACTCATGGTTATGTAGTTCAGCACTGTACTTTTAACTTTATAATGACCAACACTAATAAGGCCATATATTGAGGGCTCTCAACACTTAAACAAGACTCACTATGAAAGTCACTGACCACTTTTATTCTCAACTTCTGGTTGGCACTTCCTCTTCATTCCACCTGCCGGTATCTTCAAAAACTGGAGGTAGAAGCCACCTCTCGATGATCCATCACGCTGCACGTCTTTCCATCTTTGGAACTACGAGTTCACCAGTCAAGTTCTCTTTTGGACTCTAACCAACCATGCCCTTTTGTGTTTCGCGTTGACGAAATCTTAAAAAATGTCTACAGCTCGAATCACTGCAAATGTTTTGTACTTTTTTTAGCAATGCGCACGCGAATATGAATCACAAAGATGAAATGCCGTAGCTCTCTTCTACTGACTGTACTCTTATGCACCAACATCTAGCACAGTCTACTTTTTAAGAGGGAGTGAAGTCTTTTTCATCTTCATTCGTTCCGGAGGAAATCGCAAGTCCTACAACAATTGGTTATTTCATCATACTGAAGTTTTCCATTTTGTTCTCTATTAATACGTTGGGCGAATATAGCTTTTCACTTCATTTTATAACCATGCATGTAAATCTTTCACCACAGTGTTTCTCGCATAGTAGATCGACCTACAGGAAAGTTGGCTACTCTCTGCTCTTGCTCAAGAGGTATGTTGCAAAATTAACGACTTCTGGACTCGGAAATCTTTCAGGGTAGTCAGGTAACATTTGAAGAAGTGAAGGAGAAAAATATGCTTTTAACCTGAAAATGTGCTCCCTACTTATCCAATTATGTTGCATCTATATGTTTTTAAAATGTTACATTTGGTGTTTTTTGTTGAGGTAAGAAAGGAAGCTCTATTTTTAGCTTTTGGACTTGCGATATGTACCTCAGATGTTAGAGATCAATGAATAGTTTATCATTATCGCCTGTTGAACTGCTGGAACACTTGCTGCAATGCTGATCAGCTAATAAAAGAGTTTGTGGTTGGTTCCTCGTGATCAAGTAGTAAAAAAAAAATATTAATTCTCCTACATTCCATTGCCTTTTTTTTTTTTGCATTCCTATAAAGCAAAATCCAGTTTGATGTAGTCATGTTTATACATTGAAAATTTAAATTAAATGGAGCCCAACATAACGGAGATAAGATAAACCAGGTGCTTTTATTTTTTGTTTGTTTGTTTTCTAACCACTATGCAAGAGCATTTCAAATCAGATATTATTTCTTGAAGCTTCCTGGTGGTGAATACTGAAGACGTTTTCTCGGCAAATCATCTTGGGAAAGCTAACGTCACTCTCATCTTCAGGGATTGAAGTGCAGAGATAAGCCAGGGTGAAGTTATATGTATTTGGTGTGGGAGGTGGGCCAATCAGTTGGTGTTTCTCCAATGTCCACTCTCACCAGCAATAGCCAATTTCTTCATGGAGAGTTTCGAACACGAGGCACTCCTTTCAGCACCACAGAAACCTTCCTCATTTTATAGATACATAGACAACACCTTTCTCATGTGGCTGCATGGTGAAGCAGCACTACAGACCTTCCTGGATCTGCTCAACAACCAGCACCAGAACATCAAATTCATCATGGAGACAGAGATCAACGGCAGCCTTCCGTTCCTGGACATCCTCATCACATACAAACAGGACAGGACCTTAGGACAGGAATATATACAGGAAACCTACTCACACCAGCCAAGAGTTTTCGCCATCCAGCGCAGTGATCAACTGTACTCTCAACATTGTTTCATCGAGCCATCGCCATCAGCGACACAGAGCACCTTCTGGCGCAGTGGTAGAGTCGTCACCTTCTAATCAAGGGGGCCCGGTTCGATACCCGGTGGAGGCACATAGTGGTTCAGATCCCACTTTAAACTGTAGGTCCAGTCCCCGATTAGCCTTCCTGTGCATAAAGTGGACTTAAAACCCCAAATCAACCAACCAACCAACAGAGCACCTTCAAGAGGAAATATGACAAATATGGCACCTTCGCACAGCTTTCAGACAGAATGGATACAGTGAAGACATTATCCACACAAGAACAACTAACGAAGAAGCTCGGACCCACCTAATAACCAAGAAGACAAGAAGAGAGCCATCATCCCCATACATTGGTAACCTCTCTGCAGTCATCAACCACATTCTTTCAAAATACAACTTCAAGACAATCCACAAACTGCCATGGAAAGTCAGAAGCCAACTTTGAAATCCTAAAGACAACCTAGGACAGAAACCCGGGGTTTACGTATCATCTGTTCTTGCAGTAAAGCCTACATGGGACAAACGGGGAGGACAATCGAACAGCATTGCAAATAACACACCAGCTACATCAAGAATTTTCATCCCGAAAAATCAGGGTTAGCAGAACATTCCATCCTGGAGGGCCATAGAATTGACTTCATAACCACCGAGATCATCAATAAATCATCAAATTACTAGGACCACTGTCTCATCAAAGAAGCAATAACCATTCACGGGAAAAAGGAGAACCTCAACAGGGACACGGGACTCGAACTAGACCCAGCCTGGTTAGTGGTAGTCGACTGAGAGTGTGGACGTCGGAGAAATGCCACCTGATTGGCCCGCCACCTACACCGGACCCCTCCCACACCAAAAACATATAGCTTCACCCGGACTTATCTCTGCACTTCAATCCCTGAAGATGAAAGTGAAGCTCTCAAAAGGCTATCCAGAAATCACCTGGCCGATTGCCCAAGAAAACCTTTTCAGGTATTATTTCTTTTTAATATAAAATTGTTTTAGATTGGTAGCCATTTTTGTTTCATGGCTACATTTATGCCCTTTGCAAAGAGTTTTATTTTTTTACAGGAAACATAAACATCCAAGGTTTTAGCAAAAAATATTTGCACTCTGTTACTGGTATTATCTTTTAATTATAGCTCTTTGAAAATACTAGTTTTTCATTCTTTTAAAAGGTACCTAATTAAAATTTGATATTTACATCTTTGAGAGGTATGTACCTGCAAAAATATTTTCAGATTGATATTTCATGGATAACAAAGTTTCAAAAGGGGAAAGTTAGTAAAAAACAGGCAAATCTACTTTAAGCATTTACAAATAAATATTTACATTATAATAATCCAGAATGTAATTTGAATTATTGTATTTATTAGTTACATCATTTGAGTGGTATAACAAGCTCATTACTAAACATTATGAATGCATTGGTGTGTAAGATTTATTTGTACATAAGATAAAATCAGTAAAAGAGCTCAAATATTTTCTGCTAAATCTTTGGATGTATATGCTTCTTCTACCAACATTTTCAATTCCCTGGTAAAAAAAATTGTAAACTTTGATTTTTGTTTAAAATGGAGACAGGACAGATTAATTTGTGCTCTATTGGCCGATATAGGCATATTTGTGTTGGTTTATCAATAAAATTACCGATAATTTTACAATATCTATAATCATTTTAGTGAAATATTGGGCCATTTTGTTATAATTCTTACAGGAAATAAACAGAATAGTCCCATTCTGTATTTTTTTTAGAAAGCAAATGTCTAAATATGCATCTTTTTTTAAATTGCAATGGCTTGGTTTATATAGTAACCACACTGAATGATGAAATGGAGATCTCAACACTGGCAACCCACATTTGAGTCCTGGCACGTACACGGATGGCTTTTGTTTCACCAATTTGATCTAACCACAATTTGTAGCCATATCACGATTAGCCGAATATGGCAGGAGAGTGATTCAAAATAAGGACGAGGAAAAATTCTAAGCAGCAAATAAAATATCTCATGTCACTTGAGAATTCAGACATCTTGAACACCCTCTGCACTCCGAGCATATGTCCCTTCATGGAATCCAGTAGATTTGACACATCAATTTTTAATTGATTGTCTTGGCTAATTGGAACATTTTAAAGTGGTATGCAAACCAATATGCACCTCCACCAGAATTGAACCAGGGACTCCTTGATTACAAGGTGACGATGCTACCACTCTGCCATCGGGGAGGCCAAGATATCATGTTCTAAATTAAAATGTAACAATATGTCCTTTGCAGATGGAAAATGATATGTAAAGGTGGCCAGCTGTTCTTTTTAAGGATTATACATTTGTACTTTATTATTTTATGTAACATTTTCTCTTTTGCCATTGTTTCATCCTTGCCTTCCTCACTGTGATTTCACCTGTTTTCTACTTTCACCATTTTACTCAACTGACCACCTTCTCCAAATGGTGTGAGGGGACCACTCACCTAAGTGTGGCCATGGGTGCCATTAGTTGTGATGGTTCTCAATTAACTCTCTCATCGGACACCAATATGATTAGAATGGTGCCAAGAAATGTGACAGAAATACAAAATTTTCAACTCTAAGAGTGCTGCAGACTGGAGATGGAACCTGACTTTACCAGTTTACCAACAGATTATAACTGTACAGTGGTATATTACTGTTTACGTGCCACAAGTGCTGTACAAAGTCCAAGAGAGGTGATCAAATGCCATTGAGGGTAAAATCCTCTTGCATGGTGGCAGCCAATTCTGACAATGTGACAGATCAATTTTTTTAATAACTCACCCATCCACCCTAGAAACCAGAACTGTCACCATTTCACTTTCTCCTGTTCCCAGTGCTTGGGAGTGAGCTTTTCCTCACCCTCTTAAGAGTCTGCTAAGAACATTTTTGTGAAGTGGTTGCAACTCAATTGCGCTAGTTCTTTAGGGGTTGGTTTATGAGAATTTTGCTTGATGGAGAATATTAATTAAAAATGTAATGAGTTTTCCACCGACTCGTAAAAACAGTGTAAGGTTTGTAAGCATCACATTCGGTTTGGTATCAATCTGGATACCTGTTCTTTTTCAATATATCTCACAAACGCACAAATGAAGTGCTTACTTTTAGTTCCTTAATACTATTCTGTTATGAACCTGTTGCCGGATCCTGCTTCAGAGAGTTCCAAGAATATTGATTTTCTTAGAAGCTTGTAAATAATGTAATGAATTAGATGGTTCATGTAAAATAATAAATAATAAAGAAATTATATAATCAGTGCTTTTTATCAAAGATGAAATTTTCTGGTACTCTTCAAATTGCTTTTTACTGTTATTGTGGTGATCGTAAGGATGTAATGGTATTGTTTATCTTTTGTAATATTAATGTATTTCTACTACCATATCTTACAATGGAAAGTGCGGTCATGAATATACCACCAACTTAATATAGTATATTGGACTGGCCAACAAAGGCAGGATTCGATTCATCAATGACCAAAATTCACGTGACATAATCCTGGAAGCTGCTATCTCTAAGTTCAATATAATATCTACAGTGACAACAAAGTAGTGCAGAATTGTCTGTGTTAAGTTTAGAAAGAGAGAAGCAGATTTTATTACATACTTTTGCGAAGATGGGGGGCCTATTATATATACTGTTGCAATGTCCCTGGGTTGATGGAGAGGTTGAATTTCTAGTATGAGGTAAAAAGTGCTCCCCTGTGCTATGCACCATGTCATGAAGGCATATAGGGGGTTTGGGGTTAGGGGCCCCCATTTTCTTTCTCACGGCCGAAGGTGGGGGTGATGTGATCAGCACCGTGCCCCTGGTTGCCTTCACTCCCCCTTCCCCCAGAGTTTCTTCCAGGTACCTAGGGTGGGTGCTGGAGCCGCTTGAACAGGTGGAAAAAATCTTGGTTTTTCCCCGTCGTGGATTGAACTCTGGTTTGAGGTTATGGATTGGGAACTATTCATCGAATCCTCCAGGAGAAGCCTCAAAGCAGTGCTTATTCACAACACGAATATGTATGCATCCGTTATAGTTGGTCTTCCCGTGTATCTGGAGGAAAGCTACAAGTACCTATCTGTAATTCTTACAAAACTGAAATACACTGAACATGGATGGGGGAAAATGTGGTGATCTAAAAATATTTCCAATGATTCTGGGACAACAGGAGGTTACACCAAGTACCCCTGCTTCCTGTGTGAATGGAATAGAGCCCATCCCTGGATCCAAAAAGTGTTGCCACCTATGACTTCATTGCAACCTGGGAGTAGAAATGTAACACAAGAAAGTCTCGTTGATGCTAGTAAAGTTCTGCTTCCTCCACTTTATAGTAAGCTTGGTGTAATGAAACAGTTTGCCAAAGATCTGTCAAAAGAGAGAGAGTGTTTTAAGTACCTGGAAAGAAAATTTATTGATATCTAGGGCTAAGAGACGTTCTCCTTTTCACGTGTGTCCTACTTGTTAGTCTTGCACTCAGCATCTGGGAGGAACTTGAATTATCCTTAATTTTGAGCAGCATATTTGAGTTTTTGAATTGAATTATTGTTTTAAGTTCACTTTATGCACAGAAAAGAAAACGGGGACTGGACCTACAGTTTAAAGTGGTATCGAACCTGGGACACCTTTACAGCTCTTGGCATAGGCGTCAACTTTGTGGGGGGAGGGGGGCAAGGCACTATCTGCCCACCAAAAACACATTGTATGTATATTTACCTATATCAAACCAGTATTTATTTTGGCACGAATGACCGAAGGAGTAGGCAGCCAAGATTAGATATTGTGGTATCAAGTTACCTGAAGTGTAGCATTGTCAGTGTGGAGTGACACTTCACACTGCTGTGTGTTTCAATGTGTGGGGGATGTGATACACTATCATTGTCCAAGGTTGACTATTTTGTGGATAGGGACAAAATTGGAGAAGAAAAACAAAAACTGGGCCTCTCCGTTGGCATAGTGGCAACTTCATCACCTTGTAATCAAGATGTACCAGGTTCGATACTCGGTGGAGGCCCATATAGTGGTTTGTTCTTCAGTATTAAGTCCAATTTATGCACAGATAGGCTAATTGGGAATGGACATACAGCTTAAAGTGGGATCCAAACCACTATTTACCTCCACCGCGTATCAAACCCTGTCCAGGATGGTGGGACCCCTTGATTACAAGGTGACAATGTTATACTAATGCCATCGGGGAGGCTCATAGTGGTTCAGATGCCACTTTAAACTGTAGGTCCACTCCAGTTATGCCTATCTGTGCATAACGTGGACTAAAAGAACAACTCGAAACCAAGCCAAAAACCAACATTAAAATATCATCCTTTTTTGTCTGAGATAAATGTCCCGTTTTTTATTGTACTGAATCTGGCAACCTGAGCATCCATAAGCAAAAATTGTTGTCCCCAAAAAATTTGCTTCACTATCCCTAGATGTTTCAGAAAAGCCTAAATTATGGACATTTGGCTCTAAATTTACCCTTATGCCACCTCAACAGAAATGGAAAATTCTAGCTAAACTCTTGGGTCTTTTCATCTAATGTTTCGTGTGAACACATGCTTCCTCCCTTCATCAGACATTTATTTGTAGTTTTATAAATTCGTCCATGGAAAATGCAAATATTCTATCTCCAAATTGTAAACAAATCGAGATATTTTGATGTTCGTGAAGTTAGCCTGATAGCCAGCCTGATCTGCGCATCCCTCGGTGAAGCTATTCCCACTAAATCAGGGTGCTATTTGACTTCATAAACATTTCCGAAATTTTATGTACACTTCTGTTCACAAAAAGTGCACACTCGTTTGAGTTAAAGTCCAGCTTCGTGGCTGGAAGCACAGCCGAAGTAAGTGCTCGGAAAGCAGCAGTGTTGCTTACTATCAATCAAGTTAACCATATGCAGGGAATGTTGTGTCTCTCAGACTTAAAGAAAAGGGCTAACGGAAAGATTGCAGTGCAAATATTAATTAACTGGAATTTCCACGTCTACAATCAAAGTAATGTAAATGTGAAATATTCCTGAAATTTATTTTAAAAAGAAATGCATTTTTGATGTTCGTGACAAAGAACTTATCACAATTCGTTAAAATGCGAGGGCTCCTGGTCCGAATTTGGGCTGAGCATGGGTGTTCTTTTTGAGTCTCTTCATCATCGCGAGTAGCCGAAAATTAAAGAAAAGCAACACTAAATAAAGAAATGGAAAAAATGCAATAAGAATAAGTGAGACAGAAATAGTGCTGTTGCAATTCCTGAAAATGATGCAAAAAAAAAAAAAATCCGATATAGTGTTATCCTAGTCCAGAAGAAGGCTTGAAGAATAAATAAACTCCTTCCCCATAATTTTTGCAAACAGACTTGCAAAGTTGGCACTGAATATGCGATGGGAAAATTAATAGAAATCGTAAAGGAAGAAGAGTTTATGTCACAGCCAGGGGTGCACATCAGAGAAGGTACCCCCCCCCCCCCCACATCAGTCATCTATGCTATTAAAAATATGTCAATGGCTGTCCTCTCATTTAACTTTAACAGTAAATGGATTTTTTGTAAAATAAAAATTATCGGGCTTTACGCAGAATCCGCTATATTGACGGGAAATGGAGAACGGTAATCATTGAGGGTAGGAAACACCAACCTTCCACAAAAGCATGAGATCCCAATGTCTTCATAAATTTTCATACACAAGCTTCACTTGTATTTTGTCAGCAATGTGTACAGCATATGAACCCTCTCTGAGGAAGCATATTGCTTTCAAATCAATGTAATTAGTGAGAAGCGACATCAAAAGTTTCGAGCTGGACAGGAAAAGATGCAATCTTATGGATAAATTACTGGAATAGCTTGGTTTCTTCACCGTGGTTTGTGGCCACGTTGGTTAAAGGCCAGCTTTGTAAGCTGAAATCCTAGGTTCGAATCCCCATGTCTCCAAAACATTTTTTCTTACAAAGTGGGTGCTACATAATGTATTTTACTCTCATCACACCAATTGCAGCCTGAAACTTTGTTATTGTTTGCATTCCAATAAGAAAATATGTATTGAAGCTATTCACAATTAAAATTATCCGATATGCCATCTGGTGAGATTTTCAGTAACCACTCCACGTAGGACACTTTGCTGTGCTTCGCTGTGTTAAATCCGTTCAAAGCATGGGAAACATGCGAAAAAGTAACTTCTACTGTTCAGTTTTTGCTTGAAATCGTTTTGTGGACCAGAACAAGTGAAAAGCTTACATGTGTTTTCTACCCTGTGGAATCAAGAAAATGAAATTTCTAAATAAATCAGGAAAACAGAACTGATTGACAAGATTGGCATAAGTGAAATGCGGCAAGGAAATTACGAAGAATGCATGAGTCTGTTCACTTTATTTTCCGAAAATTGATTTTATTACCATGAAAGTAAGTTTTAAATTGTTCTTTATGAATATAACATTTTTACATTATGCATTTAATTTGGAACAGGTGCAAGTCGATTGAGTGCGAGGATGAAAATAGTTTTAAGAATTAATTATTGTTTGTAATCATAAAGGTAAGTCAGAAAAGGGCAATTGACCTGCTAATGTTGCTGTTTCATTCAGTAAGTCAATTTTCAGTGAAGACTGAAGATAGCCTCAATGAAATTGTTGTTGTTATTATTATCCTGTGTTGTTATTAAACCAGCCTGCCTCTTTGGGGAAAGAACTGCAACGGCATGTTTACATTTTTCCCCTGCTCAAGCTATGTAATACAGGTGAATTGATTTATTTTCAAATCATTTCTGAGAGCCCCAGGTATAACCGAGGTGCAGTTGAAATAGCACTGCTTTGAAGAACCAGTGCGTATACATTAGTTTCATCTGCATTTTCCGTGTTATTTTTGCCTATCATAATTAAATGCTTCATTCTCAGCACAGCTTCACCTTCGTTATAAGGTGCGTTGCAAAATGATAAGAACGAATCAAAAAGTAAGTGTGACACGTTTACTAAGTTACAGGTACAGGCACACAGCAGAATACAAAGCTCACCTAATGTACAGAAAGAGAAAACGTGTTGACCAGAAGTCATGTGCAGGCAAGGAGAAGGTACAAAGCAACGAACCTTAAAAGTGACCATGTTTACTGTTGCAAAATGATAAGAACGGCATCCCAGACCTGCTATATTAGCCAATACACGAACCATGGCAGTACACCATTTGGAAGACCCGATCACACACGCTGTCCACCAGCGTTTTCAATAGATTAGCATCAAGGGCATCCCAAGCAGCAACGATAGCATTCCTCAGGTCATGAACGTTGTTGTACTGGGTTCCATTGTCGTTCACTGAACGGCACAGAAGACCCCACAGGTTTTCCACGGGGTTAATGTCAGGGGAAATTGCAGGCCAATGAATGACATGCACATTCCTGTCAAGAAACCAGAAGATGGTGTATATAGTGGCGTTGTCTTGCTGAAAATGCCACTGATCACCACCAATGCCATTGGCAAAAGGCAATAGGACGTTTTGGTATCCGAGCCTGTGGAAAAGGCGAGATTCGTTTTCCCATGATAACCAAACCCACCCCATATCATTACAGACTGTCCTCCTTGTTGTCTCTTGGAGAAGATCTTTTCCTCTTTGCAGAGATCATGCCAATAGTATCTCCAGCCATCGGGACCATCCAAATTAAATTTCTTTTCATCACTGAAAATTACCCGCCACCATTCCTCCTTCCACACCAAGTGCATCTTGGCCCAGAATATGCGACGCTCCTTGTGTTGTGCTGAGAGTCGTGGCTGTCGTTTTGGCCTTGCGATATCGGAGACGATTGCTGCGTTTCACAGCCCGTGATAGCGTTGATTGATGCCCATGAATATGAGGATCACGAGCCAACTGTCTGAGGAATGTTTCACCAGCAGCCAGCTTCCTCAGGACGTCATGTTACTGTCGGGGGCGTCAATTTCTGAGGCCTTCCCGGTGCTTTCTTCATTCTGTACCTGTCTCCAAGTTTTAGGAAATTGTTCACCACACAGGCGCTGCGACAAATTTGGCGTGCATTCTCATTTGAATACACTCCCTCTTCCTTATATGCCAATATCTGCCCCTTTTCACGTTCCAACAATCCTGCTCGATGGCCCATTCTGCACCTTCATCAATGCTGTCGTAATCCTCAACAGGGCATGAATACCTCGCGATCTGCATGCTAGCTTCAACAGCACCCTCAGTAGCCACTGGCAACGACATCTACTGGGGTAACCACACTGGGAGACAAGGGGCCGCCGCCAGGAGAGGGTTATGTCTGTCCAATCAGTCTGGGGAGAGCCATGAAGGTTGCCCGGAGAGAAGTCGTCGATGATGAAGAATGACCTAAAAACCATCTATAGGGATAAAATATTATTATAGCATAACGGAAAAAAAATAATAAAAACTGTAAAAGAGTAATATCAGAACCCCACATTAAATCGTGACTAAAGTTTCTTTAATAATAAATCCAAGATGAGGGACCATAAACTCTAAGAAATTTTAACTTGAAAATTGCTAAACTCGGAATCTGCTGGAATCCAGTAGGTACCTTAGAGACTGGATATAAAAGAAATTTCGATAACACAAACAAATTAAATTTAAATTTAATTTTTAACAATGTAAGTGTAGTAAACCATGATCATACATTTATATACTTATTATTAATTAGTATAATCTAATATAAAAGGTTGTTTATCTTTTTCCCTTTTTTATAATTGTTATTATTATCATCATCATCAAGTATACATATAATTATTTGCATATTTTATGTATTTTATGTTATATTTATCTATTACATATCTAACAATTACAGTTTCCATATAATTAACATGCTATCAAAACTTAGTACCCTGTATTACTGATTCACGTTAAATTATGCGGCTGTGATTTCATTCCGAGATCTCATAGCAGCCTCAGTCTGCACGGACATTGAACCTCGCACAGCCACTGTCGCTAGCATGGAATGCAGAGTCAGCTTCATTTCGAATAACCAAGTTGACACATAGTGCTGACGCCGGTACCTTATCGGGTGTGTGTTCTCAACACATAACTGCAACAATGGCGAGATAAATAAGAAACTACAAAACCTCTTACAGTAAGTATATATTAGGAATTGATATCCACTAAATTAATGAACTAGCCCAGTATTTCAGTGCACTTAACTTCCTTCCAAATTGCAAATTCTCACCACACACTACAATAAAGCCTGATCTGGAAACCAGACAGGCAACTTGCGTCCGTGCAGGCTAATCCAAGCCATCATTCACCCCAATCTAAACTCTCACCCCATCATACTCTCCCCTCAAGCTTAAAACAGTTCTGGATACCAGAATGGTTGTCCCTCCTATACATAGCATTCCCTACTATCTATACGATAACTACAACTAACCAATAAACTAACCCAGATTAATCCATAACTACTATTAACAAGTTTAATTAATTACCAATCATACAAATGCACAGTAAATTTACAAGAAATCTTAAGACTTGTTCCGGTCACCAGAACGGTCTATTAAAATAATACAAACTAAAAATTATTAAATGTGGCTATGTATAGAATCTCAATGTATTTTATTATATTTTATGTATGAAAATAAAGACGAAAAGAAGGAGGATAAAAAGGCAGGGGAACTGTTTAAATTCAGAAAACTAACGTCCTGGTTTATTTAAAAGTACCAGGACATTAAGAGCATACCCTCGAAAGTACGTATATCGGTATATCTGTCTGAAAAAAGTATTCTTTTATACTCACTCAATATGTTCTGCACTACTGTCTTCTTCATGTTCTAATTCAGTATTGTATCATGATTCATTCCGTGAACTAGTATATCTTGTATATCAATTAAATTCAGAAGGAAAAGCTTTGTAATGAGATGCAGTGAAAATGTGATCCAATGAAATGTATGATAAAGTTATGAATGTATACATTCTAAAGGTCAATAAAATTTGTTAAATTTGTTATTATTTCTTTTACTGTGGTTATCGAAGTATTTCAATGTTTTTAATTAATGTAAGCTTCATTTCAACCTGGAAAAGTCTTTTCAAAAACGAACCAGATGGTAGATCAACATTGCCTTGGAAAATATTAGCATTGTCCCTTATATCTGCATCCAAGGGAATTGCCAATCTTTTCTAGGTACCCTTGTTTCTCTATATCACTCAAAAATTTCAAGTGATCCATTTTGTTTCCGATCTTTTATAAGAAAATAAGCACAGTGACGATATGTATTCCATTTGTTTACATTGCAAAATTCACCAAACCGGAAGTTCTTTCCCCGCCATCAATAATCGAATTGTCTGATCGATCATTTTTTGTTTACTCAGGAATAACCCCCATACATAGATAGATATTTATAAGTGACCCACTCGAGAGTAATTTTCAGATCGGAAAGAAAAAACCCTGGTCCAAATTGTAAAGTCAAGACATGCGCAGATTGTAGATGTTATTATCAGAAACAAACAGAATTAATCAGTAACTACAATTATTTACCTAAACATCACTCATATGGCACTTAGAATAGAGCTGTAAAATATATATGTAAATATCTATCTATGTATAAAACGAGGAGAGTGACACGTGAATGATGGAACATCTTAAAATACATCTGCTGATGTTCCTCACAACTTACTCATTTAATTTCAGTGGTTTTCTGCTTGAGAATATTAACAGTGTGTTTTATCACACAACAATTTTCAATTTTAGCACTTGTTGTAAATATCGAGGCTTAGCAGCAACTAAAAAATCTCAGTTTCAAGTAGTCTCGAGTAACAGTCACGTTCTCTGAACGAGTAGTAGTTTCAATACATATTTTCTTATTGGAATGCAAACAATAACAAAGTTCCAGGCTGCAATTGGTGTGATGAGAGTAAAATACATTATGTAGCACCCACTTTGTAAGAAAAAATGTTTTGGAGACATGGGGATTCGAACCTAGGATTTCAGCTTACAAAGCTGGCCTTTAACCAACGTGGCCACAAACCACGGTGAAGAAACCAAGCTATTCCAGTAATTTATCCATAAGATTGCATCTTTTCCTGTCCAGCTCGAAACTTTTGATGTCGCTTCTTGCTAAGTACATTAATTTTGAAAGCAATATGCTTCCTCAGATAGGGTTCATATGACGTACACATTGCTGACAAAATACAAGTGAAGCTTGTGTATAAAAATTTGTGAAGACGTTGGGATGTCGTGCTTTTGTGGAAGATTAGTGTTTCCAACATTCAATGATTACCGTTCTCTATTTCCTGTCAATATAGCGGATTCTGCTATTTAACGCCGAATCTCATTAACCAACGGTACATAAATTATATTATTTTAAACTATTTATTTCAAAATGAAGTGTCTTTATTCTGGAATCTACGGAGGCATTCATTCATTCGGTAAGAATTTTATGAGTCACAATACTATTTTTGTGCTCCATTACGAAACCAACGTGCACGTGTAAAAGAAGTAAAGCCCGACAATTTTTATTTTATAAAAAATCAATTTACTGTTAAAGTTAAATGAGAGGACAACCATTGACATATTTTTAATAGCGTGGATGACTGATGTGGGGGAGGGGGTGTACCTTCTCTGATGTGTCGCATTTTTATTACGATTTCTATTATTTTTCCCATCGCATATTCAGTGCCAACTTTGCAAGTCTGTTTGCAAAAATTATGGGGAAGGAGTTTATGGTATTTATTTATTCTTCAAGCCTTCTTCTGGACTAGGATAACACTATATCGGATTTTTTTTTTTTGCATCATTTTCAGGAATTGCAACAGCACTATTTCTGTCTCACTTATTCTTATTGCATTTTTTCCATTTCTTTATTTAGTTGCTTTTCTTTAATTTTCCGCTACTCGCGACGATGAAGAGAGACTCAAAAAGAACACCCATGCTCAGGCCAAATTCGGACCAGGAGCCCTCGCATTCTAACGAATTGTGATAAGTACTTCGTCATGAACGTCAAAAACGCGTTTCTTTTTAAAATACAATTCAGGAATATTTCACATTTACATTACTTTGATTGTAGACGTGGAAATTCCAGTTAATTAATATTTGCGCTGCAATCTTTCCGTTAGCCCTTTTCTTTGAGTCTGAGAGACACAAAATTCCCTGCATATGGTTAAATTGGATTGAGTTGTTGTTTGAAGTCCACTTTATGCACAGTAAGGCTAATCGGGACTGGACCTACAGTTTAAAGTGGGATCCGAACCACTTGTTCCTCCGCCGGGTATCGAACACGGGACCCCTTGATTACAAGGCGACGACGCTACCACTGCGCCATCGGGGAGGCCCATATGGTTAAATTGATTGATAGTAAGCAACATTGCTGCTTTCCGAACACTTACTTCTTCTGTACTTCCGGCCATGAAGCTGGACCAACTCAAACGAGTGTGCCACTTTTTGTTAACAGAAGTGTACCACAAACTTTGGTCCTTTCACTGTCGAAAGCAAGCTGTTCATAAGATTTTTTAGATCAACAAATGATAATTTTACACTCGTGTGACCAAGGACGTTTGCGTTTAGAGATTTTTTTACTTTCCAAGTTCAAATTGTGTTGAAATGCCTAAAAACTACATAAATTCGCGTTATTTCGATATTTCATGTGCACCAGAAACGTATAATTACAACTAATAGCATTTGCGAAAAATCTAGGGCTACACCCATAACACGCAAAACCTGTGTTTTGCAGTTCATTACGAAGCAAACACAATGCATTTTTTTTCCTCTACGAAAAAACCGTCAAGAAATAATTTTGTTTGTAATCTTTCTCCACATGGAATTGTTTACGTCTTACACCAAGTGGAGAAGGAACGTCATTTTTCATTGGTTGTGAAAAACGCGCGAAGAGGCAATCCTTTCATTGGCTACACGATAGTTAAAGAAAACCCTATTGGCTACACTTCTCATTGTACTACGCCTGCTCCAGCTGCGACACAAACAGTCAGAGTTGCAGACTTGCAATATTTATTACTGGACAAAAAAAAAAAAAGGTAAAGTGTTCCCCTGTGCTTAGCACCACGACATGAAGGCGTATAGGGGGTATGGGGGTAACGCCCCACACTGAAAAATTCTATTTGAAAAACGAAGATGAAAGTGCTTAGGCGTCCGTCGCTCTCTGGATATCGGGAGCAGGGCCGGCGCTAGTAATTTACCGCCCTGGGCGGTGGCGGCCGCTCCCTTTGGACTCCCCCCTCCTCGTCATTAAGCAGCAACGGGAAATTGAAAATAAATATATTCCTAAGCAAAACATTAAACTATAAAATAAATAATGAGACTTGTTACGCTATTTCAATACTAATAAACACAAAAGGATATATCGCTCGACCACAGTTAAAGTTTTAAAAATGCGACACTAATTTTATAGTATTATTATATTTTATGAAAACACACTCGCCCTCTCTCTTAAATGTATAATAACAAATATTATTAAAGAAATGAGGGCTTGACCTGTGATAGATGCTTGGATTTCTAAAATGTAATATTCCCGGATCTCTCAAGTGGGTGATCTAAGGTATGAATTCTTTCCTGCGATGTTCCCGCATAAAGCGGCTCTGGGGTTCTCCCAGCCTCAAATTAATAGGCACCTGGGTGCAACCCTGGGAGCGGGAGGTAAAGGGGTCTCGAGAGTGGTGTTGATCACATCACTTCCCAAATGGCCAACATCGAGAATGTGTGTGGCCCTACCCCCCCCCCCCACATCCCTTAAATGTGCCTTCATGACGGTTGACTTTTTAACGGCGGCTGTAGCTTTTTCTGATGCGGGACTTGAAAGGAAGTAAGGGCGCATCCCACAGCCCCTTGAACATATTCAAGGCGCTGTAGTAAGGGGATGTTTAAAAAAATGCCTAACCGGAGGATACTATCCCTCCTCACCCCCCTTTCTTGCATTTATTTAGTTTGTGTTATCCAGTTGTTAATCATCCTCATCTTCGCAAAATTAACCTAAAGAGAAAGAAAATGATGTTAAATAATGGAGTCTTAATAATCTTTGTTTACTGAATTGGCAACACTGATCATTCAATCCTTGACTACCTTGACCAAGCAAGTTGTCAAGAGAAAAAACCACGAGCCAAAAAGAATAATCTGTTTGGCACGAGGTCTCGTTTTTGAGTTCAACAGGCAGTCTGTAATATTATAACCAGAGAGCGTATTTAATCATGGAAACCAGTGGTTAGTATAAGTATTATAAACTTAAGTCTTTGTAGTGTGCGTGTTACAATGAGTAAAATACCCGGCGTGTACGTGTGCCAACACAAATTAAAGGTTATCGATGTAAAATATTTTTTTAAAAAAAGGTCCTAAAGTTGCTTCTCACTTTTAAAGATTATTTCTGAGTAAATCATCAAGCCACATATGTAGAAATAGTACAGGTCCATACCAGAATTATGTCAAAGTTAGTTTTAAATCTACTTTAATGACGTTCAGAGTGCGAACCACTGTTATTCTAACCTTGCAGCCATGCATTTTTTTTTTACTATCGAGAAGTTCCACCAAGTGGAGAGATATAATCCCACATGTGGTGTGTTCTCTATATTATCTTTACTGTGTCCCTTATGATTAAAATTTCAGTAACCACCAAACGTCTCTAATTCCCTTATTTTCGTATTTTTCACATTGATAGTTACGTATTCTGCATTCCTAAGGATTCTTCAAGTTCGCGTTTCGTTTTTTCCACGCAAATAATGTCAATTTTAGACATTTTTATATTGTTCGCTTTTGCTTGCGTTACATGCGATATTGCGGAGAAATCTTGACTAGCGTTGACCATGATCAGTGGTTATGCAGTGTTGCAACCTTCTTCATAGAAAAACCTACTTTGGTGTTACTGATTTTGTATTTCTTTCCAGATTCGAAAAACGCACGAACCATGCATGGATAACCCAACGAACCATGCATGGGAAGGTTACGTTAGGTTGTGTTAGGTTAGGCAAACATAGTTAAATTTTTTGGTAACACTTTACTATACCAGAGACAGATTTCTTCAAATTTACAGGAGAAAGTACTTACGCAAATCATTTTCTGTAGCGTTGTTGACATTCGGGAATGTAGTTTTGATCAATTTTAATGCGAATGCATGTGGTTTTTCTACGAAAATCTATTTCCGACGTGCTATTGCTGCTGCCGCAATTTGCTTTCTGCAGGAGAGCACAATATGCGCTTTTGCTGCTGCTAACAGCCGATGTTGTCCGTATATGCTAAATTGAATGAAGAGTGATGATGGAACCTAACCTAACCTAGTAGGCATACCTCGTCCCTGTGATGGTTCGTGGGGCTATCGTGAATTTTTGGGCTAACGTCAATGGTTTTTGGGGCTACCCGTGGATGGTTTGTGGGAAATAACGAACAACAGTAAGTACTCGTTAATGTAAGAAATAGACATTATTTTCGTTAGAAATTCATTATTTCACCTAAAGAAATGTTCCGCAATGCAGAATAGTACGTTAGCAATGTAAAAAATTGCGAAATAAATCATTGATAGGTGTCTGGTATAGTAAAGTAGTACCATTTTTTTTTTAAAAATTAGAAAAATATTTTTTTTCGGGTTCGAAAACCCCACGAACCATTCATAAATAGCCCCACGAACCGTGCATGGCAAGGTTAGGTTAGGTTGTGTTAGGTTAGGCAAACAGTTAAATTTGTTTTTCAAAATTAAATATTTTTTTTCGGGTTCGAAAACCTCACGAACCATTCACGGATAGCCCCACGAACCATTCATAAATAGCCCCACGAACCATTCACGGATAGTCCCACGAACTATTCACGGATAGTCCCACGAACCATTCATAAATAGCCCCACGAACCATGCACGGCAAGGTTAGGTTAGGCGAATTTTTTTTCGGGTTCGAAAACCCCATGAACCATGCACGAATAGCCCCACTAACCATTCACGGGGATGAGGTATACCTACGAGGTTAGGTTAGGTCCATTAGCACTCATTTCACCCCTAAATATGTGTCTGAGGTTAGGTTAGGATTTAGATTGGCATGTAGCATAATATAGTTTCCAGTTACACTATTCATCAAAAAATTCCCTCTGTATGTTCAATTCCTCATATCCGGACATTTTCCAGATTTCCTCCTCCAGGTTGTTTTTCCTCGCATCAGGACGGACGTTTTTAAATTACTTATACAATAACCTTTCCAATGATATATGACACGTATTCCTTAGGAAAAGTATCTAATAGAGACTCTATATATATATATACCGGTTTAAAATCTTAGCTCAAAAGCTAGCTTCACCACCTGGTGAAAATAGTCACTACATTTTTTTAATCCCTAAATTTCCGAAAGTATACCCTCTGTAAGTAAGTAAAAAAGACCGTCAGTTTTATTTTGTTGGGAGTTTTGAGTTCTATATTGATAGCAATTATTTTTCTTTTATTTCCTGCTAAGTTAAGAGTGGGGGTGTTTGCATTTGCACATTTTTTCCCCATTTTTCTGCATGTGTATGCAAGTGTTTTGTATTCCTAAAAAAATGGTTGTATGCATACTCAGAAAGTGAGAAACGTGCAGTTTTTTTTAATAGATATATTTCAATGTTTTATGTAACTTAATATTTGTTGCAGGGCACAGATAACTGATCCCAATAGTACAAAAAAAGAAAAATTTTTACTATAATGCATCTCCACGAGCCAGAAACAACAGAGAACATTCATAAACCATGCAAAATTTTTCATTTCTCGCCAGGATATGAAAGGTACCATATCAACCTAATGGGTGATGGTTCTGATTGTTTTATGATTTCTCAAATACTCCTAGTTGAAAGACTAATTATCGTTGAATTTTAGCAATCATTGTCACAAATTTGAACCTTCCTTAAAGTAATGAGCACTGTTTAGATTTCGAAAGAAAGTTTTTTATGTTGGAAGAAAACTTAAAACTTGCCTTACTCAAGCATGCACACTCTCCATGGACAAGGAATTCTTCGTTGATAGAATTGGCAGTAAAAAAAAGGTAAGGTGCTCCCCTGTGCATAGCACCATGCCATGAAGGTGTGTAGGGAGTGTGGGGGTAACGCCCCTGACCACCTGTTTTTTAGACTTATTGTGCAATTTCTAGATGTGACCGCCAAATTTTAAGTGCAGATTCGTGATTAGGAGGCCAAAATTAGTGAGTATGCCGAATTTGAAAGCAATTAAAGATACTTCCGGTATTGTAAATTTGCTCCATATTTTTTTGGTTAATGAACTTAATTATAATAAACTAAACCTTCTCTCTTTCGTTTTAGTTGTATATTCTTTAAGCATACCAATCTCTTGCCCAAGAGTAAGAGAGCTAATCAATAAGTAAGCATAACAATCAGAAATATACATCTGTGTGTTGCGTAAGGAGTGGGGAATTATCATACACAACAAGTAAGGGACATTGGAGTTGCTACTTCTTATCTTATCTCTCAACCAGCACTGACAGATTTTTATCATATTTTCATGCTGTTTCTTTGTGTTGTTCTTTCACTAAAATGTTGCTGGCATGTGTGGTAAGAAGTTTTTTACTGTCTCAGCATAGCAATAATGCCGACATTTCAATATTTGAAATATATTGTAATGTTGCTCCTTTTTTCAGGTTGTGGATTGCAGTGGACCCCCTCGTACTGGATGAACAATCAAACTGCATGTGAGGAGGAGCTGAAGAGGAAGGATGTGTGGTCCAAGGTAAATTTTGGGTAATGGTTCCAAATGTTTAATGAGTTTTTGCAAGTTTTATGGGAGTAGTAGGATGTGCTTTAGAGTACTGAAAATAATTTTGGAAGAAAGTTTGAAGCTTATAGAAACTAATTTGCACAGTTGAAAGCTTCACCACTTATTATTTAGCAGACTAATTATGATTTGAAAAGCAGCTTATTCAAATGTCCATGCTTTGCAACCGATCGGGGTTTCCATTCTGTGGACATAGTTTTAGCAGATTTTCATGTAAGCCTCGAAATCAGTTTCATGATCAGGACCAGATGTTACATGATAAGGTGTTGGAAGCATTTAGGGATGTTATTTTAATGTTAAGAGCCCTAAACCTGACCTGCCTAACCTACCAACGAAAGCATTTAGGGATGTTTTATTAGTGCTTGCTAAGGGGCTAAATATTATGGATACTGAAGTTTGGACTCTAATTAAAAATTAACTAGTAGACCTACGTAAAAACTAGTTACATCAAAATTGAGCTTATTCAATCCTATATTAAGTTATGGGAACCATTTTTTCCACAAATACCAAGAGTCCTAAACCTGGCCAGCCAAACTTAACAACAAATTATTTAGCGATGTAATACCTCTTCACACTCCAGACATGAAATAGATGGCAGTGACAGTCCGTATTCAAGAGGACAGTAAACGAATGGCTGCCCTCAAACAATCAATCATGTAGAAGTGTATGGAAGGTAAACATTCTCCAGACAAAATGCAGTAAGTAATCACTAAGACATTCAAGTATGCGATAATAGACATAAATTGAAATTGAACCATGCAACACATGCCTGAGCACCATAATTAATTCAGAATTAGACAATCTCAACTTTGGCCTAAATTTTGTTATTTTATCCAGGACTATGGAGTTTACATGCAGAGCTTTAGATTCTGATTTGTGAATTATGGTAACTCCAAATCAGACTAAGGGCAGATTTATCAGATTGGTTGAAGGCATAATGGAATGCTGTATTAATATTAAAGTGTTACAAGGCCTTGGTTTCTGTTAAATATGCAAGGTGTACAGGGTGATTCAAAAGTACGTAACACTCCTTGTAAAATATAAAGAAGTTAGGTTGGGTACAATTAGTCCTGATAGAAACAGGTTGGGCGTAGGGGAAACCATATTTGTGTGTTCCAAGCAAACTTCAGCCATATTGAATTCAACTGAAAATTTTTAAATGAAAAGTGGGTAATGTGATACATGAAATCAGGTTAGAATTTCATGAGAAATGCAATGGTTAACAAATAACAATTACATTAAATAAAATAAAACTTATGTTGTAGAAATTGGAAAAGTTTATGTAAAAATTTGTTCTTAAAAATGGAATTACTTCTTTCATAGCTTTGTACTACAGCGCCTAGAATAATGTAGTGTGGAAAACGGCATGCTTCTGCGCTCTCTGGCTGGTTCCACTCGAAAATGATCCGCTAGAGGCGCTGGTGTTGACTCCGGTGCTTGGTGTTTGACTGCTTATAATGGAAGTAAATGGAGTTTTCGCTGCAACGTCTGATTCTTTTACATGAAGCATTTCTATGAATGTGATAATTGCTATGATATTTGGCACAGTGGTCGCGAAGATATTAACGAACATTCTAGACAGTCGACCACGTCCTGTTATCGTCATACTTTCGTTAATAATACGGGAGAAAAAATACGCGTGGAATGCTCTTGGCAACTAAATTTTTGTGTATGAATTAGGTTCGTTATTATTATTATCATCATCATTTCTTTTAAAGATATACACACTGAAGCATTTGTATTTTTGATATTTACTGTCTCTTTTCTTCCGCTTTAAACTAATCGCGGCGATGATGATAATGATGATTGCATGAAACGACAATGGGAACCCCACAAAACTTTCTTAGTGGCATCGACATGAGTGTAAGGAAACTTTCAAACCAATGGGACAAGCGACACGGGATGTTCACACTGTCACACTAGTGACACACACTTCCAGACTGTAAAAAAAGCATTCATTGCACATGAGGGTCCAAACAGCAAACGACACGTTCATATGGCGTATTCGCGTGCTACTTGTTACTTCGGTCGGAAAGCTCCTTAAAGGAAGGGTGCTGAGACCGAAGCGACGCGCTACAAGGGGAGTTCCCAACTAAGTGACAAGCGACATGGTGCCTTCAGTCTATTAGCAAGCGTTGCTTGCGAACAACAGATAGGCGACACGATAAACTGCACATTACAACTACAGATCTAGGCGACACGATAAGCCACACGTGTCGCTTTGTCGCTTCTGCGTCGCTCAAACTGGGCCATTTCCTCAATAGCTTGCAACATGTTGCCGTGGTTTGTTGTTCGCGCATACGCGATGCAATGAGTGTCTTGCTTTAGTGAGATTGCGCACCAAAGCGACAAGCGGCACGCGACACTTATCGCTTGAGGATTTCACCAACCGAACGCTGGCCTGTGCTTCCCGTCATGCCGCTACGATGTGAAATGTTGCTCTTGATTGGCTCGTTTCCATGCAACATGTGTCGCTTCGGTGTGAAAGTTGCCTTGGACCGAAGGACCCGTGTCGCTTTGGTGTGAAATTCTCGTATCGTTTGTCGCGTGTCACTTTGGTGTAAAATCTCCTTGAGGAAACGGTGCAGTCAGAGCTTGTGTCCCTACGGTTCGAAAGGCTGCATTGATTTCCGACTGCTCGCTTTCAAGCGACATTTGTTGTTTGTCACCTCGGTATGAAATATCTCTCAGAATACTATTTATATTCTAATAACATAGAAAAATAAACTCTAATACACAGTCCAAGACCTGACGTCCGGAATCACATTGCGATGTTTCTTCTTGTGTTACGCATGCTATTTATTTATTTATTGTATTTTACTTTTCTTTCCAAATTAATGCCATTTCGTGACTGCAAATCACTCCACAAATATAACTGTTTCCATCAATTCACTTACCGCCTTTCTAGAGAAACAAATCTACACAATATATTCCAAAAACTAACTAAGCCACATTACTATCATAACAAAATTAGCACCTGGGTCGATCGCACTGCCATCTACTTGTCATCGTCTCGGGGAACCAGTTTCTTGGGTCGTTTTCCACACTACGTTATTCAAGGTGCTGTACTTTGTACCTTCACAGGTGTTAAATGTGATTTGATTATTTGGTATTAGAAAAATTCCTTCATGTAATTACTATCTGCAAAATTTAAATTACTCATACCTTACCATTTACATTTAGTCAGTATTTTAAATCAGCTTACATAACAGAGTGGTTAGCATAATGAATTTTAAGCCAGGGACCCAACTTGAAGCATGGATATGTGATTGTGGTTTTCCCATTTGTTTTATATATATATGTATGTATGTAGCTCGAGCTTCCATTGAGGTCTATTTGTGTTCACAGACATTGCTTCTGCTATGTCCTGCAAAATAAGGGTGATTTGTGAAACGATGTAGGAGATATCACAAAAAAAAAACACCCGGGGCCCATTTTTATTGAGTCACCCTGTATACATACCTAGGTGTTTAGGTTCTTATTAATGTGTTGAAAAATCTTTGTACAGTCAACTCTTGGTTCTACTACCCCGTGTATAACGACCCTCTCAAAGTAACAACTCTTTTCCCAGAAACCTTACAAAATTTAGAAAAAGAAAAATTTGGGGAAAAAGTTGAAAAATTGAAGGAAATCTGCCAAAAAATGCGTTCCTTTTTTTCCCACTCATTCCCTTCATGAGCACTCTACCGCTCACAATTGGGTCTGAACTAAAAATAAGACACTACACCATGCTTGAGTGATATCCAATAGTTTGTCTACCCTCGCCTCCCTCATGCACACCAATGTTACTCCGCACCCGACGGCCGCTACTTAACGTGCTTGTTTTGCTACGCTTGCTCTTGGATATGCGAGAAGAGAAGATCGAATGTGCTTCGATGTTATTTTAAATTGACCTTGACTTGTTTCCTTGTCCTAAGAGCTGCTGAAAACTTGCAGGGAGGGGGAGCAGACCGAAATGACTGCTGGACTTGCATGACACATTTCATTGATAAATACACCAGCTTGAGAGATATGATCGCAGGAATGTTCCAAAATACAGATGCGTGGTGCCTGGAAGTCTGCCCCATCTGTCAAGCTCTGACCTAGAGTTCAGCAGGTTCCCGTGAGTGAGCAACTCTTGGCCTTGTAACTGATAACTACCGGTATCCGCTTTCATTCAAAGCGTGTTTTTTGTTCCCTGTAACACTTCATAAAAATACGAAACTGTTAGAGATAATCAAAACCACATAAGCCAACTAAAGATCGTCAACCTGCTTAATGCATTGTCATCCAGGTTTCCATAAAAGTTTACTTCGATCTTACGTGCATCGTAACTCCTCTTTCCCACTTCATACGTTTTCCTAATTGTGTCGATGTCGTAATATCTGCCAAAAAAGTATTCCGTTGGCTGACTGACTCTCCCTCTTCTCCTGTCAGGAAACGGGGGGGGTGATGCCGATTGTTTCAGCCACAATTTTCTTACTCGTGTGTGCACATGGGCTGATTACAGGCAAGGGTGGAAGTGGACTCACCCCTATTCCTTTCCTTTGACGTCTGAAATGGGGCAACCAGTTCTGGATATATTCTTGAAAACTAACATAAACCATGGAACAAGTATATAAAAAAGTGACCCCCCTTTCCCCAGCTCATTCTCCACCACTGGTGTGCACAGCAATGTTGATAATTGCAGAATTCAGGTCCTATTTTTTTTTATGCTGTTGTCTGCATAAGAAATATTTCCCGTATTATTATCTGGTGCATGGTAAAACGTAAAGCAAGGGTCATTTCTTTCTTCTTTATACTGCTGTTAAAAGTTCCGTCTTAGACAGTTGCGTTATTTTTAAAATGCTGGAATTTTTCTCTTCCGCCACCTGTTGTTTGAACTTCCAGCTGGTCTCCTTGTTTTTATGCTGCATAGTGTTTTGTCTAGTGTCTGCAAAGCTCTTGCTTGCTGATAACAGCAATGACTCATTCTGCGCAAGGGAAAAGTTATTGTTTTGAATCTCGCAAAGCTGTTTTGATTTAACAATAACGAAATTCGATCTCCAGAAAGGAAAACAAGAGTTAAAACAACTTCATGTTCTGCACCTTCTGTTTTGATAAGCAATACTGTAAATTTAATTCGCATCAGCCTTTTCTTCAGAACCATTCATGTGAAAAAGAAGTGCTCAATGTAGGAATGATCGCTGAGACTGATTAAAAAGGCATTATTCAAGGGGAAAACTTTTGGAGGAGTAGGTGTTTGACATCGAGAATACTCCTAAATCCAACATCAGGGTGGCGACAGACCTGGAAAACTGGGAAAAGTCAGGGAATTTGAGGTGTCAAAAAATGTCAGGAAATTTTGTCTTCATTGACTGTTTTTTATTTATTTGTTTAAAGATATCGTTATGGAACGCTGCACGGGAACAGGGAACAGGAAATCTCGTTCGTAAGTTTCGGCCTCAACTTTTAGGTGTCTTTTATGCGCAACACAACCACGGTGCCAGAAACCAGTGATGGCAGGGGAGGGGAGAGAGTGAGAGATTGTGCTCTCTCGCCCGGGCTTCTCGGTGGCAATTTTAAATTCGAACACTCTTTGGAGGAAAATTGTTATAACTCTGGCACTATGTGAGCAAACTACTTCGGATAATTTTTGTTTTGCAGCTAAAACATCAGCACATGCAACCGTGTACAATTCAGAACACTGGACCGAGGAGGGGGGGGCACGTCCCCCGAATTTCAATGGAAAAACCATAAAAATCTGGAGTTTGCCCCCTCTTCTCTCGCTATTTTAAGTAGAAGGTGCGAACTGTAGTATTCTTTTCAATGGATGGTCATTTCTCAAGAGAATGAAACACGTTTCATGTTCTTGGGTGCTATACAAGTTGAATAATAAGCCAAAATGTGATATTTTTTTTTACAAAAAATTGGTATTTTGCATTTTTGGAGGAAAATTTTTATAACTCGTGCACTATGGGAGCAATCTACTTCGGATAAGTTTTGTTTTGCATCTAAAACATCATAGCATGCAACCCAGTACAATTCAGAACGCCAAACTGAAGAAGGGGGTTTGGGGGTGCGACTACCGAATTTCAATGAAAAAAACATAAAAATCTGTAGTTTGCCCCCTCTTCTCCTGCTTTTTGGGAAGAAGGTGCAACGTTAGTATTCTCTTCAAAGAATGGACGTTTCCAAAGAGATTGAAACCTGTTTCATGTTTCTGGGTGCCATAGAAGTTGAATAATGAGCCAAAATGTGAAACTCGGCTCGGAAATGTGGCATGGATATGTTGCGGAGAGGGGTGGAGGTTGGTCATCAATATGAATCTTTTTTCAAATCAAACCACTTTAAAAGGCTTGATCCAGACCTGTGTCAGAGTTTTCACCCAAACATAAGAGTATGAAGGTCCAAAATTCACATTAATTTCGTAATCAGCACCATGATACCATATGGTATCATTGGGCCAATACGACCTTGCTCTGATGATACCAAGTGGTATCATCGAGGGAGTAAAAGTTAAGCTTCTAAATATTACGTGGAAAATGCATTGAATTATCATTTTTCTTGTCAGTATGGGAGTAGTAAAGGACAGAACTGTTAACAGGTGGAGGGGATGGGAGCGGGTGGTGCCATCCGATAGTTGTCGGTCGTTGTAGTAAGGCATTTTGTTGGAGGAACTGAAGGAACATGGAAAAAAATAGGTTACATTGATACATACGATTTTTGTCGAATATCACCACCCGACAAAGTATCTCACTACAACATGCGACAGAAATTGCATGGACTGGAACATCCAACAAAAATCGCATGCATAAGCAAGAAGAGCTTTAGACTGCAAATATGCTGCTCGAATTTTGTTAACTCATCTGGCTCACTTCACCTTATTTAATGTAGCAGTGCTTATGAAGGTTTTCTTTCATCATCCTGACGTATTACTGGTTTCGCACAAGTTAACATACGTTTACAATGACATTGCACTATTCTTAGATATCCAGAAGAATCCAACAAAACGAGATATATATTGAATACTATCACGAAAAAATGAAACATAAATCTGCATTGGTGAATGTTATAAAAATTGGCAAGTGCATGCTCCCAACCTCAAATTTACTGCAACACTAGTATTGCAATGAAATTAATGCCACTCTCTGTCCTGTCTGTTTAAACTCATGAGAGATGGTCATTAATCTCTCACTGAGTAAGGTTAATGTCCAATATTATGTAAATAGTTTAATATCATATTTACTCAAATCATTCGATCATAAAAGCAAATCACTTTCTTCAAGAATTGACTTTTCTCTGCCAGCCCTGCTAAATCTTCACGTTCTACCTACTGATTTATACAAGGGGTGGCCAGAAAGTAACTTCCGATTAGTAGGGACATTGATTTTTCGCAAACGCCAAAACTGTGAAAAATGGTAATTGCTGCGAAGTTATGTTTAGGAATGTGCAGTGATGTCTGAACACATTTTTCGCCTGTTCGAAATATTGAAATAATGCGAATTTGGCATAAAATGCGAATTGTTGGAGTTTTTAGCGATTTTTTTAAAAGAAATTTCCTAAAACAACGAAAAATTCCATGAAATCCAACATTTTACTCAAGAGTAAACTATACAGTTATACATACGTACATGATATAATTCCGACAGCCACATTAAATCCTGTATTTCCCACGATTTTTTCAACT
Source organism: Lepisma saccharinum (assembly GCF_977018435.1). NCBI lineage: Eukaryota > Metazoa > Arthropoda > Insecta > Zygentoma > Lepismatidae > Lepisma > Lepisma saccharinum. Next base: position 4,011,727 of record NC_139247.1, on the reverse strand, counting down.
TCTATCAAGACCATTTGCATCACAGAGTGAAGTGGCAGGGTTCTAACAGGAGATCGAGTGCGTATCTACCGTCACACGGGAGCCACTTCTTCGTATTTGTCACACGAGATATGTTTTGAATAACCAAGCTAAGTGCGCACCATCGGCATTTGTCGAGCGAGTAATAATGGAGCTCACTCGTTAGGGCTTCTGACTACTATGCAAGAGACGGGGTCGATCCCCTGCAGGGGAGAACCGGGATGTTTTCCACCTATTCAAACTGCTTCGGCACCCACCCAGCATCATATGAAGCTGGTACCTTGAGGAACCTTTCAGGGATAAAGGTAGCCAGGAGTGTGGTGCTGATCACATCACCCCCACTTTCAGCTGTGGTCAAGAAAGTGTAGGGCCCTAACTCCACACCCCTTTACACTATGACATTTTTAAACGACACTCTTTTTCTGCTTACTGAATGACACGGTCGTGGTCATATATTTTTTAAAAAGGAACTAAAGAAAATTGTTTTATATTTCACATCATAAGCTACCTAAAAATTCAACTCAAAATTTATGCATCAACTTACTGTACAAATAACTGTATTAATTTTCGAAGTAAGAAAGAAAATTACCACATGTCAAGAATTATAGAACAGTGTATTTTTGAAAATAACAAGTACGAAACATACGTTCATACACTTCTTTCAGCATACATTCATATTATGAAGCAAGATTATACATATCGTCATCATTTTTTACATATTTTAGGTTTTTTGACACTTTAATCACATCAAGTCAATTTATTATCACGTAGAATTACTTCCAATCCTGCGTAGATTTTTACGAGAAAATCGGCACGAAACGCTCGATTATCACCAATAGAAACCAAGACAAATTATGTATATTTATATGTTCAATAGACTTTCCACAATCAGAGTAGACACTTTATGCATATTATCAAACTAGGCCTTTCATTTATGTAGCTACATACATATCGACAATACTTATCTGAAATTCAGTTTCAAGAGAAGATGGCTGCCATTTAACGTCCTATGGACCGGTCACTTTTTTCATGTTCTATTCACTTTTAAGGTTCTTCACGGCCTTTCTGAAGATCGAAAAACCGTTACTATTCTTTTTGTAACAATATTGTCACATTTCCCGGACAAATCTTGTTGTTTTATATAAAATATTTCCAATTTAGGTCTCCGAAATATTTAGCGACTTCATACTACTCGTCGGTGATCTCTTAGATGAGGCAGTGTCTCAAAACTCACACTGTTACAACTTTACGCACAGAATACAAACTTGTTATTATTTTTCAAATGACAATTATAGAATTGTACAGATATAATACATGAAAATGCTTGTAAAATAAATTAGATACAATAAAACAGATATTACAATATTCTATTACTTGTTTACGTATTTTCTTTTTACCATTTACAGTTATTTTAAGTTTTACAATTTTTGTGGTTATTTACGCACAACTTAGATTTTTCCCTTTAAGTGAGTTGGCTATGTTTCACAACTTTACAACTTTAGGATTACTCTTCAAGGCGCTCCTTGCAACAAATCGTAATTTTATCGTCGAAATTCTGCCAAAACTTATTTCAAATGGATTATACGTGTTAGTAATACATATTAAATACATGTTCGTACCCATATAGTAATGAATGCGCAAGTAAAAGCTGTTGAAACCAAACATATGTGCGATTTTGCATAAATTGGCAATTTACGGTAAGCACATTCCTGATACATCACCAACCAAATTACATCGCTGAGATATAAAAATATTTTAAATGTTTGAAGTTTACATATGTACTTCGATTAGAACAAAGCCAAAGTGATGCAAATTTAATATTATACAAATATAAACCACCAAATACGAACTTAAATTGTAGATTTCAACTGATAAAATTATTTTATTTTTCACATTATGATGGTACTCATTATGATACCGTCATAACACCTTCATGGAAAAGTGCAGGGGAGCACTTTACTTTTACTTCCTCAAAAATCTGTTCCAACATATCAAACTGTCACGAAAATACGTAGACCATGTGATCTACAATTTAAAATAATAGTTTAAAAGCGCAATGGAGTATTAAGTTTCGGTATATTTGGTAGATAAATGTTCTAAAGCAAAAACACTAATTTTGGGAAACTTAACACTAACAAGTCAAAAAAAGATAATGCCAGTTTGGACTGCTCGCTTGAATGATGGAGGGGGTGAATGAAGTTGGTTGAAGCAAAGAAAATGTGACTTTTTTTTACGATGTATTTTACACAGCCGAACCAGAACTAAATTTACAGCCCCATCCTTTTTTTTTTTTGTCTGGTATCTAGACAGGTTGTGTTGTTTCTCCTGAGAGATCTAATCTTACCAGTTAAATTCCAACATTCATTCTGCCAGATATCTCCCGACTTTTGCTGGCACCAGTCTGACTGGTGTCAAGATTCTTCGAGTTTCGCTTGCAATAAGTGAGAGATTGTTTTCCTTTCCATAGGTCTCAGTGCAAACGGGTATCTCATGAACTAGAATTGTAAGAACTTCCTGGAAGAGCAACGACTCTGCACAATTGAAAGAAAGTAAAATTATTTTAAATCCTTTTTTGTGAATATGTTTTCATGTTCTATTTTCCTTCTCACAACTCGCATCCTGTGCATAACAGGTTGTATAACTACCAGGATAAATGGTGTTACAATCTCCTAGGCATCTTTGTGTCCGTTTAAGTTGAAAATTGGTGCAAATTCCAATAACAACCCCTTTGAAATAACGACCCTTTTCCCGGGAACTGGGAAAGGTCGTTGTATCGAGAGTTGACTGTATATGCTTACAGTACATTCTGTGCCCCTTCCAGGAAAATTTTCTAGATCTGCCTATGCTTTCTCATATATCTCAGGGATAGTGTATTGAAATGTTTCTCAATGAATTATAACATCAATGAAAATAACTTAGTGTGAATACTTCTTGCGGTTTTACATGTCATTAATTTACTAGTTTTGTATTATCCTTAATTCATTGTCATCAGTGGCAAAGCGTGACATTTCTACGTAGTCATCACAAGACTTGCCAGATGTCAGGGCCAATCTTTGAACTGGGGTGGGGGGGATTTCTACATTTTTTAAACAAAAAGAATCCCTTGTATATCAATGTTGTAATATAGCAACTTAACTGTGAAAAGAAGCAGTTTGTTTTTTCTTATTTTTTTTTATGAATTCCAAATATCATTAGGTAATTCAAATTCATCATTGTTTTCACAAAGTTTCTTGATATTTTCTGTTACATTAAATTTTAAAGATGGTGGCTTACTCCATTTGTGAAAGAGAAAACTCCATACTGGATCTATGTTACCATTTTCATTATTTAATTTATTCCAGTGTTCTTCTGCAATGAAGGAAGCTCTGTGTTTCCCGTTAATCTTTTTAAAACCCTTCTCTTTTTAATCAAATGCTTCTGTTCGATGATATGAGTTGACAAACCTGTTCTTGACATTGACAACATCCATTATATAACGGATTCTTTTTGTTTAAAAAGTTACTAACCATTGTTATAACTGTATCTTTAGTCAAAATGAAAATAAATGTCTGATGAAAGGAGCGTGTGTTCTCCTGAAATGTCACAAAGAAAAACTGGTTTCTTATGCTTGTAATAACTGTAAACTACAGGAAAATAATTCTACAATGCAAGCAATGCGTACATACAAGAAAAACTATTCTTCAATATGTGTTTATCTTTTAAAAACAAGAGCATTGTATGTTTTACAGTGCTGGACATTCTGAGAAGTTTCATCTTGATGACGTCACAGAAACCCTGCCATGTTTGTAAACAAGGGGGCTGAAATAAAAGGTCTCTTTATGATCAGACCTTCAAGAATGGGGGAGAAGGGGTCGAAGCACCTTGGATTCACAGACCTGCTATGATGAGCTGGCCCCCCAGACACCATTGCATTCAACAGGAAATGTAGCAGGGTGGTTGGGCATGGGGGGTAGAACTGGGTTCTCCTTTCGATGCGCTAAACTTAGCGAATCTCTTTCTTATTTCTAGCTGTTCCATGGTGTCACTTGACTCATTTTGCTCAAATTTGCGAATATTTTGACTTATTTTTTACGTCTCTAAAATATTTCAAAAGCAATATTTTTATTATTTAGCATTGTCATCGCCGCATCTCCCGATAACCGGCCACCTCGCCTCTGATTGTCGTAGGTTTTCATGACTGGGTTACGCTACTCATTTGTAGGTCCCCAGTTTCCTTGCGATGGTGGGCGGCCACCTGTCCCATACACAGACCGAAATCTCAGGAGAAAAGTTGTTACACTTCCCCTCAGGAGATACAAAGTGGTACGCATCCCATAGGCTGAGCTCAAAGCCTGATGCCCTAGACTGCACACACATGGCACGAGGCAAATTCTACATTTGGGCCATTAAAGGGCTCGGATGTTGATGGAAGATAATCCTTTTTTTTTCTGAGCCTTGAAAGCAAAGCTAACCTAGTCATTAAACTTTATCCTAACATCATGAAACATGAACGTATCAACCCAAGGGGTATATGTGGTAAAATACACTTATATTTCATATTCCAGATTCCATTATTGAATAATGTTCCTCTTCACATGCTGAAAGGAGACCAGTTGGTGCGATTTCATGGCATGATTCAAGACATGTATGACACCGAGTATTTCTTTGAGGCATTTGAAGTAAGAAATACAGTCACTGGTGAAAACTCTGTGAGGTCAGGAAAATACACAGATATCATTGTCTTTGACGTAAGTTTATTAAAAATCCTTTTCTATTATGTAGTTTGTAGGAGAAATTGAATTTTGTTTTTAAAAAATATTTTATAAGATAAGTAATTTTAAATTACATTATTAATTTTTAAAAAGTAGATTGCATTTATGATGTAGTCAGTATTTGAGTGAATTGTGATGTGCATGTGTGTGTGTGTATGGGGAGAGGGGGACAACATATCGAAGGTGGTGTGAAAAAAACACAAGTCACAAACTGTGATGTTCTGTTGCTTTGAGTCGCACTAAATAATTTTATTCTCAACATATGTAAAGATTCTAAACACTGATGATCCATTACTATACTAGTGTCCAAAATTAAAGCAGCAAACAGAAATCCTTTCCTCGTGTGATTTTTTTTGTTGATAAATCCTGGTACATTAAGGTTAGTTTGTTTTCTATCTTAAACCAGTTGTTTATGAGATCATAAATATTACTATCACCTGATCGTATTATGTGGCCAACTGGACACACGGGAAAGAAGTTTAGTTTGTTGCTTTAATTTTGGACATTAGTGTATTAAAAGAACAAACAAATAAATATCTGGTGAAATTGCATTTTTTTTCGAACAGCCTAGATATGTATAGGATATAAGAGAAGTGTAAATTGATTGATTAATCCTGATTAATTTTAGGGTTAGAAAATTTATGTACAGTGGAACACCTATGTTGTTATCTTGCATCATAATTAAAGTAGAATCCCTGAAAAACGTTGATTTGTTTCAATTGTACTGTTCACTTGTCTGGGCTCCATCACAATCAGTTTTATTGCATTTTCCCATGCGCATGCACTCTGGTACAGCAAGGCCAGCAGTGCTGGCAGACACCATACCTGTTACAAAATTACTTCTTTAACTTTTGGTTTTTCATTATTTCTTCCGTGTTGCCTTAACAGAATCAAACTGCAAGCCTCCAAGGTTCATCCTTTTCTGATATGGGGCCATCAACACCCTCTCGTGGCATGTTGACAATACATTTGCGTAACATCACCCTGGCCAGCCTGCAATGCCACCAAGGGCCCTAAAAATTAACATGCGACCTTGAAGGATCCAATGTGAGGGTACGTTGTGTGGACGCAAATTTTGTTTTCTAATCGGCAAGGGCTAGAAGAAAGCCAGAGTGCAGTCGGTTCAGTCTGTTGATGTCCTCAGTGTTGCGAACTGCATGATTAAGTGTTCACGTGTACTGTATACATACATATTTATTTATTTATTCAATTACTGCCTCAAGAGAGGTAAGTCCTCCAATTACAGAAGGCAGATAAGCAATCTTACAAAAGATAAGTTTATAAACTCATATACACACAAAAAATTAACAAAATGCAGAAAAAAATCTAAACAGAATAAATGCAATTAGCATACACACACACATACATAGACCGATAGTACAAGTAATCAATTACATAATCGCAAATAATCAACTTAAACAATCGGTATCTTTCAGTTTAATTTCACCATACAAGTACAAATTACTTGTAATTAGTTATAATTACATATATATATATAATTACATAATTGTACATAATTGTTGAATAAACTAGAAGATAAGATACTTCTGCCAAAATAATTACAATATATTTGTTGTTATACTTTTGATTTAATCAATTAAGTTTGATTCAATCAATTTTTTGTAAAGTTTGAAAGGCAATGATAAATCTAAGCTCTGGTTATTAATTGAAAGCTTATTATACAAATCACACATTCTACTTAATGGACTGCTCTTATATTTCTGAGTCTTAGGTGTTTTAGAAATCAGTAAATTTCGCTCACGTAAGTAATTTTTCCTCGTATTGAATTGCAGTTGGCTGAGAAAATAACATAACAATAACATTGTCCAATATACATATTGATATAGCATATCCTGTCTTTACAAAGTCTCTTAAAATTAAAGTCTTGTAACAAAATTTTATATGTAACATTCTGTTGCAGTGGCTTATTATATTTTATATAATTTAAACATCTCAAACATTTCTTCTGTATTCTCTTTACGGCATTTTCATGAGATTTGTACATGGCGACCATATAATGCAAGCATATTCAACCCTGCTTCTTACAATACTGTTGTATATGGTTGTGAGACAGTTTATACTTCGGAAATTCTTAGTATTTCTAATAATAAAACCCAGTAATTTATATGTGTTATTAACAGCATATGAAATATGTTGTTTGAACAATAATGTATGTTTATGATAGATTAGTGTATGTATTATTATTTGTGTTATCAATGTGTGAGAATTTGTATGTCTCAGTGTTCATTACTTGTCGCCACCAGGTGGCAGGACGGTGCAGACTCTTTTCTTCGGAGACTGTGCAGGGCGTGGTACGTATCGGGAAATACCTGCACTGAACGGGAGAACAGCGAGAGACATTGCTACACGGTGGTAGACTCCATTCCAATGTAGTCCAGTGTCAGTGTACATTAAATAGTGTATATAATCAGTCCAGTGTTTAAATAAGAAATGCAACAAGGTACAATCAATAAAAACACCAAGGTCTTTTACTACAAACACCTGAGAAAGTGATTGATTACCATATTTACGCGTGTATAATGTGCACTTTTTTCCCAAAATTTTTGCCCCCAAAACTGTGGTGCGTATTATGCACAGAATGATTCGGACAGCCAAAATGAAATCACACATTTTTTTTCACTATGTCACTCTTTATAACATTTATATATCTACAGATTGTCTTTCTGTAGCAATAATAATTTTAAAAAATGCTCCCTCTGTCCCATAATTATTGTCCGGTATACCTTTGTTGTCTCATAATAATTGCCCGATATTGAAACTGTGACATTGGTGTATACAGAACAACAACATGAAACACGGGAATGAGTCATACAACTTTATTAATCAAGGATCAGTACAAATTTTGCTTTCCATCTGCCTCTTCGTCTGTCATTCCTGTACTACCATTTTGGCATACCGGACTATAATTATGGGACAGAGGGAGTAACTTTTAAAAGCAAAATGGCCGGTTTCCATCAGTTTTCACTTAGTATTGGAGAGTTTTGCGACATCGAGAAAAGCAGCACCATTCTGGCGGCATTCAAGCATGTGCCTCCCGTCACACGGGAGGCGTATCAAGCGGTATTTTTCAAGCGGTATTTTTCGTGGGAGAAATAACTTCCACAAAAATTGTTTTTGCCTTTGAAACTGTCATGAACAGAGATCCAGCGAAAAATATGTTTTTTCACTCATTTTATTCGCACTCATTCCCTTCACAAACACTCTACCGCTCGCAAGTGGGTCTGATCTAAAAATAAACACCAGACCACGCTTCAGTGATATTCAATAGCACTTGACCTCTGCCCTCCCCTCCCCCAAGCGCACCAATGTTACCCTGCAGCTAACGGCTGCTACCCAACATGCCAGGCTTGTTTTACCATTGTGATTTTGTTTGCTCTTGGATACGCGAGAAGAGATCGAATATGCTTGGATGTAATTTTAAATTTACCTTGTAGCGGACAACTTCCGGTAACCGCTTTCATTCAAAACATGTTCTTTGTTCCCTGTAACACTTCATAAAGAAGCAAAACTGTTATAGATAATCAAAGGCACATAGGCCAACTAAAGATCGTCAACCCTCTTAATGCATTTTCATCCAGGTTTCCACAAAAGTTCACTTCAATCTTACGTGCATCATAACTCCCTTTTACCACTTCATACATTTTCATAACTGTGCCAATGTCCTAATATTTGCCAAAAGTGTTCTGTTGCCTGAGTGACTTCTCCCTCTTTTCTTCTCAGCAAACGTTTAGGGGGGGAAGGGCAATGCTGATTGTTCTTTTGCTCTTGTGTGCACACAGGCTGATTAGAGGCGAGGGTGGAAGTGGACTGCTCTTCCTTTCCTTTGACTTCTAAAATGGGCAACCAGTTCTGGATGCATTCTTGAAAACTAACAAAAACCATAGGACAAGTAAAAAGAAAAAAGTGCCCCGTTGCCTTATCTTTCAAATACAAAGGATTTTCCCTTCTACCACCTGTTGCTCGAACTTCCAGCTGGTCGTCTTGTTTTTACACTGCAACTGGCACCAGTGTTTTGTCTAGCGTCTGGGAAATTGTCGCTTGCAGGTAACAGCAATGACTCATCCAGCCGAAGGCAAAAGTCATTGTTTTGAATCTCGCAAAGCTATTTTAATTTGACTATAAGGAAATTCGATCTTCAGAAAGGAAAACAAGAGTTAAAACAACTTCATGTTCTGCACCTTCTGATAAACAAAACTGTAAATTTTATTTTGCATCTGACACAAGGATAAACTTCCTGAACACTCAGAGCAAAGAAATGCACACAATATAATCACCGCTTATCTTCAGAACCATTCATGGGGAGGGGGGATGCTCAATGTGTAAGCTGAAAACTATTTTTAAAAAAAAGTGCCCAATGTATAAGCTGACACCGATTATCATCCATTAACGTGAGAGTAAATAACGATCTCCCATTTTGATACAGTATCTGAAAATGCGCAGGTTTCATAAAGCTTGCTTTGAGTTCATTTTATGCTTTTGGGCTAATGGGGACTAAATATACAGTTTCACTTTAGTGAAATCCAATTCCAAACCAAAATGATTATCGAGTGGGACACTGTTCAATGTGTCTTAGAATACGCATTGGGTGCAAACAGATCGCAAGTTGCGTGTTTCCTTTTTCAGGCTGGCTTACAATGCAAGTCGAGGAAGAGTATGGACTGCTCCCTGGAATGGGGAGGGGGTGAATTAGAAGTTGGTCGAAGGAAGGAAAACGTGACTTTTTTACGATGTAATTTACACAGCCGAACCAGAATGAAATTTACAGCCCCCTTTATTTTTGTGCCTAGAAAGATAAGATCTTCAGAGAGATTATCTTACCAGTTCATCTTGTAACAGACAATGCTCTAGTAGACCCATATTAAATCCAACATTCATTCTGCCCTGTTACCCTGCCCCCGTGTCAGGGCAACAGTGTTTTTTTCTCTTATTTAAATATTTTATTAATATGTTAATTAATTAGGTAATTACGTGTATAAACATATATATGTGTTATTAGTGTAAATCAATTTATTATGCATTTTTAGGTTCATATTATTCCATGTATAAATACCATGTAGCTCTCTGTTCTTGCTTCGTGTTTCGAACGTTCAAAAGAAAGGCGGGCAGTTTAGCTGTTAAAGATTAAAAATTTTGAAAGAAGGGCGGTTGGCAACAGACGCCAACCAAACGTATATAAACTCGCAGATGAGAGTAGGGGAGGTCGGCTGTTGGAACTGAGACATGGAAGGGAGAGGTTGTTTTTGCTTCGGTTAGCTAGGACCGGAGGACAGGTCTCCCGAAACGGATGCTGTAAGAGATTGGATTGCCGGGCAAGCTAGTGCCTTGGTGTCCAATTTACAGGTAAAAAGGTAGTTTGTACTGGATGTTATTTTGAAGTAATTACGGTGCGCCGGGCAGCCTAGTGCCTTGTCACCGTGGAGTGTTGAGAAATGTACACGTCGGGCGGCCTAGCGCCTGTTAAGACGTTTCTTGGAGTAACGCGAGTCTACCTTGTGACAAGCATACTTCAGATGTAATTCATAAAATGTAAAGCATCCAGGTACAAACAATAGAGATTCCAACATCAAAATTAGAGTTTTGGCCCGATAAATAATTAGAGAAATGAACGTTCGGATACGACCTGTATATACTTCAAATTTTACTTTAATTAAACTATAGAAAATATCCAAAATTTCCGTTTTTAATTTCACAAACGCTGGACAAGGTAATTTATCTCCCTGATCATAAAGGTTTCGCAAAAGTTATCCGTTGTCTCTTGTAGTTAATTATATAATTATGTTGACTTGTAGCAACCCACGTGCATTGTCGTACAAAGAAAGATACCCCTAGACAAATCTGAGCCGAGTACGAAGTGCACCGAACCTCGAGTGCGGAGGTAAAGTGTGTGGGGGACAGACGAGTAACATATTTAATTGTGGGCTCTGTCCGGGATTGAACTTATTTATTTGGGGGCTCTGTCCGCGATTGAACTAATTTATTTGGTGGCGTGTCGCAGGATATTGAACGAGATTTTTGATTTGAAAGTTAAGGAGAGAAACGGACGAGGATCGAACCGATGATCTTGCGAAACAGAAAAGGGGAAGTTACAAGAATGTCGCTTGGTAACTCGAGCAGGTCCAGCCCGACCGTGTCAGAGCTTTCTGTTGTTGAGGAACAGAGGTGCGTTCCAAGAGTGACAATGGAGGAAATTCGTTTGCCGCTTCCGACATTTGAGGGAAATGTAGGGAAGGAAGATGCTTTTTCGTATCTGGATAGGATTGAAGATTACGCGAGAACGCTGAAAATTGCTGAAGATGATCTTCTGAAGCAGTTTATTCCTCTTTCGTTGCGAAATGAAGCGAGGGAGTGGTTTTTGTTCACGGAACCGTTCGGTGATTTTTCACAATTCAGGCATAAATTCTTGCAGGCTTTTCATGGATTGGATTATCAGAGAGAAGCAGAGTTATTTTTGTCTGAAAGGTTTCAACTTGCTAACGAGGGATTGGCGGAATACGTTCGCAAAGTTGACAGGCATTTTAGTAGGATAAGGAATTCGGCTTCTGCACAGGAGAGAATTGACTTTGTGAAATCGCACTGCAATCCGGTATTTAGGGATTATTTGTACAACAAGACATTCACTTCTATGAGAGAAATGAGCGAGTACGCCCTGGAACTGCAAACAGAGTTTTTGGAAAGGCAGAGATTCAAATCTTTCGTTTCGGAAGACGAAATTCGCAGCTTGTCGCTAAGAAAGTCATTTAACCAGGAATGCGAAGAGGAGAGGGGGAGAAAGAAATCTGATATTTTCTTGGACCCTGTGTGTATTGGTTTTGACCGCCCGAAAGTCGAGCGCCTGAGGGCTGAACATGTAGTTTCACGCCCTCCACCCTCGCGGCTTGCGGTGAGGGATGAAAACAAACAGAACCGCTTTTCGAAGGAAGATTGCCAGAGAAATAAATTATGCTACACTTGTGGACAGAAAGGTTGCAGAGCTTCAAATCACCGTAGGGAAAACAAGATAAATGAACGTGGGAGGAAATAACAAAAAACCCGTAGAGTCGCCACGAATTTGTCAAGTTCGTGGCGTGGAAACTGCAAATTTTACACAGAAGGAAAATTTTTCACCTCACAATGTAAATGTAAAAGACGTAAGGGAACCTATCGTTTTATGCAACGTGGCTAACGTGGAAGTACACGCATGTATTGATACGGCGTCGTCCAATAACTTTGTGTCTTTGGAGGTCTTCGAGAAAATGAAGACAAATGGAGTGAAATTGAAGGGTTGCAGAACTAAAGTAATACTTGCGGAAGGAAATGTAGAATCTTTGGGGAGCGCTTACGTGAATATTAAGTTTCACGGACACAAGGCTCGGGATCAGATATTTGTGTTATCTAGTGCTAATCATGAAATGTTAATGGGAAGGACATTAATGGCTAAGCTGGGACTTGTACCCATGATTCATCGTAACGGGTGGGCAATTGAGCCTGATCTTTCGAAAATCGTGCCTTTTGATTCGCCGCTGACACGTGACAGCGTTGATGCTGTTGGTTCAAGGGGACTGGGTTCGACCACGGATGGAGTCGAAGGAGTCCGAGAGACCGTTTCTGCTTGCGGAGCGGAGACACGTAGCAGCGACATCAAAGGGGAGGGGGTTGACGAAGAGAGAAGGATTGCCATGCTGATGGAGGGTACCGATATCTCAGAGGAAAACAAGCCGAAATTGATTGCCATACTGAGACGGCATATTGATGTTTTTCAAGATAAACCGGGATTAGCAATGGATTACGAGGATCGTTTGGATGTGAATAACGAGAATCCGTTCCGAGCGAAACCTAGGCCGCTTTCAAAGCAAAAGAAGAAATTCGACCAGAAGCAGAAAAGGAAAACAGAAGCGATGTTTACAGATGCAGCTGGCAACACTGTGAATGGAAGACAGACGGACGGACAGACAGAAACTTCGCCGCCCGTAGATCTTAATGATAAAGATATGTGGAAAGGAGAACAACAGAGTGATCCTTACTTGTCGAAATTAATTGGATGTTTAAATGGAGAAGAAGTTGAAATAAAGGATGCTCGAGAGAAGAGAAAATTTGACTTTTATCTGCAACATTCCTGTCTCGACGATGATGGACTGCTTTACCGTTTCGTTGACGAAAACACTGGACTTTATCCACCGTTTAGCTCCAGATTGAAGCTGTGGGTACCAGAGAAGTTGAAGAGTGAAGTACTTAAATCTTCGCATGATGATTTATTATCTGCGCACTTAGGACATGGAAAGACATTGTTTAAGGTCCTAGAGAATTATACTTGGGACGGAGTAGTCAAAGATGTCAGTAACTATTGCAAAAGTTGTATCACTTGTCTTCAGTATAATCCTGACAACAGCAGAAAGATGGGATTTATGAACTCGAGGAAATCTACTGCTCCTGGATACAAAGTGTTTCTGGACATTTTTGGACCACTGCCTACAAGTACGAAAGGGAGATACAAGTACTGTTTAGTCATTCAAGATGAGTTCTCAAGGCACATTAGTTTGACACCACTTAGAACTACAACGGCGAGGACGATATCGCAAGCATTCTTGAAGTACTGTTTTCAGTCAGGATTCCCGAAATACGTTGTCAGTGACAACCAGAGTGTATTTCGAAGCAAACTGTATTCGCAGACGTTGCGTTCTGTGAATTGCAAGCCTGTCTATATTACGCCATATAGACCGAAGGGAAACAAATCAGAAGCAGCTATTAAGATAATCAAGCAAGCACTTGGGAAGTTTTGCAAGGAACACTCGTCGTGGGCTGAAAATTTGGACGCGATAAGTTTTGCCATTAATAATGCAACGAATTCGATGACTGGATTGAAGCCGTCATTCTTGTTCTTTGGACGTGATTTGTACACACCGCATGACACTCGGAAAATGGAGCTTCAGAGGGAAGATGGAACCGAGGAGGACGTCACGGCGGAGAGACAGATGGATTACGTCATGCAGTTAAAGGAAAGAATGGGCGTGGCTTTCGAATTTGCAAGAGAAAAAGAAGAAAAGACGAGGCAAAAGGCGTCAAGGGCCTACAATAAGGGCAGAAGAAGGGTTAATCTTCGTGTAGGAGATCGAGTACTGCTTCAAGAGCATAAGATTTCGTCTGCTTTTAATAAGCAAACTGCGTGCTTTTTCCCGAAATTCAAAGGGATCTACAGAATTCTGAATTTCACTACTCCAAATAATGTTGTTTTGGAAAAGGAAGGTGAGGGGAAGAGAGTTCTGGCTAACGTTGACCAGCTGAAGGTCATTCCTAGAAGAAATTTGAGAAGTGTGAGGGAAAGCACTCGTCCATAAATTCTACCCTGAGAATCCATCTCAAGGGGAGGGGGTAGAAGGGCTGTGAAAAATGATGAAAAGGAAGCCGAGTGACCGACTTCTAGTATGTACAGTAGTTAATTAAGTTCCTGATTTATTGTCGCTACACATTAGAGTCCTGGTAAATTTATTTCATGTGAATATAAGATTTCAATTACGGACTGTTGGATTTCATGTTATGTAAACCTTTTTCCGATAAAAGTAAATGAATATTCTGCACACGAGAATTTCATCGCTAAGAGAATGCTGAAGGATGGCAGTTCGATGCCCGGAAAAGGAAGGGAAAGTTTCCTTATAGATGGAAAAATTAGAAAGCCATTTTAAAGTCGGGTCGTGTGATCGAACGATAGAACTTTTGAAAGCATTTGAAGCTGAAATTCGGCAGAAGTCGAACCGAGTACCGCGGATGTCCCAGACGCAAGGACTAAGAGCCGGTGGTTCTTCGGATGGACCGAGGAGAGGCTGAGTCGACCCTAGAGCGGGAGCTGGACATGTTCTTTGGAAGGTGGAGGAGCTGAATACGTCTGCACCTGAGAGCAGTCCTGATGACCAGATGACCGAGATGTCCAGGAGGTTCCAGGATTCCTGAGGAAGAAACCGTGTGGAAATAGGATACTTAGTGCAGTGAAATCGAGACTCTTCTTTTCAGAGAGACGGTTGTGATGTGTAGTGAAAAGAACGTTATCATTATCAGTGAACTTTTCTTTTTCAGATACAGTGCTTAACTTTTCTCAGTGACTTTAAGACAATTCACACAGACTGAAATTTAAATTTCAGATTGAATTGTAACGCTGGGGAGGGGGAACCTGTTACCCTGCCCCCGTGTCAGGGCAACAGTGTTTTTTTCTCTTATTTAAATATTTTATTAATATGTTAATTAATTAGGTAATTACGTGTATAAACATATATATGTGTTATTAGTGTAAATCAATTTATTATGCATTTTTAGGTTCATATTATTCCATGTATAAATACCATGTAGCTCTCTGTTCTTGCTTCGTGTTTCGAACGTTCAAAAGAAAGGCGGGCAGTTTAGCTGTTAAAGATTAAAAATTTTGAAAGAAGGGCGGTTGGCAACAGACGCCAACCAAACGTATATAAACTCGCAGATGAGAGTAGGGGAGGTCGGCTGTTGGAACTGAGACATGGAAGGGAGAGGTTGTTTTTGCTTCGGTTAGCTAGGACCGGAGGACAGGTCTCCCGAAACGGATGCTGTAAGAGATTGGATTGCCGGGCAAGCTAGTGCCTTGGTGTCCAATTTACAGGTAAAAAGGTAGTTTGTACTGGATGTTATTTTGAAGTAATTACGGTGCGCCGGGCAGCCTAGTGCCTTGTCACCGTGGAGTGTTGAGAAATGTACACGTCGGGCGGCCTAGCGCCTGTTAAGACGTTTCTTGGAGTAACGCGAGTCTACCTTGTGACAAGCATACTTCAGATGTAATTCATAAAATGTAAAGCATCCAGGTACAAACAATAGAGATTCCAACATCAAAATTAGAGTTTTGGCCCGATAAATAATTAGAGAAATGAACGTTCGGATACGACCTGTATATACTTCAAATTTTACTTTAATTAAACTATAGAAAATATCCAAAATTTCCGTTTTTAATTTCACAAACGCTGGACAAGGTAATTTATCTCCCTGATCATAAAGGTTTCGCAAAAGTTATCCGTTGTCTCTTGTAGTTAATTATATAATTATGTTGACTTGTAGCAACCCACGTGCATTGTCGTACAAAGAAAGATACCCCTAGACAAATCTGAGCCGAGTACGAAGTGCACCGAACCTCGAGTGCGGAGGTAAAGTGTGTGGGGGACAGACGAGTAACAGCCCTATTATCTCCCGATAATAGTTATTGGTGCAAATTCCAATAACAACTCCTTCGAAATAACTACTTTTATCCCGGGAACTGTGAAAGGTCGTCGTATCGAGAGTTATCGGTAACAAATATGAAAGCAAAATAATTATGTCAACACTTACCAAATAGAAATAACTATTGTATATTTACTTCACTATTGCAGCTTGACTCACATAAATAAATAAATAATGTGTACACTTAATTTCGTTATTCACTCCCAGTTACTAATACAAGCTGTCTGAAATGTTCTCACTTCCATCCATCTTGTTTGATATTCCTGTTACCTTAAAACTTTTGATCCACCATTTCCAGGGAGATGAAGTTCCATGCCTCACGAACCCATTCACAAACAATCGGCAGCGACGCACGTTTCACCCTCCGGCTTGGTGCGAGTTCATGCTACATTGATGTCATCCATCTATTGTAAGCATCATGCACTGCGACCTTGAATGGGCGGTTGATAACTTTGCTCCACCCTCTCCTATGAAAAGACTAACATGTGAAAGTTCAAGGTCACATGGTGAATGCAGCAGCTACGAATGCAAGGAAAAGCTTGTTTTTATGATCTACTTATTAATTTTAAATGAAATACGTAAATCTTAGTCCAACACTAAGAAAGCCATTTGTGGGACTTGAATTGTACTGTGCATTATATACGAGATATATTATTTTGTTGCTTTTCCTCATCAAACGAGGGTGTGTATTATACATACCCACGCATTATACACCTGTAAATACGGTATGTGGCTTTTCCCGAACACCCTGGAATTATCAGTGTTGTTGGTAGTTGTTCAGTGTGATGTTTAATATTTTAGAGTAACTTGCATTTTAATTCCAATGTCCCTCTCTTCCAGGAAGATGAGAAAGTCCTGTATGATTCTCCCAGTACCAAGAACTGCCAGAGGGAGACCTACTACTGCATATCAGTTCCTGCAGTGAATTCCTGGGCATCTTCTGTATCCTTTGCATGCTTAAGACACCAGTCCTCTTGGTGGCTCTCTAGGTATAGCACTACAATGCAGGTTTTGAAATTATACTTGGACATTCAGGCCCCATTTTGGTGATCATTACATAGCATTTAGGTATATCAGAAACCTATACTTATGCATTTTTTTTTTGATACAAACAAGGTGGGGGTTAGTTAATCTGATGAAAATATGTGCAGTGTCACCATTGCTTGTAAAATGGAACCCTGTGGTCAGCGAAACCCTTCGAAAACCTATAAATACTGTGTTTTCTCGTGTATAATGTGCACTTTTTTTTTTTCAAAATTGTTGCTCCCAAAAACTGTGGTGCATTTTATGCACGGAATAAGTCAGGCAGCTATGCATGTTTTCACTATATCATTGAGTATAACACATATATATCAACAGGCACAAATATAAATTACCAGGTTGAATTTCTTTAGAAAAAATAATTTTTAAAAAAATCACTACAAAACTTTGAAGTAGCCATTTCCCATGATGTTTCATTTTGTAACGGAATGCTGTGCCACACTGAGAGAAACTGCGCCGTTCTGGCAGAATTCGAGTACACACCTCCCGTCACAAAGGATGTGTATGGGTGGTATTTGTGGGGTGAGAAATAATAGAAAATAACTTCGTGAGTTCTGCAAATCCAGAATTTAATTTTGATCTTGCTTCTCCTACATAATCAAGAAAGTGGTTACATAGGTGAAAACTTTAGGATGCTAAACACAGTGGAGGAAGGGGTGGGGGGTAGGTGGCGTGGGTTGGTGACTTGTATACACAAGATCAGCTTACAACCTGCAACTACAAAAGCCATTTCTTGAACCTGAATTGT
Organism: Lepisma saccharinum; assembly: GCF_977018435.1. Lineage (NCBI taxonomy): Eukaryota > Metazoa > Arthropoda > Insecta > Zygentoma > Lepismatidae > Lepisma > Lepisma saccharinum. The sequence goes on along the minus strand of NC_139247.1, from coordinate 3,993,943 downwards.
ACTGCGAAATATATAATGACATAATTGTTTATTGCTTTTCCCTGTCAAAGACCAGGGTGTGCATTATACACACACACCTGCACTATACACCCGTAAATATGGTATGTCATGCTTGAATGCTTGGTTTGTATGGAATACAAATTAACTCGTGCTGTGAAGGTAGAGGTCCTTGATACAAATTCCTAGTCTAGCATTGTTGGTAGTTGTCAAATAGTTCATGCCTGTGTATTTTTCTTCATGTCTAAGAGAATGATGTCGAATACTGTCGACAATATAGGTTAAGTTAAATGTCATGGAATTGACTGTCAATGTAGGTACAATTGAAGACAAAATAGCTGGATAACAGTAATTTAAAGTTATTAATTGTTTAGATAGTTACAGTGATGTATTAACCTTCTAGCGGGCGCGTTCATAATCGTGTCACCAGCGGCCGCGTGACGCATTTTTTACGTCATTTAGTATCATTCATTATGAGCAAGGATTTTTATAATATAAACGTAATTTTTTTTGGGTCTATATTTATTTATATCATATCTGAGGTTAATATAAATGAAACATATTTAAATACAAGTTAGAATGCTGAAACAAATAAAAAAATACAGCACGTAACTTATTACATATTTATAGCGTACCACGCTTTTCATCAGCAGGCGCGTGTCATACTTTTTACGACAGATATTCCTGCTGAAAACCTAAATGTTACAAGTAATTTTTTTAAATTTTTTTCAGCATTCTAACTTGTATTTCAACATGTTTCATTTATATTAACCTCAGATATGATATAAATAAATGTAGACCCAAAAAAATTTACGTTTATATTATAAACACCTTTGCTCATAATGAATGATACTAAATGATTCACTGTCATATTGATTGACTTCTATATATTCGGCACTTAAGTCACTATCACTGTCCAATTCATGTGATCCCTCTTCATCAGAAGAAACTTGAAGGATACCCTGAATTTCGCTAACGTCTACGTTTTGTCGACTCATTTTCAACAATGACCGGATGAAAAAATTACAGAACAGGAGCAAGCGTGAAGCACAAACTTTACGACACGGTGTTCTGATCTGAAATGAACAACAATTGACAGAGTATAACATATGGATTAGTAACAATGACTGCTAATATGCAACACAGAATACCTCCTTGAGGAATACATAAAAAGCATAGGTCTTCGAATTCAAAGGAAACACAAGAAAATTAAAGAAAATTACTTTTGGCGTAAATTTTGCGCAGGCACGCCCGCTCGAAGGCTAAAGCTTATTACATTAAATGTAGCACAGACCCAGTACTAATAATTTTGCAGTCTAAAATGCCACACTTAATTTTTACATTAAATATCATGAACATTATGTAAAATTTGCAAGTTACTTTTATTTGCACCTGAATTGTGAAGAAAATATATTATTTTATAATCTAAATTACAGTTTCCTTGTACTTGTACTAATTCAAAATGTAAAGTGAATCTGGGTAGATTGTTATGAAATGGTTGCAAAGGAATACTTCTATTACATAGGAACATTTATAAATATTGTGAATATCTTGAAATTGGTGCCATGTTCAAGTATTGCAGCTGGTTTAATCAGGAACGACAGATTCTTACGGGACTCGCAAACTTTGTTCAGAGTGCATTGCAGCCACAGACCTGTAGATACAGACTGGAAACAATGCACTTTTTTTATAAGCCACTTATCTTTGCTCACGCATAGCCAGGGGGATAGAAATATGGCAGAGCTGCGCATTATATATTGTTATTGTTTTCATATTTATAAAGAAATTATTTGTTCTCACTTGTGGAGTGGAATACGTAGAGTTATATCTTCTTAGTAAACTTAAAGATTGCAGTCTTGTGTGTTGTAATGACTCACAATCTTTAAAATAGTTGTTACAACTGGAAATATGAAGGTATGCTCGCAGCCGCAGCCATGATAGTATCCCCAGGCTTTGAAATTTTGGCTTAAAGTTGACCCACGTTTCGAGTCTGGTATCTTGAAGTCTGTGGTGAATGCAGCTATGTGTTCGAGGTGTGTGACTGGAGAATCTATTATTATTGATTATGAGAAAGATTTCATATGAATTTCATGGTAGATGTAGTAGTGAAAAGTGGCTAAATTCAAGGTAAGTTTCTTTGAATAAGCTCGGTTATTGTAAAAAATTAGTTTTTGTGTATTTTTCACAGGACGATATATATATACACAAACATACTCCCCTCCAGACTATTAGAAAGTAGTTCTGGAAAAATCTAGCAGGTGGCTTTCCCTTGTCAACTGTACTTTCATCTGAAAGAGAATGTGGTTGAATTCTTTATCTCAAGCTCTATTTTCTTCATTCTTCTTCCTTCTTCTCTCCTCTTTCTCTCTTGTCCTTTCCACTCTTTCTAACAGCTTCTTCCATTCTTTGATTAACTTCAGTCCCCCATTCCAGTTCATTGTGTCTTCTTCACCTTTCTTCTCTATATCCTTTACGTTTAGTTTATGTTTTATAATAATATAAATTTCTGCCTTGGTCAGCATATTGAGTTTTTCATGATTTTCCTGTAAACGCAGCACAGCATATTTTGATTTGAGCGTAGATGTTAATAGTGGTTATTCGCCTATGTTTATGAAACTCTTAGAAAGATCACTTAGTATACTTTCTCTTTCACAAAAAGTGTTTCCTATTTCAAAAGATGCCTCAAATCCGTTCTCAGGAGGTATATCCATTTTCCTGCTGTGGAACGATACAAGCAGTCTCAAGTGAGTTTTGTCACGTGCACTTGCCACCATGTTGTACATATTGATATGATCGAAAATGCGATATGCAGCATTCTTTGATACACACATCGAATACAAATTCAAGCGAGTTTCTAGTCCCGAAGAATCTGTCGTCCCTGGTATTGACACAGTCCTAATGGAATTTTTAGCATTTTGTATCAGATTCTTACAGCACTGGTGTTAGCAAAACTAATGTTAATTCTACTTTGTGTTTATGTCTGTCACTTGCAAGGTGACTCAATTTGTTATGGTATGCACCACATGTTGACAGAATGATGTTTTGAAATATGTCTGAAATTTAGTCTGTAAAGAGGCGTTCTTTTCAGTTGTATTTGCACATCCAACAATCCCATTACCTTCCCAGCAATGCTGATAAGGTGTAATGTTCGAAATATTTTACTTCGTTAGTTTTACTTGTTCTGTTCTTTTTAAGGTGGCATGTTTAGTATCTTATTTTCCTGTAGTTTACGGTTATTACAAGCATAAGAAAACAGTTTTTCTTTGTGACGTTTCAGGAGAACACACGCTCCTTTCATCAGACATTTATTTTCATTTTGACTAAAGATACAGTTATAACAATGGTTAGTAATTTTTTAAACAAAAAGAATCCGTTATATAATGGATGTTGTCAATGTTACATTGTTGTAATATAGCAACTTAACAGTGAAAAAAGAGTGTTTTATTATGAATCCCAAATATCATCAGGTAATTCAAATTCATCATTGTTTTCACAAAGTGTCTCGATGTTTTCTGTTACATTAAATTTTAAAGATGGTGGCTTACTCCATTTGTGAAAAAGAAAACTCCATACTGGATCTATGTTACCATTTTCATTATTTAATTTATTCCAGTGTTCTGCTGCAATGAACGAAGCTTCCCAGACATTCAACTCTGTGTTTCCCGTTAATCTTTTTAAAACCCTTCTCATTTTAATCAAATGCTTCTCTACGATGATATGAGTTGACAAACCTGTTCTTGGGTTTAGATTTATAATGTCCAAATCGTGTTCGTGCCATCTTATGCTATATTACAACAATGTAACATTGACAACATCCATTATATAACAGATTCTTTTTGTTTAAAAAATTACTAACCATTGTTATAACTGTATCTTTAGTCAAAATGAAATAAATGTCTGATGAAAGGAGCGTGTGTTCTCCTGAAACGTCACAAAGAAAAACTGTTTTCTTATGCTTGTAATAACCGTAAACTACAGGGAAATAATTCTATAATGCAAGCAATGCGTACATACAAGAAAAACTATGTTAGTATCTGTTTAACACAAGAACATATGCCCTTTAAAGAACCATTGCTTCATGTTGGAGGTTTGCATTGCTCACCATTCTCACGTGAATTTAGTTTAATAAAACAAAAAATTAAAAAAAAGAAGTACAATTTGTTTTAAACCACATACTGATAGACTACCAATTAATCTGTCCCATTCTTACTGTAAAGCCATATCTTTACTATTGCAGCAATTCTAATTGTATTTTTTTTAACTTTGTTCATTGTTACCTTAACATATTATCAGCTATCCAAAGAAAGCTGTACAAAGAATGTGGGCACTTCTTCCATGCAGGATTTGAAGAGGCCGATTGAAGAAGAAGAAATGGAGGTTGAATCCACAAAAGTAGCTTCAAACAGTGTGGATTCATCGGAAACGCAGACAAAGAGACATTGTGAAGTGCAAGGGCAAAGTAGTAGTGGCAGTGGGACTGGTGGTGACTCCCAAAATGCTTCGGACAATTTGAAAAGGACGTTCAACTTCCCTCTTCCAGATATGGAAGGCAAGGCTTGCTTGTTGAAGGTTGGTTTATGTTTTTGTTCTTAAGGGCCATTCCTAGAGGCATACATATTTAGTTTTTGACCAAATGTAAAAAAACATTTGTAATGTTCATTTTTCATGTTTTTGAAAGGTGTGAGGTGCATTTTCCTACTATGTTTCGTCATGAAGTCATGTGAAATAAACTCTTAAACAGTGGCAGCCATTAGGGGTGGGGTGCAGTTGATCCCCACTTTTTGCCACTTTTACCCCCGTGCCAAGGGAACATAAACTGTCCTTGCCCCCCCCACTTTGTGCACCTTGCTCCCCTAGTTTTGGAACTCAGTCCCTGCCACTGCTCTTAAACACAAAATTTTATAGTTTATTTACTAAGGTGACAATTCCTGAAGTCTGAATTATCCTGCGAGTTATGCAAATCCAGAAAATCTATGATTGTGCTGTAAATACTTGAGAAGCAAATATGGATTCCTTTACACAGGAAAAACTTATTACTCTGATAACTACATAAATATACTATTAGAAGGGAAATTTTTCTTTTGTGAAAGAAGTGTAGTTTTTAAATGAAATTTAGGGTTTTATTCACTATTTTAACACTGAAATGCCACTTTTTATACTGCTTTTGTTTGCGAAATGCCCAGTTTTTGTACTGAAATCTTGATATTTTATTCAGTGTAAATATGTGGCGCTATGGATTCCACATCAAATCGAGAAGGTCTTCAATCTCCCATATTTCATTCATTTGAAATTTGTCATACTGAAGGTAGGAAAATAAGCAAAGTTGCAGATCTATATCCTTTCTATCATTGGCGCCCCATTTTAAAATGTTGTACAGTTATTGAGTAATAGGTTATGCATACATTTTTATAGAGAAATTAAGACTAGTGTTTCAGAAAATGGCTACCAAAAATTTCTTTACACCACCTTCAATTGTTTTTTACCCTGACACAGGCATGTCAAGACCTTTCCAATGCCATCTTAATCTCTTTTGTAGGTACCCTGATTGCTGAAATATTGCAATGTGAAGTTAACAGATGTTGAAAAAAATGGTAAAAATTGCACATTTTGCACCTTTATAACTTTGGAAATACCAAAGATATGGATCTGCAACTTCACATATTTTCCTACCTCACGTATGACAAATTTCAAATGAATCAAAATATGTGAGGTTGAAAAATGTCTTTTCATTGGTTGATTTCACATGGAATGACCCTTGTGTAGAAATTCAAGCAAAAATTGCCGGCTTAGTCAGGCATCGAACCTGAGTCTCTGGTGCACCTTGCTTGAATGCACATATGTATGCTGGGAATTTGGCTGAATAGGCATATTTTTTTGTATTTAATGCAGGAAAATTTGCTGATGAAAGAATTAAGAAAGATTACCAAATGAAACTGTCAAATAGATTTGATGTTTTGCAGGATTTAAATGATGATGAAAATATAAATGAAACAGACGTAAATAAAAATTGGGAGCATATACGTAATGCAATAGAATCAGCTGCTAAAGAAAGTATAGGATACCATAAACCAAGAGAAAGTAAGCCATGGTTTGATAACGAATGTCATAATCTAATTGAAATAAGAAATCAGTCTAGACTTAGGTGGTTAAATAACTCTAATGATACAAATCTAAGCAATTATAATAGAATAAAGCGAGAAGTTAACCACACGTTTCGAAGTAAAAAAAAGAGATTACTTGAAGAGCAAAATTAGTGAAATTGAAACAAACAGCAAAACCAAAAATATCAGAGTTATATAAAGGTGTAAATTAATTTAGAAAGGGGTGGCAACGTAAAGTAAACTTGATAAAAGATAAAGACTTTGGTTTTTTGGCTGATCCAAGTGATATTTGAAATAGATGGAAGAACTACTTTAATGACCTCTTAAATGTTCATGTAGGAAATAAAACAAATAAATGAAGTTCACACAGCAGTACCTTTAGTTCCAGAACCTAACTTGACTGAAGTTAAAGATGCTATTAAAATGCTCGAGAATAACAAAGCACCTGGCATTGATTTAATACCAGCAGAGTTAATTAAATATGGTGGAAATTCGTTAATATGTCAAATTCATAAATTAATTTGTTTAATATGGAATAAAGAACAGGGTGGTGAGAGACCGGGAATTTGAGGTGTCAAAAAAAGTCAGGGAATTTCGTCTTCATTGAATTTTTATGTCGTTATGGAACTCTGCACGGGAACAGGAAATCTTGTTTGTAAGTTTCGGCCTCAACTTTTAGGCCCCTTTTATGCGCAACGCAACCACGGCGCCAGAAACCAGTGATGGCAGGAGGTGAGTGAGAGAAATTTCTCTCGCCCGGGCTTCTTGGCGGGAATTTTAAATTCGAACACTCTTTGGAGGAAAATTGTTATAACTCGGGCACTATGGAAGAAATCTACTTCGAATAACTTTTGTTTTGCAGCTAAAACATCAGCGCATGGAACCGTGTACAATTCAGAACACTGGACCAAGGAAGGGGGCTTGGGGGAGGGGTGCACATCCCTCAATTTCAATGGAAAAAACATAAAAATATGGAGTTTGCCCCCTCTTCTCCTGCTATTTTGGGGAGAAGGCACGAACTTTAGTATTCTTTTCAAAGAATGGACATTTCTCAAGAGAATGAAACATGTTTCATGTTCTTGGTTGCCATACAAGTTGAATAATAAGCCAAAATGTGATTATTATTATTATTTTTTTTTTTTTACGAAACATAGGTAATTTGCATTTTTGGAGGAAAATTGTTATAACTCTGGCACTATGGGAGCAATCTACTTCGGATAAGTTTTGTTTTTCAGCTGAAACATCATAGCATGCAACCGTTTACAATTCAGAACACCGAACCGAGGAAGGGAGGTTTGGGGGACGCGACAACCAAATTTCAATGGAAAAAAAAATCTGGAGTTTGCCCCCTCTTCTCCCATTATTTTGAGGAGAAGGCGCGAACTTTAGTATTCTTGTCAAAGAATGGACATTTCTCAAGAGAATGAAACATGTTTCATACATATCCATACAAGTTGAATAATAAGCCAAAATGTGAAACTCTGTTTTTTACGTAAAATAGGTAATTTGCATATTGCTCAGAAAATTGTTATAACTCTGGCACTATGGGAGCAATCTACGTATGATAAGTTTTGTTTTGCAGGTAAAACATCAGAGCATGCAACCGTGTCAGAACGTCAAACCGAGGAAGGGGGGGTTGGGGGGTGGAACCCCCGAATTTCAATGAAAAAACATAAAAATCTGGAGTTTGTCCCCTCTGCTCCCACTATTTTGGGGAGAAGGCATTAGTATTTTTTTCAAAGAATGGACTTTCGAAAGAGATTGAAACATGTTTCATGTTCCTGGGTGCCATACAAGTTGAATAATGAGCCAAAATGTGAAACTCTGTTCGGAAATGTGGCATGGATATGTTGCGAAGAGCGGAGGGGGGGAGAGGTTGGTCATCAATATGAATTTCCCAGGCTTGCTACAGACCTGTGTCAGAGTTTCCACCCAAACATAAGAGTATGAAGCTCCAAAAAGCACATTCATTTCGTAATCAGCACCATGATACCATATGGTATCATCGGACCAATACAACCTTACTCTGATGATACAATGTGGTATCATCGAGGGAGTAAAAGTTAAGCCTCTAAACATTACGTGGAAAATGCATTGAATTATATTTTTTCTTGTCCGTATGGGAGTAGTAAGGGGACTGTCATCAGATGGAGGGGATAAGAGCAGGTGGCGCTGTCCGATAATTGTCGGTTGTCGTAGTAAGGCATTTTGTTGGGCAAACTGAAGGAACATGGAAACAAATAGGTTCCATTGATACATACGATTTTTGTCGAATATGGCCAGGGAGTGGTCCAAGATCTCTCACCTGAAGTGATGCAAAGGGCCCATGTGTACTCAGCTCATGTGTACTCAGCTGTATGGGGTTGTGCACATTCGATTGGCCTTTCGTGAATTGTCTGACCATACTATCACTCACGACGTCCGGTCTGCACAACTCTCACGATTACTGGTGGCTCTGTGCCAAATTCTAAGCATGCAATGTAGGCTACATTGCAGTTGGTGGGAAACTGTATGAGAGCTGAAATTTTTAACCTAGAACTGTCCAAAAACGGCTGCATTGCAACTGTACCAGATTACAGCTACATGCCACTTCTTCCTGCCTACATGTGTGTGTGTTGCTCTCCGACCACTAGTGCTGCGTATAGGCACCATTGGAGCTTTTTTCAGGATGCTCCTCGTATATGAACTTTCAGAAGCTTTTATTATTTGAGTGTTCCTGTTTTAATGTGTGGCTAGCTAAATCGGGTACCTATACAATGCAATTCTATAAATTCCTTGCGTTAAATTTCTAATACCTACATACCCTTTTCGTCAGCAATACTGGTATAACTGCATGTTGTCAGTTTCACAGTACTTCACTTGGATATACTGTACTGAAGCAGAAATCCCATTGATAATGTAAGGAAATATGACACTTTATTTTGTTCGATTCAATTGTTTCACTTATATGCAAGAGTTAAATTGTTTGCTTTACAGAGAAGAGAGAAGTAGCTTTATGCATTGAAATAGTGGCAAAGTGGTTCTTGCAAACAAAGGGTTCCAAACCTCAGTGGAAATATCAACATATAATACCAAGAATGTATAAGGAGACTGATAAATTACAAACTGTATTTCTTAATCAATCACTCTTCACTCTTATCTCATTTAGTCGTAACTTTAAAAATAATCAAGTATTTTATTTTAAACTTACTGCGTATGACAAAATTCCATAATTCTTCCCTAGCTTGTGAATTGTAATAATTTTCCAAATTCACTATTTTGCAGTTTGAATTCAAATGATAGAGAACAGTGAAACTAAGTCAATTTCATAGAAGATAATATTGGTACTTAGCAAAACCATACGTGGATCTATATGAGTTTATTATTTCCATTTGCAAAAACATCGATTTAGTTTAGATTGTAATTGTCAGGGAAAAATGTAAATTTTGTCCTGGAAAACCTGGAAAAGTCACGGAATTTCATTTCTGCTTGTTTGTAGCCACCCTGAAAGAAGAAATCCCTCAACAGTGGAAAGAATCCATAATTGTTCCTGTGTTTAAAAAAGGTGATAAAATGAACTGCAATAATTACCATGGAATTTCTCTACTCTCAACAACATATAAAATATTATCTAACATTCTTTTAACAAGACTAACCCCATATGCTAATGAAATTATAGGTGATTATCAATGTGGATTTAAACGTAACAGATCAACTACAGATCAAATGTTTGACATCAGACCGACACTTGAAAAAAGTGGGAATGTAATCATAGTGCCCATCAGATGTTCATTGACTTCAAAAAAGCATATGATTCGGTCAAACAGAATATTGTATAATATATTAGTAGAGTTTGGAATACCTAAGAAGCTTGTTAATATGATAAAAGTATGCACCAGTGAAACAGAAAGTAAAATTCATGTGGGTATTAATGTGTGTGACAAATTTACAATTCGTGATGGGTAAAAACACGGAGATGGATTATCTCCGTTGCTCTTTAATTTTGCCTTAGAATATGCTGTTAGGAAGGTAAAAGAAACTAACAAAGGACTAAAATTAAACGGTGTGACTCAGTTGTTAGCATATGCAGATGATGTAGACTTATTAGAGGATGATATAAATACAATTAAGAATAATGCTAAAATACTTTTCAAAGCAGCTAAAGAGAGAGGTTTGGAAGTTAGCAAAGAGAAAACTAAATATATGCTTACAGGCCGAAACCAAGTGTTCGGTAATAATCAAAATCTAATTATTGATAACTCGTTTGAACCAGTTTCCAAATTCAAGTACTTAGGAATAATACTAACAAATGAAAATTATATTAAAGAGGAAATAAAAAGTAGGCTTAATTCAGGAAATCCATGTTACTTTTCTCTTCATAAACTTTTGTCTTCTCGTTTAATATCTAAGAAACTAAAAGTTAAAATATACAAAACAGTAATTTTGCCTGTATTATTATATTGATGCGAAACTTTGTTTCTTACATTGAAAAAAGAACATAAATTGAGAGTATTTGAAAATAAGATCCTTAGGAAAATATTTGGACCTAAAAGGGATGAGGAGACAAGTGAGTGGAGAAGGTTACATAATTTAGAACTACATAATTTGTATTCATGTCCAGATATTATTAGAATGATTAAATCAAGAATGCTTAGATGGGCATGTCATGTAGCACGAATGAGAGAGGAAAGAAGAGTTTACAGGATTCTTGTTGGGAAACCTGATGGTAAGAGAACTGTAGGAAGTCCAAGACGAAGATGGAGGGACAACGTTGACATGGACCTAAGGGAAATCGGTAGGGATGGAAAAGAGTATATAGATCTTGCTCAGGATAGGGACAGATGGAAGGCCTTTGTTGCTGCAGCCATGAACCTTCGGGTTTAAGAAGGCTAGAGAGTTAGTTAGTTATGTGGCATGAGCAAACTATACACATGGTGTGTGATACTTATTTAATATATAAGTGCACCTTGTTTTTTGTAGAGATTACCTTATTTATGCATGTATAATGCAAACTTTGGTGTTTGATAGGGAAAAGTGACAAACAATTATATCTCGTATATAATGTGCAGTATAATTCAGGTGCATGAAATTACTTTATTAGTTGAAGGAGGTACATGCATTAATTCAGCCAGAATGGACTGCTTTTGTTGGTGTAGCAGAACATTATATTACAAAGTGGAAAATTGTGTGACATGGCCTTTAGACTTTTATGTGCAGTTTTGCTCATTTCCTCTTTACAGTTTCTAAAATAAAAATTCAAAATGTATACTTTTTCCATGACTAACGTAACATATATAGGAGGCACATTCAGGACCTTCAATTTAACAGTTAGCAGCACAAGATTTATTCCATTGAGGCATTTACATACTTTAAATATGTCATATTATGTGGCCGAATATGTCATATTATTTGACCAGTAATACATTTAATTATTATTTTCTTTTTCCTTATTTTTTCATTCATCGAAAGTACCATAAAAATCAGAATGTTCCTTCATTTTGTGATGAGGTCATTTCAACCGCATTGCACATTAGTGTCACCATCTTGAATGGAATACTGTTGCCATATTCAGAAACTACAGAATTTAAGCTTTACAACGATATATAACATGATAGGGTTCCGTAAACACAAAAAATCAAATGCATGTGTCACAAAATAATGGAATGACCCTGTACGGTTTCATGTTGGCTGTCAGGATTATTCCGTGCATAATACGCACCAGTTTTTGGGGGCAAATATTTTGGAAAAAAAAGTGTGCATTATACATGAGTAAATACGGTACATCTATATCATATGTAAAACTGACTAGTGTTGATGGAATATTAACGTATAAAATAACCCATGGTTCAACAGCCCTTGAGGGCCAGGGTATACCTACCAACTGCCGGCCTCACCTCCACATGCCTCAGCAAAGGTAGGCCATCATCCAACCAGTTATGGGGTGAGATGTGGTCAGAAGGATGAACCCAAGTCATTGTTGTAGGTTTTCTATGATTGGGTTATGCTACGTATTCGTGGCTCCTCAATTTCCTCATGATGGTGGGTGGCCACTTGTTCCATACACTGACCGAAATCTCAGAAGTTGTTACTCTTCCCTCAGGAGACTCAAACCTGCACGCGTCCTGTGGCAGGAGCCCAAGGCATGACACCTTAGACTGCAAGGCCACGGTGCGAGACTGAGTTAGATATATTAACAAGACCGAACACCATATTTTTGTACATACATTCATATGTTTCTCACATGACAAACTATACCAGGTTAGCAATTCAAAATTTCTGTTTAAAACAATGTGATTTGAATATTTAAAAATGTGTGTATATGTATTTTACAAATGGGTTCATTTTAGGTGAGTTGAAAAAAAAGCTGTTGTCATTCCGAGGTAGCTGCAAGAAATGGATGAGTGTTCCAGTGATATGACCAAGGGATCAAGTTTTTATGCCTTTTAACTAGGGATGTGCCGAAGCCGATTACAGATGTATGAAAATTGGCAGAAATTGACATATCGGAATCAGCAAAAATCCTATATTTAAACTGGTACAGATTATACTAGAGTTTAACCTTCTAATAAGTTTTATATTCTAGTTTTGCAAGATTTATTGAAAATTTGGTTATGATTTGTCATTATTGTAGAGTTTTTGTAAAAAAAATCATTGCAAACTTTCATTCAGAGGATCAACCTAACTATAAATCGGAAATAAAAAATTGCATTGCTGAACCAGGATCTGCTGTTGTATTGGAAATTCAAAAATGAGTATTCAAACCTGAAGCAAGTGCTGAGAAAATACTTGAGCATACCTGCTGCATCAGTATTCAGTGTTCAGGAACAGATTTGCGATAAGAAGTAGGTTACTTCTTGAAGTGCTTTCAAATCTTGTATTTCTGAAGTTGAATCTGGCAGAACAGGAATTAATTTTGCATTTCAAAGAACTGCTTGTGTACTAATGTTAAATCTCTAGGTTCACATAACCTTTTGTAAATGCAAATGTACATTCGCATCTCTTGAGAATATATATGTATATACATATAATATGCAATAGAAATGTACATACCAAATTTATTTTTGTCATGCAGAAAATAACATCCCATTTCTGTTTAATAATCTTATGTATCGGAATATGTTAAAATTACGGCATCGGTATCGGTTCCAAAAATGATCGGTGAGTACATCGGCATCGGTAAATTTTCAGCTTCGTCACATCCCTACTTTCAACCTATTTAAATTATTTTATGCATGTTTTAACTTTTTCTTATTTCATTTTTTCTCCTGTCCCAGAAGAATAATCAAGGCCGATCTGATAATTCAGAGGTCAAAAGAAGGTATGCGTTGGGATATTTTTTATTGTTTTTAAAATTAAAGCAGTGTAAATGCTCATCCTCATCCTTTTCCTGGTAACAATCCTTGAATAATTAGCTGTTGAATATTACCATATTTACGTGTGTATAATGGACACTCTGGTTTTTGACGGGGAAAAGAAACAAACAATTATCTCTCACATCTAATACACAGTACAATTCAGATTGAAGAAATGACATCCCATGTGATGGGAGGTGTGTGCTTGAATTCTGCTCTGCTTTTTTCAGTGTCGCAAATATTTCCGTTACAAAGTGAGGAATCATGGGAAATGGCCATTTCACTTTCATAGTATTTTTTAGTTATTATTACTAAAGAAATCCAACATGGTAATTTGTATTTGTGCCTGTGGATAATATGCATGTTACATGCAGTAACATGGCGAAAACATGCAGTTTTAATGTTGGCTGTCCAAATTATTCCGTGCATAATACGCACTGCAGTTATTGGGGGCGAAATTTTGGAAAAAAGTGTGCATTATACATGAGTAATTTCAGTACTCGCAAAAGGCACAAATCTTAGAACAGGTTGACTGCTTTAGTGGCAAATATAAAATTCCATTTTCGAGGATAAGTTTTTTCTAATTTCAATTGTGTTAATGTTTGAATGTTTTTGAATGCACATAATTTGCATATTTCACCACACTAAAATTATCAGCATCCGAAGTCTATACTCTTCTCAAACAACAAAAAAAGTTAAATTCATGTTCTAAGGCTTCAGGTTGTGGGCTTCAACTATGAGATGCGTGCACGTTTGAATCTCCTGAGATTTCGGCCACCCACCATCATGAATGAATTGGGGAGCTAGGAATGAGAAGAATAACCTGGTCATAGAATAACTACGACAACGACTGGGGGTTCATCGTGCTGATCACATGTCACCCCGTAACTGGTTGAATGATGTCCCACTGCAGGTGGGAGTGAGGTCAGCAGGTAGGCCTGGCACTCAATATTATTATAATTATTGAACACTGAAGAGCTGTATTTGGAGTCAGATTGACGTATCTCTTCTCAACGGTAAAGTTGAGTCCCATATTGAATTTATTGATTTTGGAGGAGTAAACAGGTTGATCTAACCCCAAATAGAGCACTTCAAAGTGAGTACATATATTAAAAAACCAAACACGGCATTTTTTGGAGTTATGTTTCTCTGGTTATGACTAGACCTCGGATTTGAGGTTTTTAACCTAATTTTTCCTTTGCAGGTAAATAAGAAATAACAAGTTATATCAGCGTTTCATTAAAAAACGAAGCAACTGATGAAGTTTGATAGTGCCTAAAATAACCTATTTTGCTTGTTAGAACCTATTTTAGGTTTATGTGCCTAAATTAAACCTTTTTTTAGGTTTTTATATTTTTTATTTAGTTTTTACAGGATTTTTATATCTCACAGAGGTATTTACTAGGTTTGGTGCTGAAATTCAATGACTGGTGTGTTTGAAACATGTTTTCTGTCGATTTCCCTCCCTCCAAGTATATGATCTTTATTAAAGCATTAAAAAAAAATGTGTGACGTCACTGTTATCTCCAGGTAACAGTGATGTCAGAAAGAGGACAGTTCCCCCTACTTTTTACCCCTGCACTATAGACTCTTAATTCTAAGCTTTGCCTACTAAGATAAAGTAAACTGTCCTTGCCCCCCTCCCCATTCTCAGGTTTGGCAGCCAATCGTCTCGACTGCCTGCACAGTCCCAAGTGCAAACTTCTGATCTGTGCGGCCTTACCCACTCTCGTGTCAGTTTGGTCCTTCTTGGCATTCACACCTTGCGAAGTAATGTTTCAGCATTCAAATTTGCACTACTGACTATGTTTCTGTTGAAAGATAATTTTCAGCACATGAAGTGAACCTCACAGACAAAAAGCGGAGTTTGAGTGTGGATAACGCAAAAAGATCCATGGTGGTCACTAAAGTAGTTTTCACGTTCAGAAGACACAACGGCGCTTATGGAGAAACCGCACAGTGTTGCCAATACAGCGCTAGCTCATGTCGCCGGGAAATGATGACCTTCCTTCACAATGAAGGTGTTACATATTTTGTATATATAATGATAATTATATGTAATTATTAATATTAATATTATACTGTGAACGTTACAGTTACCCTTTTTACTATTATCCATTGCGATCACTACACACGCGAGTGTAATGCACGAATATGACACTTCAGAAATCACTTAAAAAAGTAAAAATCACTGAGAGCTCACACAACTGTAAACACTTTTTCGAGAGAGGGAAAAAGTCTAAACAGACCAAAGCAGATCTCTCACTCAAGAGATTCAAGTTGCAACCCAAACAAACAAATGAGTTATGGCCCACGTGAACTGATAAGACGTGAATGACTCAAGCAAGGCATGTCATATTTCTATCTTGAAGCCCCATATTTTGTCACGTGTTGGAAAGCCTTTCAAAGGTTAATATGGTGTCTATGAATTTATGTGTACGTTGGAAACTGAAAGGTGATCTTCATTTCAGTATTAATGTCGACAGAAATGTAAACAAAAAAACGTGTATTTGCGACAGCACTAATGTTGCTCACAACAGCAACATTGGAAATAATTGTAAATTATTAATTTTAAGTAATTGCAATTCTATTATAACAAACTGCATGAAGTTAATATTTTTACTGAATGGAAATAAAATAACTCGAAAACGTGGTGATTAGCCGGAATGCTGCGGTGTCTGCTCAAGATGGCCAGACAACGTCTCCTTACTTCGTGCACAGTTCGGGTTTAAAAGAAACTCCAAATGCATGGAAGTAATATTTCTGGGAACCTTTGAGTGGTTATAAAAAATAATTTCATTATTTTCTCCACAACTTTGTCGCTGGAAGTTTTTACTTGGAATTACAGAACAAAAAATGACCAGCGACGACATTTTCTACTGCACGAATATAAAAAATCTCCACATACTTTATTTGCATATTTTTTAATGCAAATATGCTTTAAAGTATTGATAAATTCTGAGTACCACCATCACCTATGACAATTAAAAAACAGTGACAATTTTTTTAATAATGAATGCTTCAATTTTATGGCATGTTTCAACGTTAGGAATGAAAACAATGTAAAAATTGTGTTTTCACAGAAAATTTGCATTTTTAATTTATCTAAAATTATGTAAGCAAGTTACCAGTTTTTTGTGTTCACCATCGTATTCTCTACAAAATTTCCTGCAAAACTGCAGGTACCGATTTTACTTAAGCTAAATTTGTAAATCCAGAAATTTCACAACAGCGCTCTCGTATTTCTCATAAGAAAAGCATTGTCCATAAGAGCCCATTGTGTCTTCTGAACGTGAAAACGACTAGTATAATTCCTGGTTTTGAAGGCGAACTTTCCAAAACTTCAAGGATACAAGCAGATGTTTTCTTTATTCCAACCTTACGTATTACCGACTCTCACCCTCCCTTCCACACACAAAAATATTGACAATATTAAGGATTTGTATGATTCCAATGTGCCAAAAAATTTACTTAATCAACTTCAAGATATATTATTTTGTAATAATCTTCCGTTTGTCAGATAGATTGTTCTGTAAAAGACACTAACAAAGTAAAGGGATTGAGAAAATTTACATAGAAATTTTCAGCGAAAAATCAGGCGACACCAGTCTGGCTCGGTAGCTCAGTGGTTAGAGAAATGGCTTGGTATGCCAGAGACCCAAGTTCGAGTCCTGGTCGAGTCTGCATTTTTCGCTGAAAATTTCTACATGGTACATCTCCTGTGCGTGCCTAATCTACAATGAGAAAATCTTGTTTTACTTTCCATGTAGCTTTCTTTTTCTTCTTAAAAAAAGCTAAACTGAGAGAATCTTGCCTCAGGACATTTATAAACATGTATAATTTTAATGGGATTTGGATTAATAAAAGTTGCAATTTTTCACGTCTACGGAGAAAAAAAATGGAATAGTGAAAAAATCCACTTTTACCCCATTTCATGTTTTGCCAAAATTCATGAATAATTTCCAGAGCCGATGATTCACGCATAATTTCCGGAGCCAATAATTCACGTGTAATTCCTGGAATTCAAGGAATTCCAAGTAAGTAGCCACCCTGATATTGTACAGCAACTTTTACATACGTAATTCATTTTTCATATCAACAAGTAATATTTTCTAACAGCACAAGTGCAGTATTATAATAATTTGTAGATAATATTGATACGTTCATAGCCTGTATTATACTATTAAATGTATTATTATATTTATTAATAATAACTTAATACTCAGCGGTGAACGATGAGACTCGGTGAAGTACACAGACTCCTCTCAGGTACAGGGATAGTGTTAGGCAAAGACAATATTCACAGCACAGAGAAATAAAACCACATTGCTGCAGTAGATAAACTAATAGGTTTTATTCTTTATTTATGGCAATTATAATGCGAATATACTTGAGACGAAGGCGAGGATTTCGTTTTGTCGATGAATTGACTCGACTAAAAGTGCATAAACTCAATGCGTGGCTATCGGCATGCCTGTGATCACATAGACAGACCTAGCTTCCACCCCGAACTACCACACCAAGAGAGATGCAATAATAACTGATCCAATATTTGCTCTTTAGCCTCTTATTCCAAATTAATCATTAGGCTAGCTTTATTTCTTAACGAATAATGGTTGCAGTATTGTGCATAGCATCAATACATGGCCATCGGCATACCTATGATCACATAGGCTTAGCTTGCACCCCGAACTACCATACCAAGATGTATGCACAACACCGAGGAGTTCTTTTTAAGTTTAAAATCTTCGACGATCCGTGGCGAAAGTGTGTGATATTTCTTACGCTATATTCTCGCTTTTATACTATTTTTGAGAACACAGATTCAAGTACAGATTAATCACTCACTATCTACAAAGGATACTATCAACAAAACTGACATCTATACATGTTTAGATATAAAAATTCACATAGTGCACTCTCACAAACATGAAAATACATTAAACTACTCATAATAGAGCATAAAGTACAATAAACATTAAACAAAAGATATACATTATAAACAAGGTGCAATATTACATATAATATTGCGGAAATTACGCTTTCTTTGCTCAAAATAATTATATTAGTGACATATTTTAAAGTTGTGACATCACATAAAAATATGGATCATATCAATATTAAAAATGATATAAAGAAATTAAAATTTGTTTAGAAACTTAATATTTGGTTAATACGGTTCTTGTGAAAAAGGTTTTTAGAACCTATTTTAGGATTTTTAGAGCCTGTTTTTGGAACCTAAAAGCACACTTTTTAGAACCTAAAAAAATCTGTGCTCTAGTTATCACACATCGATTTAGAAACAAATGTATGTTGTCACTATTGACAGGAAATTGATTTATGTAAAGAAACTAATAATATGCTAGGAAGCTTGGTCACGCCAACATATATTTTGTTCACTGTTGTCAATATTTGATATAATAACCCACAGGTAACTAAGGGGTGTTTCATAAAGTGCAATAATTGAAAATGCAATAACTCAGCCAAAATTGCATGAAAGTTGACATTTTGTTGTTTATTATTTCACATATTCACTACGATTTAATAATTTAAAAGTGAAAAGTGTCTGGAATTGAAGAGGGAAATCCAACGGGTAATTGGTTCAATCGACAGAGACTTCTGCACAAGAGTCATGGTTACTGCCTGCTAACAAAATGGAGGTGGACGCATGCCAGACATAATTTTTCACTCTTAAATCGCATACGGGCATATGCCGGACACTTTTCACTTTTAAATTATTAAATCATTGTGAATATGTAAAATAATAAAAAAACAAAATGTCAACTTTCATGCAATTTTGGCTGAGTTATTGCATTTTCAAAAACTGCGCACATGATGAAACACCCTTTATATTCAATTTGTTTGTACAAAGCAGTTGGTTTCTGACTGTATATAAAATATAGTGAAAGTTTGATTTGTTATCATTTTTGTTGTTTAGTATAGCTTTTCTGCCACTTTTGGGTAATCACGATGGTGAGGATCAGTGATGATATAAAATTGATGGAGAGACACTCGCTAACCCAGAACCCTTGGTGTAAAAGAGTGAATATATATTAACAAATACAGTGGAACCTCAGTGTTACATTTTTTCAGAGGACCAAGCCAGGACCAAGCCGAAAATCTTAAAATGTGGGAAAATCTTATAACATTTTGCTACGTTGGAACCATGAAGACTGAATGTACAGATAATTGGGGGAAGTTGCGGGGAATTATAATCCAGGATCGTAAAATCATTCTTACACTGTAGTTTACACTAACGCCCGCTCCTTTTCCGGAATGTTTATATACTGCAGATAGATATATCAAGAAGATAAAGAAATCTCAATAAACACATTTTATGTGAATTACTTGAAAAGTAGTGTTTAATTATAATATTGCATCTTTTAATTTTATAGATGTACGACACGGAAAATAAATTTGTTCTGAATGACATTATCGAAGTGGTAGGTTTCCTCTCAGTTGATCCTACTTTGGCAAGCCTCACCTTAAACACTCCATCTGAAGGAATGGCAGTGGATGAAGAACACCTCGCACACAACCCTCCTCCGTCACTGGTGCCAAGGATTCACGTTCTGGCTGCAAAGAAGGTGAATCACCCAAACCCACTTCTGCCGAGGGAGCCGGATGAATTGAAGAAAGGTAAGACATGGACTTGCATCTTCTGTTTCTGCATAATATTTTCTTAACTGTTTACTAGTGCGTCTGTTCATCCATCTGTGTCAATTATGAGAACGTAGAAACAACAGGGATGAGCATAATTAGCTGACAGTTTTAAATAGCAGAAATAAAGCGAACACATTTCACTAGAGCATATTATATACTTACTACTTACTTCTTCCCCTTCATGCTGTTAAGCGTCGGGGTCCTTCAGCCATCTGCTAAAACTCTTCCTATCTTGTTCCATTCTCTTGACCTCTATTAGTGTCTTATTGCATGTTCCAATAATTATTTTCCTTTTTTGCACTGTTTCACTTTGATCTGCCCAGCATCTACCTTTTGTCTTCGCTGAATAAAATAAATTTCGATGCCACGTGGGTTATTAGCCCTACGGTAAGTCCAGCCAAATGAAAGGGCTGCTTTCTTATGGCTTTCCAGCCTGCTTGTTTGGAGGGTGTACTCCCTCACAATATCACAGCCATTCTGTTGCTCTAACTCCACCTGTTACTATCTGGTTCTACTCTTTTTACTGATGTCCTCATCTAATCTAGGCAAGTACTGAAGATCCTGCTGCCTTGTGATGCTACACAGTATTGGAGTCTTATTGAGTGAGCAGTTGAGAGTATTGGAAAAGAGCCGGAGATTTTGTTTTAAGTCCAGTTTATGCACAGATAAGCTAATCGGGACTGGACCTAAAGTTTAAAATGATATCCAAACCATTGTGTGCCTTCACCGGGTATCAAACCCAGGAACCTTTGATTACAAGATGACAATGCGACTACTACGCTTCTGGGAGGCTCTAATATTGGGAAGGATGTATTAAAACATGTGATGTTAACCTTTTGACTCCCAAGCCCATGTTGCCATGTAAGCCTTCCGGTACCGGGCCATTTTTCAGCAAAATGCAGAGTTTCATTTAGATGACTCTAGATGGGAGGCTAATTGCCCTAGACAGACGAATGATGCGGAATGAACCATAAATTCGGACTACATACAATTTATGTACATTGAGTGTATATATGGATGTGGGGGGAAAGGAGGAACCGGAAAATTAAAAAAATTCTGAAGAAAAATGCCCCTCTGCCCCTGGACAACAAAGTACAGGACATTGTCAAAATACACATGGAAATGATCGCTGGTATGTCTGGAACAAGAAAATAATAGTGCTATTATCATACGAGCAATAGAACACGACTTTTACCCCCAAACGACATGTCTATGCGCCACTGACTCAGTTTCAAAGGAAGCCGCTTTTTTTCCTGCCATTCCCCCCCCCCCTTTTATGGAAAAACAAGACTTGCAAGAGTCTTTATGGTGCAGTATGTTTGTTAACAATAATATAAAAGAAGAAAATCGCAATTCCAGTGAAAAATGCGACATTATGACGTAAAAACTACGAACATGGCAACATATCTATATATAGATATGTGGTACCCCAGGGGTTACAGGAATATATCTATATATAGATATGTGGTATACTAGAGGTTAAACTTCAGAAAAAGACTCCAATATTGTGTACCATCACAAGGTGACCACATAAAGACATTATTTTTGGTTACTACCACTTTGTGTTGTGTACATTAATCTCCAACAAGAAAAGAGAAATAACACCTGGTGCAACAGCTCGTGAGGGCCAGGGTCTACCTGCTAGGTGGGAGATCATCCAAACAGTTACAGGGTGATGTGTGGACAGCTATGGCTGAGATAAAAATTATGTGGCGGGAGCTCTACCTCCACATCACCTCATGTGTTTCCATGGCATGTGTGAGCATTCACAGGTGTACCTTGACCTTTTTACCCTATAACAGTTGGGCTGAAAAGTTCATAGGCTGACTCATAGATGGCGTTACTAGAATTAAATCCATGTGATTTTTACTTAGTACTAACCTTCAAAAGATACGTGTATAAATTTCACAGCTGCCGGATAATTAGTTCGTGAGATATAGCATTGTGAGTGAAGCAGCTTTTGTTATTGTGAAAAAATGGATAAAAAAGAATTTCGTGTGTTAATAAAGCATTGCTTTTTGGCGAAAAAAAATACTGTTGAAGCCAAGGCTTGGCTTGATAAACATTATTCGGACTCTGCACCAGGAAAATCAACCGTTGAGAAGTGGTTTGCTAAATTTAAACGAGGCGAAATGAGCATCGAAGGCGATGCACGCAGTGGATGCCCCAAAGAGGCTGTTACCGACGAAAACATCAAAAAAGTCCACAAAATAATTTTAAATGATCGTAAAGTGAAGTTGATCGAGATAGCTGAGACTTTAAAAATATCAAAGGAACGTGTTGGACATATTGTGCATGAATATTTGAACATGCAAAAGCTGTGTGCAAAATGGGTGCCGCGCGTGCTCACAATCGATCAAAAGCAACAACGTTTTGATGATTCGGAGCAATGTTTAGCGATATTCAACCGTAATAAACACGAATTTTTCCGTCGATATATTACAATGGATGAAACATGGCTCCATAACTACACTCCAGAGTCCAATCGACAGTCAGCCGAGTGGACTGCACGTGATGAACCGAATCCAAAGCGTGGAAAGACGCAACAGTCGGCTGGCAAGGTTATGGCATCAGTATTCTGGGATGCGCATTGTATTATATTCATCGATTACCTCAAAAAGGGCCAGACCATCAACAGCGATTATTACATAGCGTTGTTGGAGCGTTTAAAGGATGAAATCACGAAAAAACGGCCCCATTTGAAGAAGAAAAAAGTGCTGTTTCATCAAGACAATGCACCGTGTCACAAATCAATGAAAACGATGGCAAAATTATATGAATTAGACTACGAATTGCTTCCCAATCCACCATATTCTCCAGATCTGGCCCCCAGTGACTTTTTCCTGTTTGCAGACCTTAAAAGAATGCTCGCTGGAAAGAAATTTAACACTGATGAAGAGGTAATCGCCGAAACTGAGGCCTATTTTGAGGCTAAAGAGAAATCGTACTATAAAAATGGCATCGAAAAATTGTATGACCGCTATAATCGTTGTATCGCCCTCAAAGGCAACTATATTGAATAATAAAATCGAATTTTGTCAAAAAAATATTTTTTACTATGTTAGCCTACGAACTTTTCAGCCCAACTGTTATTTATGATGAACTTGTAAATCCTAGTTTAATGCAGTGTAAATTACTTTGTTCAGACTCTCCATTTATCTAAGGGTCATACAATTTTAAGTTTGATTTGATTTACTTTATTTTACTTCGCTTTTTGTGCCACTTATGGCTAATTTGCGAAGATGGGAATGAGTGATGATATGATGAAATTGATGAATTGACAATCACAAACACCCATGGCCAGGCCAGGATTTGAACCCAGGACCCCTAGCATCGTAGTGCGATGTGCTAACCACTCTGCTACAGGGGCCGGGAAACAATTTTAAGTTTTCAGCGTATTCTTCTTGAATGTGTTGATTTTACTTCTCTGAAACAGAGTTTTAACCTTCAAAACAATTTGTCATCCATGTTGGAAGATGAGTATACTGTCTTAGCAAATGCTCTTACAGGATGGCTACTGACCGGAATTCTGCGTGAATTATTGACTCCGGGAATTATGCGTGAATTCCGCTTGAATTTTCCTCCGTAGATGTGAAAAATTACAACTTTATTAATTCAAATCCTATTGAATTTATACATATTTTTAAATGCCCTGGGGTGAGTTTTTCACAGTTTTACTTTTATTTTTGTCTAGGAAGGAAAAGAATGCTGTGTGAAAAATAAAACAGAATTTTCTGGTTCCACTTACTTTGTTGGTGTCCTTTGTAGAGCAATCTGACAAGACGGAAGGTTGTTGCAATATGATACGATAATTTTTTTTTATTTTTTTTTATTTAGAAGATCAGTGATGGGAGGCATTATAATACAACCTGAAGTCATCTAGATATCAAATCTAGAAGTGCCAGATTTGGGGGAAAACATAGTGCTCTCTATACACCCTTGCTCGTGTAAGCCCTGCTTGGCAAGTGAGATTAGCATATATAGTAAATTGTGTGATCAAAAGGAGAATATGGAGGGAGATAGGGACCCTGTAGGAGTTGGAGGAGTTAGTGAAAGAATATTGGGATGATGTGTGCAAAGTGGGTGATGACCTAGTGTCCTATCACTCCCAGAACAATCCGAGGTACGCACGTTCATACCAACTATATTATATAGCTCAAGATTTTGTATGGCTAGAGGAATTATACCTCAGCTGCAAAGATTGGGGGGTGTTCAAAGAGGAAGCTTCCCAATAGGGTAAGTGAATAAAATTTCTGATAACAGTAATAATAATAATGATAATACATATGTGCAATTTTTCAGATTATAACATTTGTGGTGATCCCACACTTAAAATTTGGGAAGGCTAACGGTGCCGTGGCAATTTTAGCACATTCGGGTCTGGCCTCATAATACAGCATTGTTACCTCTGGTCTGCGGTTTTTCGTTGTTTTTCAAAAAATCATAGAAAAAATATTAATAATTTGTTTTTATTTATAACATTTTTCTTAAATCTACAAAACTTCCTCTTTTCAATTAACAAAAATTTGTTAAATTTTATTTTCAATTTCAGACGGTTTTTAATATTTTTTTCAGCAATGTTTTGTGAAGAAGGAAAATGTACAACATTGTAACAAAGGTTAATATAGAGATATTTTAAGTTCGTAATCTGGAAATTTCAATAATTAACTACATAAACTATCAATACATCTTTTGAATCTTGCATAAGAATACTTCTTATGTGCACATAACAAAAAATAATTACAAATTACAAGTAATTATCTTTTGTATGAAAAAGTGGCTGCAGGACAGGACCAGACGATGTATCAGTTGGTTCTGCGTCATCTGTAAAAATTAAACAAATAAATAAATAAACTAAATAAATAAAATAAATTTTCATTTGACATACACTGTACAAAATAATAAATGGAAAAACTAAAAATACATCAGTGCATGTAGGAGAATCAAGCAAGAGGCAAGATGAATAGACCCAAAAAAATTACCTCTTCTCACTTCATTCATAAAATACTAGAGTTTGCAACACTTTTTATATTGTCGACAATAATTATTACGAATATAACCTACCTTCCAAATCTTCAAATTCATCTGCATCATCAAAATCGTCGCTAACTTCAAACACTGAGGCGGAATTTCTGCTATGCAGTCTGGATATAACGACGCCATTCTAAACAATGCACAGTACATCAACCCGACAACAAACAGTCACAGGTGCCAGATAAAAATAGCACACGAGTCACCTAGCGGTCGGAATTTCAACAGAGGGGCTTGAATGAACACGCGCATGAGACAAAGTACGAGCATAGCCCGTCATTCAATCGGCAAAACGATTGCATACCGCAGGACGTGCTATGCCCTTCGTTCGTGCTATGCCCTTCGTTCGTGCACATTGACTTTAAGTGCACTGCGGGCTATGCCCGTCGTGAGACCCCAATGTGTTAACCGCACATGCCTGTGCCAATCGCCAAAGCTAGCCTGGGCATGTTGCTGTAAATCCTGACAAGTCTGTGTGCATAAGAAAGCTAAAATTGCCCTTTTACGAGGTGTGGCAATTATATCACGAGACTGGTGTCATAACTGTGACGTATTGCAAGAAAGTTACAATTGACTGGTATCCCCTTCAATATACTCCCCTCCCCTATCAATACACCGCTGCATACGTGTCTTCCATTGTTCAAAGCAATGCTGTAGGTCATCAGATGTCACACTGTTCAACAACTCTGCCGTTTTTCGTTTCACCTCTTCCACGGAGTGAAAATGTGTTCCCTTCAATGCACTTTTCACTTTTGGGAAGAGATAAAAGTCACAGGGGGCCAGGTCTGTGGAATACGGAGGATGGTCGAGCACAGGACTGCGCTTGGCGGCTAGAAAGGGCATTATGGGCAGGCGCATTGTCCTGGTGGAGGATCCATTCATTGTTCTTCGACAAATCCGGTCTCTTCTTCCTTATTCTTTCCCTCAGTTTGCTTAGGACTTCTTTGTAGTAGGTCTGATTCACCGTTTGACCCTGAGGCACCCATTCAGTCATGATGATACCCCTGATATCGAAAAAAACGATGAGCATTGCTTTCAGTTTCGACTTGCTCATTCGTGCTTTTTTCATTCTTGTCGATGTGGGAGTCTTCCATTGCATGGATTGATGCTTGGTCTCATATTGGAAAATCCATGTTTCATCACATGTGATGACACGTGTTAGCAATTCTGGGTCTGCTTTGAGTCATTCCATGATGTCACAGCAAATGGTCTTTCAATTGTCTTTTTGGTCCTGAGAGGTTTTTCGGAACAATTTTTGCACACACTTGTCATGTTTAAATTCTCATGCAAAATTTGTCTTACTGTCTCTTTGTTAATGTTCATCATGTCTGTGAGCATCCGAATGCTCAGACGTCTGTCTTTCCGCACAAGTTCATGATTTTTTTGAACATTGTCGTCCTTTCTTGAACTCACGGCGCGGCCGGGACGTTCATCATCTTCAACCTCCTCCCTCTCTTCTGAAAATCGTTTGTGCCATTCAAACACTCGCGCATGTGACATAGCATTATCACCATACACCTCTTTTAACATTGCACAACATTCAGTCGGTGTTTTTTTTAATTTCACCAGAAATTTGATGTTAATGCGCTGCTCAACTTTATTGTCCACCATGATTCCGGCACTACTACAGAACACTGTCCTCTTCAAGCAAGCCTGCAAAGAAAAGAAAAGCTTTCAGAATCATGAAACAAACAGTGGGTGCGCATGAAGGTTCAATATCAACAACACACCAATAGCTGCCTCCCCCCCCCCCCCACTATCCTACGCGACAGGAGGTGCGCAGTATCGTTATTTAATTGCCGCACCTCGTATGAAAATTTATCCTGATTTCTATCCAAAATTCATTTGGCAAAAATGTAAAACTGCAAAAATAACTGAATTTTTGCCATATGAAAATACCAAAGAAATTTATCCTAATTTAATCAAATGAGAGTCGTTTCCTAAGGAAAATTACTTAAAATAAATCTGTTTATTGTAAACTGGAAAATTTGGCGCGAACAACTCAAAGAAAATTATTTTCTTGTCGTTCCTTTATTGAAAAATGTCCGTCATGATTAGTCTAGGTATGTAAATGTGATGTTTATGGTAAAATTTATCTATATAGGCTGAAGTATTCCTAACTTTGTTGGCATTAAGTTCTATCGTTAAATTAAATATCTGATGACTATATCCATTGTATAAAACGTGTCCGTTGAAAATTGATGTCCAAACGCCACTGAATCGGAAAAATATGCATATCTAGTATTTTGCCATCTTCCCAATGCTAAGTTATTACAGCGTTCCTAAGGTACTCTGGGAAAGCTTCAGCGCGTAGAATGGAATGTGTTGACTGCAGGTATTCAAAATTCTTGCAAGGTTGCGTTTTCGTAGTTGCCTGAAGCAACTGAGTTCTGCGTGAAAAGTTTTCTGGCTCATAGTGAAGCGATGTTCGGGCAATTTCGAATATCGTTGGTGTGGCAGAGGGAGGGGAATCAGCTTCGAGCAGCGAACAGAAAAAAAATTCTCTGCCGCTTCTATACTGGCAGAGGGAAAATGAAAGCTTGAGGAGGGAGGAAGAGGAAATGGAGCGCTAGGATTCGCTGAGCCGTTGCGTGACGCATAAATATTAACGTAACTCTAACTTACTACGGACGAAGTTTAGTAAGAGCTGCGTTTGACCGACTGGATGCCAAGAACTCTGGAATGCCATCATAGCGAGGAGGTGGGGGAGGTGAATGGGAATACGACAGACTGCTGCAGATCTTGAATGCTTCCGTGCTTGTGGAATAGCGACGACTTGAGAAGGTGCGAGCGAGAATAAAGAACTAATTAGGTTTACATGGAAATGCGATCGGGCTTTAGTAATGGATTCTTAGTTACGAATAAATACGTAATTAAAGTTGGAATAAATTATTAACCTTTTGAGTCCCAAGGCCTTTTCACATGTAACCCCCTTGGTCCCAAGCTGTTTTTGAGCAAAATGCAGAGTTTCAATTAAATGAGTGTAGATCGGAGGCTAATTGCCCTAGAGAGATGAGTGATATACCGTTGTACGCGGAATGAACCAGAGATTCAGACTATATGAAATTTATGCAAATTCGGCATATATATGGTGGGGGGAGGGGCTAACTCTCAAAATTCCAAAATTTCTGGAAAAAATGCCCCCCCCCCCAAGAGAAAGTACATGACAGTGTCGACATGCACATGGAAATAATCGCTGACATGTAAGGAACACAAAAATATTTGCAATATTATCATATGACCAATGTAACATGAGTTGTATCCCCAAAAGGAATGGTCGGCACGCCACTGATTCAAGCTTCAAAATGCAGCGGTACCTTGAAATGACTTTAGCTCAGAGACTATTTGCCCGGGAGATATGAACGATATACCGTTGTACGCAGAATGAACACACATTTGGCATACATATGGAGGGGGAAATCCCCAAAAAATATATTTTTTTAAAAAAATAACAGCTTTTACAAAGTAAAAGTTCCTGTGTTCTTCATATATAAACAGGAAATCTGAACATTCATGTAGAGTCAAATCCAACGTTTATCTCAATTTCTTTATTAGAGCCGAAAGATAGTGTAACGATAAAGATGAGAAGGAGAAAGAAATAGCATGGATAACAGGAGTGGGCTTGAAGAATGGGTTTTCGATCTTGGAGATGAATAGAATTGCTAGGAAAGCTGAGAGAGTTGTTCGAAACGAACTAACTAATAATGCCAATTGGGGAATTGAAAAAGAAGTACAGGATGATGGAATTTGTTACGTTGGTATTCCATATCGTAAAGGAATTTCGAAAAAAAAAAAATAGAAAAAGTGATGAAAGGATACGGGGTTAAATGTGGGGCGAAAGCACCCTGTAACATTGAAAAACATTTTACAGGATATAAGAAAGGAGGAAGGGGGGACAAAGAAAACCCGGAAGGGCAAAAAGGGGTTTACAGAATTGTGTGGGAATGCGGGAGAGAATAAGGGCCGGTTGCACCATCTCCGCTTAACGTCTTATCCCCCACTTAACACCATTTTGCGGTTGTTCAATGTCCGCCTAACGTTACCTAGCACTTAAAGTCCCGTGTAACGTAAGTGGCGGTCGGGTTCCGCCTAACGCGTTAAGTGCCAGGTAAACATGGAAAAGCAGTACACTGTGCAGCCAACAGATACGTGCAGCACCTAGTATAATCTGTGTTTACACTTTTATAGTTGATAAAATGGCAAAGTCTCGATCAGCTGTTGCAAATTGCGAAAGTTTGCTGCATGTTTTGCATTACCAAATAACAGCAAAAAAAGGCGGATTTGTTAATTATCCCAGGAACGGCAAAAAATAAAGCAACGTTTGTAAATATATGTGTAGAAATGAATATTAGATGGTCATTTTCGTGTGTGTTCCGAAAATGTTGTATATTGATATTAGCATTAGCAGTTTCACTGTAATTTCGTATGTAGGATTTGAGTGCATGCGGATACAGAAAATAAAACCAGGTTAAAGTAATGCGTTTGATGCTTGCAAAATTGTATTAAAATGCCGTTCCAAATAAATGAATGTGTGTTTGCTGTAACAATTTTTTTCAACAAAACTCAATACACGAAATGTACACCATGCATCAGTTGCTTTTTCGCAATCCTGGTAATTTGTAATCTTTAAGATTAAAACACGTGTAATATTATTAGAGTCACTTCCGTCGCCATTGGAGTGAATGTAACATTGCAAATAAACAAGTAATGTGTTGTTTCCGAATAACAACTGGCAAAGAATGCACGTATAATATTTAGCAGTAGCTACTCTTACCGTCCAGTTCATACATATGTACGTACAAGGAACAATTTCCGAATGGTGGTGTGTTTTTTACAAACACACACATTTACAATAATAACCTTGCAAGAAACTACATACCTAGTAGTACATAAGACGTAATACCAATCTTTTAAGAAATGTATACATTGTATATGTGTGATTTTGTAGGTTAACTTCCAAAATTGGCAAAAAAAAAAAGTTTACTGGTAACAAGCATCCTTACAATGTTGACATGCATGTACAAGGAACAATTTCCTACTGGTTTTGTACCTAACCTAACTAACCCTACCCTAATATTCATGGAAGAGCATAAGACGTAAATGCCAAAGTTTTTTTCGGTATTTACTACTTAGAGGAAACGTTTTATGCGAAGTAACATATTTTTCATTACATTGTGCGAGATTTTGTACTTTAACTTTAAAACTGGCAAAGAATAATAATAATAGAGACAGGTACAGCAGTATCTTTACGGCGTTGATACGCATATACAAGGAACAATTTCCGAATGGTGTTACGTTTCGTAGATACAAAGAAAATGCACCATTGTAATAAACCTTGCACGAATCTACATGCCTGAAGATGCATAAAACGTGCACTCAAGTTTTTTCTGTTTTTTTTTTAACATTCATATGCAATACACATGATCTTGTATTTGATTTTTCAAAATAACTGGCCTAAAAAGACGAGCGGCTAGGGGCAGCATTAGCACCTTGGGAAATACATGCTAACAACACCAAACCTGGCCTGCCTAACCTATCCACGTAGGCATATAATAGCATAAATAAGCATGTAAATAGGTTTGGCAAATTATAATTTGTTTATTTAAGCTATTATATACATACGTGGATAGGTTAGGCAGGCCATGTTTGGTGTT
Organism: Lepisma saccharinum; assembly: GCF_977018435.1. Classification (NCBI taxonomy): domain Eukaryota; kingdom Metazoa; phylum Arthropoda; class Insecta; order Zygentoma; family Lepismatidae; genus Lepisma; species Lepisma saccharinum. Next base: position 3,963,166 of record NC_139247.1, on the reverse strand, counting down.
CTTAGCATGTATTACCCAAGGTGCTAATACTGTCCCTATCTGCTCGTCTAAAAAGGAACACAGCTTGTACGTATATACAATGTATATTTTCCTGGTGAATATTACTGTTTTTTGTAAAGAAATATATACGTTCTTGCATTGCACTAGCATGTAACGTTGCACGAAACTAACTATCTGAAAGTATATACAGCCTGGAGTTTCTTCTTTTTTCTTAATAAGAACAAAACATGCGTACATACAGTACTACGGTACTTTACATTACTATGACACGCACCTTCTGCCTTTAGGGCTTTATGCTAGTCTAGTTATAACCCTTTTATCGGACTTCTCAGGGGCTTCTAAGGGTTAGTAGGACCAAGCCCTTGCGAGGTCTGTGGTGTAGGATTTAATTTTAATTATCACCTATGCAGGTTTGAAATAAAAGATCCTTAAGATCTTTTACTCGAAGATTTATTTAAACTGATGATGTTATACAAACACTTTTCCAAACAGACAATTCACCCGGTATAACTTGTAGGCCTAAACCTATTAGTTATACCGAAGTTTATAACCCTGGTCTTTTGATGATGCAGGAGAACACCTTATTCAGAATTGGGTTTGTAGAATATCTGCCAAAATGGAGTACAAGTACACCAGCCAACCCGAAGATTGAAGCAAGATATTCCCCAACGTCCCCTGAACCATCAACCTTTCGGCAACCAGGAGAATGTCCCGCAGACTCACAAAAGTCTAGCTCTTTTATATCATATTGTTGTTTACAATTTACCATGGTTATTACATAGTTGTTTAATATTTCCATAGTTTCATCATTTTCCCCTGATTTAAGTTCAACAATTCATTACATTAACAATAACACATTTTTAAAGAAAAGATTCCAACATAGATTAATATAATACAGATTGAATAGTTTTTTGCTTGAAAAATCATGTGTTGACAGGGGCGACACAACTATTTGATTCTTCCTTTTGTGCTAAGATGATAGTAATTCCCAAAATGTACCTTGTACATGGAACCGTTGATTAACGATTTTTTTTGTGCTATTCGAATTTGTTTTGAATACAAAAATTTAATTTTCATCTGCATCGTTAACCAACTTTCACAAAAGCTGCATTATAAATAAAGAAGAAACCTATAAGATGGTCAACGTTGATAATACTAATACTCGCTATTCGCTAAAGAAGGGGTTACGGATTGATAAATTATTAACAGAAACGAATGATAAATTCCGTATATTTACACAAACTCAGATATGTCAGCCTTGCACTAAAAATTGAATAAATGTAACTTGCATTTATTACGACTTCGTAAAATTTTGGTCACTGTTTAGTAGTGTTTAATATTTTTAAAAAAGTGACCGTATGTCTTACTGAAAGATAAGACGAGGAATATTCTTTTTTGCAGTATGTTAATTGGAGTACGTGAAAAATAAATTGAAAATTTTGTAAACTTCCCACTACTTCGAAAGATTACGGGTTATATTGTATCATTTAACATACATTTGATATTATATGAGAGTACGACACATGCATTACCTACTTCTATCAGCTGTTTCATTTTATTGCAATAAATATTTAGTTTTTTAAACATATTTCAGTTGAAAAAGCATCCATTTGGAATTGACAAGCAGATATTAGCACGTAATATACAAACAAAACACAATCAAAAACACAACTTTCTCCAGTTTCTGTTGCCAGGTCGTACGGCAAGCAGGAGAAAGTTCCACCTTACAAGGCCGAGGATAAAAATGCTTGGTGCAACCCACCGCCACCTAAATCTCCCGCCTGTCGTTATCCAACACTTTGTAGAGTGGCAGATTAAGTGGCGATGGTGCAACCGGCCCTAAGTTGGACAAACTGGTAGGAGCATGCGAATCCGATGGGGTGAGCATGATAAAGATATTAGTGAAGGGGTTCCTAAAACTGGTCTCGCCAAACACATTATTGAAAGTAAACATAGAATCATAAAAAGGGAAGTTATTAGGAAAAGTAATAATAAATTGGACCAGAATGTATATGTAGACGCACATATATGCATCGGTAATGATAATAAGCTCAATAGAGACTACTGCAATTTAGAAGAGGCGTGGATCAATTTCCTGAAAATATTGGATAAAACCGGTAAGGATTATGCCGAGTTGGGTTTTCATGTTGTCGTATGCTGATTGAACTCGAACGCCAGACCTGATTATTAAATGTTGTTGGTGTTTAGTCTGTGCATTCTTCCTGTCAAACATCCAATATGATATAGCCGTCCTGTGCGACGCAACTTTGTATCTTCATATCACAATGTAAGTTATTGTGCTGATTATGTTACTGTGTTCCTGAATTATACATTTACGTTCGTGTTGCTAATACTGTTTTATTCCTGACTCCATTTCTTGTGTAATTGAAGAACTGAAAGAACCCGAAACTCAACAATGGCGACGAGGATCTTGGAAACTTTATTTGATACCTATTTCTCGTAAGTCTACATATTTCTTTTCATTGTTCTTCAAGCTGTCTGTACACAATGCAAAAGCTGTCTCAATTTTCTGAATTCTGCAGGGAGCAGGAAAGTATTAAACAATACTTCGATAGATTCGAGCATTTCTGCAAAGCTTCAGACATTCCCGATGATAAGGCTAAGCATGTTCTATTAGCTGCAATAGGGCACAGAACGTATGCTGATTTGTACAATCTCATACAACCTAAATCAATATCAGAGCTCAGTCTTGCTCAAATTCAACAAACATTAATCCGCCATTATGAGCCCAAGAAGAATCTCGTACTTGAAAGGCATAAGTTTTTTCTTATTAAACAGAAAGATAATCAAAGCATTCCTGATTTCATTGTGCGAATTAAAGAGCAGGCCTCAAAATGTGATTTTGGTGATCTCATCGATTCAATGTGTCGCGATGTATTTATTCTTGGTATGAGAAGTGTGCGTGTTAGAAATAGACTGTTATCAGATCCTGATTTGACCTTGAAAAAGGCTATAGATACGGCCATGTATCTCAACGAGTTAGAAATAAATGAGGGAATTGTTAACCAAAGTCACTCAAAGAATGCTGCGGAACATTCTGAAACTCCGACTGAATTCACTTCGCAAATCCGGAACAGGTACAGGGGCAATATTCGAATGAACATCAGACAAAATAGAACTGATACAAGGAATATTGGTAACAAATCAAACAATGAGTCTGGTAAACCGTGTGTTAATTGTAATTCTTTTCATCCCAATGGAAAATGTCAAGCTTTCGGGGCTACTTGCAGATATTGTAAAAAGAGAAACCATTTCTTAACAGCCTGCAAGAAGAGAGAATATAACAATTCCAACAAAAACAAATTGGTTTCTAGCACAAACATTGTGCTTAACACACGTATCAATGAAAAATCTATCAATGTTCCAGCTAATTCAAAACCTACGATTGTACCTAACAATCACAGCAATTTCAAACATGTAAACCAAGAATCATCCATTGATTATTCAAATTTTAATGTGCCGTGCATTCCCATAGATCACAAATTTGCAGATATTCAAGAAGAAAAATCTGAGAGCGAATTTGTTGATTACAGCGCCGCTGGTATCCAATGTAACGCTCAGTGTCCAGAAATTTTCACTACTTTCGTTACTAAAGAAAGTGAATCTGTTTGGCATACACAGGGATAGTTGTTTATCGACTTACAAGTCAACAATTCTAAGATTCCATTCCTAGTGGATACAGGTTCTGTTTATACTTTGACAGTAGACAATTTGAGTCTTCATTGCGAGGTTGCACTATACACAATTTTCCTATCATCTTGAAAGCAGCAAATGGTAATAATCTTGGTGTTTTAGGAAAAGTTAACGTTGAAGTTGTATTTCAAGGAATGAAACATAACTTAGAAATGATTGTTGTAAAGACTAAATTGAATCGTTCGATTATGGGTTTATCTTGGATTGATATTTTCATGCCTGAATGGCGAAACATTTTTGTTTCACATGTTCCTCGGATGGTTGCAACTACTGTTCAATCATCAGCAATAAAGGAACTGGTTACGAATCTAAGGAAAGATATTCCTATACCTTTTGATGGTGACATGTCCAAGTCGATCAAACGCTTCGAGATAGACTTGCCATTGAAAGACGATGCTACTCCAGTGTTCAAGAGATATTACGACGTCCCGTACTCGCTTAAAGAATCAGTCAAGGATGAATTACAGAAGTTGGTTAGTGACGGAGTCATTGAACCTATCAAATCATCATCGTGGGCTTTTCCTCTTGTTGTTCGTAAGAAAAACGGTGAATTAAGGCTATGTGTGTCCTACAAGAACACTGTAAATCCGCAACTTAGGAAGATGGGACATCCATTACCTAAAATAGAGGACCTTTTCAACAAGATGGTTGGTTGTAGTTGGTTCGTTTCATTTGACCTTCGAAGGGCTTACCTTTAGTTACGCCTATCTCTACAGGCTCAGAAGATCCTTGTCTTCAACACGGAATTCGGGTTATTCAGACAGTTGAAGCTTCCCTTCGGAGTAAACTCTGCCAGTGCCATTTTCCAAGCCACGATGGAGCAGATATTGATGGGTGTAGACAAGGTTTCCATTTTCCAAGACGACATTTTGGTAGGAGGAGTTACTCTTGAGGAGTGCTATGATAAAGCACGAAAGGTGCTGAATCTTTTCTCCGATTATGGCGTCCGCATAAATGAACAAAAGTCTGTGTTCTTTGTGCAAAATGTGAAGTATCTGGGACATTCTCTTTCACAGGTGGGAATTCGTCCTCTGAAAGAAAACATTGATAAAATAATTCAATGTAAGCCACCCACTAATGTCGGCGAATTGAAGTCATTTCTCGGTATGGTCACGTATTACGCTTCGTACCTGCCAAACCTAGCTGACTGTGTTGCCAGTTTATATGATTTGTTGAAGAATGGGGTGCGCTGGTCATGGAAAGATGTTCATCAGAAGGAATTCCAGGATGTCAAGGATCTGCTGTCTAAGGACTTAGTACGCACAGTATATGATCCTGATAAAGACTTACACCTCATGTCGGATGCATCTCCTACCGCTACGGGAGCAGCCATAATGCACAAGATAAACGGAGTCCTAAAGCCTATCATGTGTATGGCCGGTACTTTGTCCGCTGCGGAAAGGAACTACACTCAATTGGAAAGGGAATCACTTGCATTAGTCCGTGGAGTCAAATACTTTCACAAGTATCTTATTGGACGACGTATTGTCGCGTTCACCGACTCGAAACCTTTATCTCACCTGTTGGATCCTAGAAGTAACTTGCCTGCTTTAGCCATCAGCAGAATCAACAGATGGAAGTTAGTATTGGAAGAATATGACTTCAGAACTGTTTACACGCCGCATGTTGAGTTGGCTGATGCTCTATCTAGAATTTGTGTTGCAGATGATCCAGTTCATGATTATCATGATGATTTCGCATGTCAGTTGACAGCTGAGCCAGTTGTCCTTAATCTTATTGAATCTTCGGTGTTGACACGCATTTCGCTGGAATCACAACGTGATCCTGAGCTTTCTAAAGTCTTCGAATATGTTCAAAGGAGATGGCCACAATCCATAGGGAGAACAAAAAGTCATCCTATCAGGAAAATATTCGACAGGCGATATGATGTCCACATACAGAAGGGATGTATTTTCGTGGGCGAAAGACTAGTTGTGCCTGAATCTTGTATACAAAGTGTCCTGTCTCTGTTACACAAATTCCACCAGGGAACATGCAAAATGTAGGAAATAGCTCGTTCATCGTTCTTCTGGAACACAATGAATGAAGATATTGAAAGGGTTACATCTTCGTGTGACACATGTTTGCGATACAATAACAGGCCCAATGTACCAGGTACCACATTCGAAACGTGGCCTATTGCATCGCAGCCTTTTGAGCATGTTCATCTTGATTTCTTCCATTACTCAGACATGAATTTCCTGTTGCTGGTTGACGCTTATTCTCATTGGATATCGGTATGGAGAGTGAAGAATATGCAATTTGACACCATGATTGGTCATTTGGATGAATTTTCTTCATGCTTTGGATATCCGAAAACCTATGTTACAGACAATGGCCAACCATTTGCATCTTCAGAGTTCAACTCTTATTGCTCGAAGAGGAATATCAAGCTTCTTCACTCAGCTCCGTACACCCCTCAATCAAATGGTCTAGCTGAAAGGAATGTTGGGGTGGTGAAGAACTTACTACAAAAGAACTTTTCGAATCGTTCATACATCACGTTGAGAGAGATGGACAAGTTCGTTCTTGAGCTTTTAGGCAGATTAAGGAATACTCCAGTGCACGGATGTAGTCCAGCAGAACGTTTGCTCAAGTTTCGGCCAAGAACGGACATTTCCGCTTTTGACGCACCAAATGGTTTCGACAATCAGCCTATTAGTCCCGTTCCGTTTATGCCGGGGGAAAAGGTGCTTGTTGAACAACACAAGAAACAATTCAGCCATGGATCCAAATACAAAATCGGAGAAATTGTTAAATTGATGGGCCGGAAGATGGCGAAGGTGATTGTGGACAATGACACGATTGTTGTTCATCTCTCGAAGATCAAGAAGTATCCCGACAAGGTCGGAAAAGACATCCTTGTCCGAAAAAACCCAGTGCTTGTTGGAGAGGAAGATTATCTCCCAGTGCCTGCTTATCAGGATCCAGTGGTACCTCCGAATGCGGCCTGCGACAATCAACCGGTTAGGAGATCACAAAGACCAAGACGACCACCTGACCGATATGGGCAAACTACATGAAACGGGAGTCTCTTCAACCTAAGGGGGGGAGAGTGTCGTATGCTGATTGAACTCGAACGCCAGACCTGATTATTAAATGTTGTTGGTGTTTAGTCTGTGCGTTCTTCCTGTCAAACATGTCCAATATGATATAGCCGTCCTGTGCGACGCAACTTTGTATCTTCATATCACAATGTAAGTTATTGTGCTGATTATGTTACTGTGTTCCTGAATTATACATTTACGTTCGTGTTGCTAATACTGTTTTATTCCTGACTCCATTTCTTGTGTAATTGAAGAACTGAAAGAACCCGAAACTCAACACATGTCACCGCTGAAGTTTCTAGAGCTGCAGGGGAAGAATGTGAATTTTCATTGGATTGGTGACGTAAGAGTTGAGGGGAATCAGTCCCATGGAGGGGAGGTAACCTTCAACTCTGCGCGTGAAGACCGTTACCCACACGCTTTGCTTCAATGTCAGTGGACCTGTTTTTAACCTTTTAGTTTTTAATATGGGCTTTTTAAGAACACAGGAACTTTTACTTTGTTAAAGCTGGAAACTTTTATAAGTGTTTTTTACCCTTGCCTTCAACCTATATTCCTATTTAACACTTTTTTACGTGACACCATGTTTGGTGTCTAGATATTAATGTGGACCTGAGGAAGTATTGACCTCCGATACGTAGTTTCGATCAATTTATACTCACGTAAGTTGTGGATTTTTGATACTATCTAACGTATTTATATTTTTATATGTGACTTGTGTTTGTACATGTATTTCGAGACTGAGTATGTAAAATGGCAAATGTAAACTACGGACCTCAAATTAAATGTTTTAAATACACAGTTTATTTCGATTGAATTAGAATATTTGAATACATTGGAAACACACAGACCCTTTATATTGTATTTGTATGTGTGTGGATGTTGATAGGCGGTAATACGTAAGGTTGAAATAGAGAAAATATTTGCTTCTAGCCTTGAAATTTTGGAAAATTCGCCCTTAAAACTGGGAATTATACTTGATTTTTATCATGGTTCTAGAGTAGCCACCCTGTTTTAGCTTTGTGTGAAGAACAGCGTTCTTCCATTGTCTCTGAGTAAGTGTTTAAGGCGAGGAGGTACATTTACACACCATGTGTGAATTTTTTTGAATATCGTCGGAATGGGCAATGCTACTGAAGAAAAATGACTGGGTACAAGAGAGTATGAATTTCTCCACATGGGGCAAGTTGAAGCGTTTTTCAAAGTTGATTATTAAGCTAGATACAACCTGTAAAATATATGATGAATAAGAATTTTCGGAATCCCATGTATTCCTTATAGGGAATCAACTTCAACATCAAGTTACAGCTAATCAAATGGAAGTTTTGACTTTTCTGCTGGGCAATCACTTGTTCAAACTGCCATCTTCCCATTGATATCATTTTCCATTCCATTGGAAGTTTGATATTCCCAAGATAACAAATAAAAAAAATACTCCCCTATGCCCAATGCATTTCTCCTTGCCTCCTGGCAGTGTTGCCAAACCTGGTGTGCATAAAAGAGCTCAATTTCAACTTAAATGGAGTTAAAACTGACTTGAAGGAGCTAGATTTACGAAGCGCTTCCTAGAGTAATGTTAGTTGTCAAAGGGGGTGGGCGTTGCTATTACTGTTTAACTCTAAATTTATGACAATTTATTCTTAGTTATCACAATCTAGATCCGGCGGCATCACCCATCTCATGGTCGTACGAAATCTAAAATAAAGGATTCCCTGATAAAAATATTATGCCAATTTCATGTCAACACGGCGCTATAAAAAAAAGTAGCTGTGGATATAAGAGGGGATGGGGCAACGCAGCCAATATAACAATATTACATCATGTGCAAAATGTATAATCATGGCAAAAGTTGGTCTGTGTGGGCCGGAACCAGTGATGGTATCATAGTGAGGCACGGGGATGGGTGCCCCAGTTCACAGGCAAACGAGTGAACGAAAGAGCCAGATCAGGTTCTAAGAGAGCTAAGTTGGCAAAACTGACTCATAGGGAAAGCTGGCCAGACTATCCTTACCTTTTCAATGTGTTGTGTTGTCCTGTGCAGGTCCATTTACAATTTTGCACTTTTAACCTTTCTCAAGGGGCTCTTTTCACCCCTTTGTAACTCGAATTTAAGGGTTTTCGATAAGAGATTTTTTCCTCGTATTCTTAGAAGGAAATGTGAAGTGTCTACTTATTGAGATTTTCGGCTCTATGGCAATTTAAAAACTCAAAAGTTAAATAGGTGATAAATATTTAACCTTCTTCATTTCTGAGCTAAATAAAGCTTCAAAAATTTGGGTTACTGAAAGACATATAAAGTATGTATCAACTTTATTCTAGGAAATTTTCCTGATCTACTTTTCTGCTCATGTCAACAATCAAGTAATTTTATATCTGTTTATTGCTTGAAAACTACTACAGACACAAAAATAGAATTTACTGAACTGAAAAATACAATGTGTATTAATGGAATGCTTAATATCCCAATCGGGTCAGTCCGCTTTTGTCATGGAAGTCAAATAATTGACAAAAATCAATGAACAATGAAAGTAGCATTTTATTTTATGGGTAAAATACCAGGAAGATACATTACCTTGATTTGAAAATTTAGGAAACTACAAATGTCTTTTGTTAAATACACATAAACGAATTACTAACTTTATTTGCAGATAAAGCTAATAATTCGTTTACGTGTATTTATTATACAACCACATCTTGTATTTCCCAAACATTGAATGAGTCTTTTTTTTAATTTTTTTTTTAACTAAATTTGATTCAAATGGTAGTTAATTATGATATAAATTACAGTCATTAGCAATTTCGAAACAAATTTGTGACCAATAAGACAAGAGATATGCCAGTGTACTGATGGTACACATGGAATATGTCACAGTTATATAGTAAATATGTGTGTATAGTAACAACAAATTGCTGAAATTACCAGATTTGTTTTCCTCAATTTTGGGTTAAATATGGCTAAACACAATGCAAGTTAAAATTGAGAAAAATTCGAATTTGAAATGTAACTCTAACATCTGTCCTTGGTACAGGAAAGTTAAATATAACCAACGCAGGAAAGTATAAAAATATTAAACTGGAATCCTGCTATGTATGAGTTATTCATTTTATTCATGTTAATATCACCTTTTTCCTATTATTAATGCATTACAATCAAATCATGTTATTTTTTTAAAAAATATTTTCTGTTGTAGTAATGGAAGAGATCTTTGTTGAGGCTGCTTCAATTAGGAAAGACCTTCATATGGTGTTGACCCAACTACTACTAGGAGATGTACTAGCTGCAGACTACTTGATATGCCATTTAATATCCACTGTGTAAGTAGTGCATTCGTTAGTAATGAAGGAATTTCGTAACTTTTTTCTTCCCATTGTTTCTTTGTAACATGAGTTCCTGCATAGCTACATGGTTGTCATCCCAAGCTCAGACTCAACAATTGTTTTCTGGCTCCCGAGGAGCTGCTTGGCAGGCCTGCAATGGGCTCTTGTTACATTTATGATGGTTTGTCAGAGTATCTATGCAATATATTTCCTGTGACTTTTTGTCCAGGTCCCCCAGAACATTGTCAAGCTTACACTAAGGGCAAACACACCAGTGACGTTTTCTCCCATGTTATCTGGTTTGCTGCCGGTAAAACAACTTTTTTTCATATATAGAAATTGCCAGAAAATTTGAAGTTGTTGGACTTCTGTTTATGTTTTACTTGCATGCTGTATTGGTGTTTCATTTCTATTTTATCTAAATAATATATAATAAATATATAAAAAAAAAAAAAGTAAAGTAAAGTGTTCCCCTGTGCATAGCACCACGCCATGAAGGCGTATAGGGGGTGTGGGGGTAACGCCCCACACTTTCTTGATCCGGTCGTGAGTGGGGGTGATGTGATCAGCATCATGCCCCTGACCGCCTTTACCCCCCAGGGTTTCCCCCAGGTACCCATGTTATTCGACGCTGGGTGGGCGCCGGGGCCGCTTCCACCGTTAGAAAAGTTCCCGGATTTGAACCGGCCGGGGATCGAACCCGGGACCTTTAGCATGGTAGTCAGACGCGTTACCGACTGAGCCACCGCGGCCAAAAATATACATACAATAAATAAGAAGTGTTGCGGTAAATAAGTCAAATTTTCAGATTACGCCACTGAACACACACACCCAGCACACAACAACCTTGCATGATTAGTTACTCTACACTTCTAAGGAATGTATAGTTTGTTTCCTTGTTTCTGTCTAGGAATACTGGTTTTTGCACCTTGCTGTATCTCCTCAGGTGTCACAACTGGTTGTTTCTTCCCCTCCACTTCATCCCGTGACCTACTCTTCTTGGCTTCCCTTCCTCCTCCTCCTCCTGCTGATGTTATTGGCCTTCACTTTTACAGCAAGGTGGAAAAAGCAGTTTTCTTAGGAAGAATTAAGGACACAAACTATACATTCCTTAGAAGTGTAGAGTAACTAACCATGTAAACTTGTGCACTGTGTGTGTGTTTGGTGTAAGTAAGGTTGACAATGTTCTAGGAAACTAGGATGGAACATTACAGGAAATATAAAAACAACTTAAAATAACACTACACGTGCGCGTAAGGTATTTGAGGACACATTGGAGGCAGTACGAGAAACATCCATATCTGTCGAAGAACGAGATGTATTGATGCAAAACTTAGAACACAGATGCAATAATGGTTGGAGTAAAGGGTTATTCGATGTAACTGCTATCAGCCACATTCATGTGGGACTGCAAGCGTTGACATGAGCGAATCAGATGGTCCTTATTGATGTTGCACATTACTTGGATAATGGTGGATTTTAGGGAATCAGTTGTATTGTGGGAGTGTTGATTTATCTCCCGTTCAACAACGCCACATGCATAATAGTCATGGGGATTTAGGTCTAGGAAGTTATGTGGACACATGTTTGGTGTGATGTGATCGTGCAGATTGGTTGCTATCCAATCTTGAGTCGTCACAGCTTTGTGGCCAGGTGCAAAGTGACCAGGTGAAACATATGGCTTTCCATTGCATACACTGTCTATCCAGAGTTTCACAACTGTTTTCTGCATCTCCATGTGTCCAGCAGCATTCAAGACCCTGTGGAAGAAGTAGAGTAGCATGGCTTGTCCTTCCGTACTCATCACCCCTAAAACCATCACAGTCGCAGGAAATTTGGTGTTCATATGACAGCATCTATTTAATCAAGAAAGAGATATTTTACTGGCATAGATCTAAGTCCTACACATCAGAAGGATCCGTACATGACCACCTGCCATTTCTTCTGTTCACCTTTTGATCTAGACCAAAATTTTTTTCACTGGAAAAAAAAAATATAACAGCAGACTGGGTTCTTCTGGGTGTTTCACCTTGTTCAGTAATCACTGTGCTTGAAGCAGCCATTGTTCTTGTGTGTGTGTGTGTGCTGACACGAACTTCCCTTTTCCCATCACATATGACTTATATCAAATATCCTCATGCACTACAGTGTGGATTGTGCCCTCAGACACCTGGAGATCTCTGGCAGTGGTCCTCATGGACTTTCTGGGGTTCCCATTGATGATGTATTGCACCTGCTGCACGAACTGTGGTGCCCAAACACTGTGTATGCTTTTTGCGCTTGGCTACAGGCAACACATACCCACCAGAGACTTCCAACTCCTGGATTTTGTGTACAAATGAAATGACATGGCAACTTTGAAAAACAGTGCAATCCAACATCCATGTGCTTTGCATATATCGCAACACTCGCAGCGTGCCATTTCATCTCTCGCATTACCTGGCAGTCTGCCGTTGCTATTCAAAAAAGATAAAAGTACAGCAATTAGTTTTCACAAGAATATGGGTGCACAAATACCTTATGCACCCTGTATTATATTGGGTCCAAGCAGGGTTGTCATGTTTAAAACGAAAGTGTTTTAAACAACTTGTTTTAAATGTTTAAAACACATGGTTTTGTTTTTCACAAATGTTTAAAACAGTGTGTTTTAAACATGTTTTTTTCAGAGTTGTTTAAAACATTTTGATACTTGAGGTTTGATAGTTTGCGATTATTTGCGTGTTTTGTAACTTTGCCTTTCCATTTAATCCATGTCATTTTGTTTATTGTGCATAGAAATCTGTTCAGTGGCTGAAAATATATGTTGAATTAATGAAGAAACATATCGTGATGAATAACCGTGGGCCATGTTTAAAACTCTTGGCTATCTTTTTTTTTTTTTTATAAGTGTTTAAAACATTTTTAAAATTGAACACTATATGGATGAAACAGTTTTGTTCCTCACTTAACACACCACACATAATTGTTAATGTCAATATTTAGTTGCATTCACGATAAAATGTATTTTAAAAAAAATAAAAAAACATTACCTACCACATGGATTGAGTGGGGCCTCGCAACTGTGGATTAGTCCAAGCTTCTCGAACAACCTACAAGCGAGATTTAAGACTAACCTAAATATGTTTTTTAAGAAGTTAGTCAACCGTTTACTTTATATCTAGGAACACAGCCCTTCCTTGGATGATTACTCTTAGAAAATAAGTCGTCTTGGCATTATTTGTTTAAAACATGTTTTTTTCGGTTCTTGTTTAAAACATTTAAAACATGTGTAAAACTAAAAAAAAAAGCCTTCTTGATTTCTTTTATGAACAGAGAGATTAAGTACAAATGTGTGGCCTGTCTATGTTGGAACAGCATATCTGTTGTGGTATTGCTGTTGTAATCTCTTATTGGCCTAAAATAAAGAAATGCATTCCAGGTGTGTTCAGTTGAAAGATCAAACTGAATATGTATAGCAATGCATACAAATTAAATGTGTAAACTATTTTTCACATTGCATATAGTGTAATGTGAACTAACAGTAACCAGGATGTCTACCAGTAAAGAAATCAGCCGGTAGGTCATGAAAGTCAAGAAATTACACATGTGGTCAAAAACTCAATATGTTGACCAAAGTAGAAATTTATTTTATTTTAAAACATAAACTAAATGTGATGTGTCAACCTTCTAGCAAGGTCTTCTTCAGACTCTGTACCAAATACAAGTGAAATAAGGTACAAAAGAGGAAGATATATACAGTCAACTCTTGATTCTATGACCCCGGGTATAACGACCCTCTCGAAGTAACGACCCTTTTCCCAGGAACCGTGTAAAATTTAGGAAAAAGTTGAAAAATTAGGAAAAAAAGTTGAAAAATTGAAGGAAATTGGCCGAAAAATGCATATTTTTTTTTCACTCATTCCCTTCACGAGCGCTCTACCGCTCACAATTGGGTCTGAACTAAAAATAGACACCACCACACCATGCTTGAGTCATATCCAATAGCACTTGATCTCTGCCCTCCTCTCCCTCAAGTGCACCAATGTTACCCCCTTCCCCCACCCGACGGCTGCTACCATAGCGCCAGGCTTGTTTTGCCACGCTTGCTCTTGGATACGTGAGAAGAGAAGATCGAATGTGCTTGTATGTTAATTTAAATCGACCTTGACTTGTTTCCTTGTCCTAAGAGCAGGAATTTTCCAAAATACAGATGCGTGGTGCCTGGAAGTCTGGCCCATCTGTCCAGCTCCGACCTCAAGTTCAGCAGGTTCCCGTGAGTGAGCAACTCTCGGCCTTGTAGCCGAAAACTTCCGGTAACCGGTTTCATTCAAAACGTGTTCTTTGATCCCTGCAACACTTCATAAAGAAGCGAAACTGTTAGAGATAATCAAAACCACATAGGCAAACTAAAGGTCGTCAACCCGCTTAATGCATTGTCATCCAGGTTTCCACAAATGTTTACTTCGATCTTACGTGCATCATAACTCCCATTTCCCACTTCATACGATTGTGTCGATGACGTAATATCTGCCAAAAAAGTGTTCCGTTGGCTGACTGACTTCTCTCTCTTTTCCTGTTAGCAAACTGGGGGGGGGGGGGGAAGGGAGGGGCGATGCCGATTGTTTCAGTCACAATTTTCTTGCTCCTGTGTGCACTTGGGCTGATTACAGGCGAGGGTGGAAGTGGACCCACACCTCTTCCTTTCCTTTGACGTCTAAAATATGACAACCAGTTCTGGATATATTCTTGAAAAAAAAAAAGAAAAAAAAAACTTACCCCTGCTCATTCTCCACCACTGGTGTGGACGGCAATGTTGATAATTGCAGAATTCAGGGCCCATTTTTTTTTTTTAAAGGAAATATTGCCCCTATTATCGTCTGTTGCATGGTAAAACGTAAAGCAAGGGTCATTTCTTTCTTCTTTACACTGCTGTTAAAAGTTCAGTCTTAACACTTGCGTTATCTTTAAAATGCTGGGATTTTTCTCTTCCACCACCTGTTGCTCGAACTTCCAGCCGGTCTCCTTGTTTTTACGATGCAGCTGGCGCTGGCGCCAGTGTTTTGTCTAGCGTCTGCAAAGCTCTTGCGTGCCGATACAAGCAATGACTCATCCAGGACGAAGGAATCTCGCAAAGCTGTTTTGATTTTACGTTAACGAAATTCGATCTCCAGAAAGGAAAACAAGAGTTAAAAATAACTTCATGTTCTGCGCCTTCTGATAAGCGAATCTGTAAATTTAATTGGCATCCACTTTTCTTCAGAATCATTCATGTGGGAAAAAAAATGTTCAATGTAGGAATGGTTGCTCGATTAAAAAGACATTATTCAAGGGGAAAACTTTTGGAGGAGTGGGTGTTTGACATCGAGAAAACTCCAAAATCCAACATTAAATCTTCGATTAACGTGCGAGTAAATAACGATCTACCATTTTGATATGTGAAAATGCACAGTTTCATAAAGCTTGTTTTCAGTTCATTTTATGCTGATGGGCTAATCAATATGCAGTTTAAAGTGAAATCCAATTCCAAACCCGAATGATTATAGACTGCGATGCTGTTTAATGAGGTGTCCTAGAATACACATTGGGTGAAAACAGATCACAAGGTGCACGTTTCCTTTTTCATGCTGGATTACAATGCAAGTCAAGGAAGGAGTTTGGAGTGCTCCCTTGAATGGGGGAGGAGGGTGAATGAAGTTGGTTGAAGCAAAGAAAACATGACTTTTTTTTACGATGTATTTTACTCGGCCGAACCAGAACTAAATATCAGCCCTGCATTTTTTTTTCTGGTGCCTAGAAAGGTTGTGTTGTTTCTCCCGAGAGATCTAATCTTACCAGTTAATCTTGTAACAGACAATGCTCCAGTAGACTCGTATAAAATCCAACATTCATTCAGTCCGATTATCTCCCGACTTTTGCTGGCTCCAGTGTGACTGGTGTCAAGGTTCTTCGAGTTTCGCTTTCAATAAGCGTGAGATTGTTTTCCTTTCCATAGGTCTCAGTGCAAACGGGTTTCTCATGAACTAGAATTGTAAGAATTTCCTGGAAAAGCAACGACTGTGCACAACTGAAATTAAGTTTCATTATTTTAAATTCTTTTTTTTTTTGTGAAAACGTTTTCATGTTCTATTTTCCTTCTCACAACACGTGTCCTGTGTATAACAGGTTGTATAACTACCAGTATAAATGGTGTTACCATCTCCTAGGCATCTTTGTGTCCATTTCAGCTCCGTTTGAGCTGAAAATTGGTGCAAATTCCAATAACAACCCCTTCGAAATAACTACCCTTTTCCCGGTAACTGTGAAATTTCGTTGAATCGAGAGTTGACTGAGCAGAGAGATTAAGTACAAATGTGTGGCCTGTCTATGTTGGAACAGCATATCTGTTGTGGTATTGCTGTTGTAATATCTTATTGGCCTAAAATAAAGAAATGCATTCCAGGTGTGTTCAGTTGAAAGATCAAACTGAATATGTATAGCAATGCATACAAATTAAATGTGTAAACAATTTTTAACACTGCATATAGTGTAATGTGAACTAACAGTAACCAGGATGTCTACCAGTAAAGAAATCAGCCGGTAGGTCATGAAAGTCAAGAAATTACACTTGTGGTCAAAAACTCAATATGCTGACCAAAGCAGAAATTTATTTTATTTTAAAACATAAACTAAATGTGACGTGTCAACCTTCTAGCAAGGTCTTCTTCAGACTCTGTACCAAATACAAATGAAATAAGGTACAAAAGAGGAAGATATATACAGTCAACTCTCGATTCTACGACCCCGGGTATAACGACCCTTTTCCCAGGAACCGTGAAAAATTTAGGAAAAAGTTGAAAAATTAGGAAAAAAAGTTGAAAAATTGAAGGAAATTGGCCGAAAAATGCATATTTTTTTTCACTCATTCCCTTCACGAGCGCTCTACCGCTCACAATTGGGTCTGAACTAAAAATAGACACCACCACACCATGCTTGAGTGATTATCCAATAGCACTTGATCTCTGCCCTCCTCTCCCTCAAGTGCACCAATGTTAACCCCCCCCCACCCGACGGCTGCTACCATAGCGCCAGGCTTGTTTTGCCACGCTTGCTCTTGGATACGTGAGAAGAGAAGATCGAATGTGCTTGTATGTTAATTTAAATCGACCTTGACTTGTTTCCTTGTCCTAAGAGCAGGAATTTTCCAAAATACAGATGCGTGGTGCCTGGAAGTCTGGCCCATCTGTCCAGCTCCGACCTCAAGTTCAGCAGGTTCCCGTGAGTGAGCAACTCTCGGCCTTGTAGCCGAAAACTTCCGGTAACCGGTTTCATTCAAAACGTGTTCTTTGATCCCTGCAACACTTCATAAAGAAGCGAAACTGTTAGAGATAATCAAAACCACATAGGCAAACTAAAGGTCGTCAACCCGCTTAATGCATTGTCATCCAGGTTTCCACAAATGTTTACTTCGATCTTACGTGCATCATAACTCCCATTTCCCACTTCATACGATTGTGTCGATGACGTAATATCTGCCAAAAAAGTGTTCCGTTGGCTGACTGACTTCTCTCTCTTTTCCTGTTAGCAAACTGGGGGGGGGGGGAAGGGAGGGGCGATGCCGATTGTTTCAGTCACAATTTTCTTGCTCCTGTGTGCACTTGGGCTGATTACAGGCGAGGGTGGAAGTGGACCCACACCTCTTCCTTTCCTTTGACGTCTAAAATATGACAACCAGTTCTGGATATATTCTTGAAAAAAAAAAAGAAAAAAAAAACTTACCCCTGCTCATTCTCCACCACTGGTGTGGACGGCAATGTTGATAATTGCAGAATTCAGGGCCCATTTTTTTTTTTTAAAGGAAATATTGCCCCTATTATCGTCTGTTGCATGGTAAAACGTAAAGCAAGGGTCATTTCTTTCTTCTTTACACTGCTGTTAAAAGTTCAGTCTTAACACTTGCGTTATCTTTAAAATGCTGGGATTTTTCTCTTCCACCACCTGTTGCTCGAACTTCCAGCCGGTCTCCTTGTTTTTACGATGCAGCTGGCGCTGGCGCCAGTGTTTTGTCTAGCGTCTGCAAAGCTCTTGCGTGCCGATACAAGCAATGACTCATCCAGGACGAAGGAATCTCGCAAAGCTGTTTTGATTTTACGTTAACGAAATTCGATCTCCAGAAAGGAAAACAAGAGTTAAAAATAACTTCATGTTCTGCGCCTTCTGATAAGCGAATCTGTAAATTTAATTGGCATCCACTTTTCTTCAGAATCATTCATGTGGGAAAAAAAATGTTCAATGTAGGAATGGTTGCTCGATTAAAAAGACATTATTCAAGGGGAAAACTTTTGGAGGAGTGGGTGTTTGACATCGAGAAAACTCCAAAATCCAACATTAAATCTTCGATTAACGTGCGAGTAAATAACGATCTACCATTTTGATATGTGAAAATGCACAGTTTCATAAAGCTTGTTTTCAGTTCATTTTATGCTGATGGGCTAATCAATATGCAGTTTAAAGTGAAATCCAATTCCAAACCCGAATGATTATAGACTGCGATGCTGTTTAATGAGGTGTCCTAGAATACACATTGGGTGAAAACAGATCACAAGGTGCACGTTTCCTTTTTCATGCTGGATTACAATGCAAGTCAAGGAAGGAGTTTGGACTGCTCCCTTGAATGGGGGAGGAGGGTGAATGAAGTTGGTTGAAGCAAAGAAAACATGACTTTTTTTTACGATGTATTTTACTCGGCCGAACCAGAACTAAATATCAGCCCTGCATTTTTTTTTCTGGTGCCTAGAAAGGTTGTGTTGTTTCTCCCGAGAGATCTAATCTTACCAGTTAATCTTGTAACAGACAATGCTCCAGTAGACTCGTATAAAATCCAACATTCATTCAGTCCGATTATCTCCCGACTTTTGCTGGCTCCAGTGTGACTGGTGTCAAGGTTCTTCGAGTTTCGCTTTCAATAAGCGTGAGATTGTTTTCCTTTCCATAGGTCTCAGTGCAAACGGGTTTCTCATGAACTAGAATTGTAAGAATTTCCTGGAAAAGCAACGACTGTGCACAACTGAAATTAAGTTTCATTATTTTAAATTCTTTTTTTTTTTTGTGAAAACGTTTTCATGTTCTATTTTCCTTCTCACAACACGCGTCCTGTGTATAACAGGTTGTATAACTACCAGTATAAATGGTGTTACCATCTCCTAGGCATCTTTGTGTCCATTTCAGCTTTGTTTGAGCTGAAAATTGGTGCAAATTCCAATAACAACCCCTTCGAAATAACTACCCTTTTCCCGGTAACTGTGAAATTTCGTTGAATCGAGAGTTGACTGAGCAGAGAGATTAAGTACAAATGTGTGGCCTGTCTATGTTGGAACAGCATATCTGTTGTGGTATTGCTGTTGTAATATCTTATTGGCCTAAAATAAAGAAATGCATTCCAGGTGTGTTCAGTTGAAAGATCAAACTGAATATGTATAGCAATGCATACAAATTAAATGTGTAAACAATTTTTAACACTGCATATAGTGTAATGTGAACTAACAGTAACCAGGATGTCTACCAGTAAAGAAATCAGCCGGTAGGTCATGAAAGTCAAGAAATTACACTTGTGGTCAAAAACTCAATATGCTGACCAAAGCAGAAATTTATTTTATTTTAAAACATAAACTAAATGTGACGTGTCAACCTTCTAGCAAGGTCTTCTTCAGACTCTGTACCAAATACAAATGAAATAAGGTACAAAAGAGGAAGATATATACAGTCAACTCTCGATTCTACGACCCCGGATATAACGACCCTTTTCCCAGGAACCGTGAAAAATTTAGGAAAAAGTTGAAAAATTAGGAAAAAAAGTTGAAAAATTGAAGGAAATTGGCCGAAAAATGCATATTTTTTTTTCACTCATTCCCTTCACGAGCGCTCTACCGCTCACAATTGGGTCTGAACTAAAAATAGACACCACCACACCATGCTTGAGTGATTATCCAATAGCACTTGATCTCTGCCCTCCTCTCCCTCAAGTGCACCAATGTTACCCCCTTCCCCCACCCGACGGCTGCTACCATAGCGCCAGGCTTGTTTTGCCACGCTTGCTCTTGGATACGTGAGAAGAGAAGATCGAATGTGCTTGTATGTTAATTTAAATCGACCTTGACTTGTTTCCTTGTCCTAAGAGCAGGAATTTTCCAAAATACAGATGCGTGGTGCCTGGAAGTCTGGCCCATCTGTCCAGCTCTGACCTCAAGTTCAGCAGGTTCCCGTGAGTGAGCAACTCTCGGCCTTGTAGCCGACAACTTCCGGTAACCGCTTTCATTCAAAACGTGTTCTTTGATCCCTGCAACACTTCATAAAGAAGCGAAACTGTTAGAGATAATCAAAACCACATAGGTAAACTAAAGGTCGTCAACCCGCTTAATGCATTGTCATCCAGGTTTCCACAAATGTTTACTTCGATCTTACGTGCATCATAACTCCCATTTCCCACTTCATACGATTGTGTCGATGATGTAATATCAGCCGAAAAAGTGTTCCGTTGGCTGACTGACTTCTCTCTTTTTCCTGTTAGCAAATTGGGGGGGGGGGCGATGCCGATTGTTTCAGTCACAATTTTCTTGCTCCTGTGTGCACTTGGGCTGATTACAGGCGAGGGTGGAAGTGGACCCACACCTCTTCCTTTCCTTTGACGTCTAAAATATGACAACCAGTTCTGGATATATTCTTGAAAAAAAAAAAGAAAAAAAAAACTTACCCCTGCTCATTCTCCACCACTGGTGTGGACGGCAATGTTGATAATTGCAGAATTCAGGGCCCATTTTTTTTTTAACACTATAACGACGGCTACAATGACTACACGTTATTGTCGGATCAGGTCTATTCGACCCGGTGAAATATTATACTTTTTTTTTCAGGCGTTCAAATTTTCTAATTTATATCAATGACTGAAAATAATGTTTCAGGTTATTTATTAATGACATTTAACCATTTACATGTTTCTAATATGTAACATGTTTTACAAAAAAAAATTAAACATTGAATAACATATGTTATAAAGAAACCCTTGAGTTTTGATTATAATAGTTTTCTTACATTTGGAACATTTTAATCATATGTCCAGTTATCAATAATGATTTGTAAGAATTTACATATTTTTATTATCTACTTTTTGTCAAGAATAACTTACAACATCGATTAACATGTGTTACATAGAACACGTGAATGCTGAGTACAAACGTTTGTATAGATTTCGAGCACACTGTTCTTGTTTTCAGATCGATTTTTGATGGACAAATATAACACCTCCTTCTGGATTGCTTCTGTACACCTTGCTCTTCATTTGAACATCTGTTGGTTTGCTCGTCCATTACTAGTTTGCCACTGAGCTCCCTTCCCAGGTACTGCAAGAACCTTCTACGTCTACTTGATTTGGCTCCCAATTCTTACGGATGTACTGTTTGGTACAAAACAAATGCATTTAGTGCACTGAAGTCGATCATGTCATGAAATATAACCATTGGCCATCTCCGAGCTTTTCGTTTCACATTGTAGTTTCGCACCATTTGGTCCAATTTGTCAACACCAAATTTTGTTTTATTATAAGTAATTATAACATCAGGCTTTAGCTGTGCTGTTGAAGCGTCGATTTTCGGCTGTTCATGGAACTTAGAAAGTAGAATCACCACCTTGTTCTTCTTGGGGCAATATGATGTTATCATCAGATCATCTTGAAATCCAAACAAAGTGGAGCAACACACTCGCTGTTTTGTGGCAGTAAACTCTGGCAGCAGCTCTCCTTTGTTATTTCGCATCGTGCCGACCAGAGTAAGTTTCTTGGCAAGTAGATCCCTTGCAAGAGATACGCTGGTGAAGAAATTATCGCACGTGATGTTTCTTCCACTACCTTCGATTTCCTTCACTAAGTCCTTCACTACTCTCTCTACTTCATTTTTCTCCCTATTAACACCAGCTTTCTTTCCTTTGTAGATTTGAACCTTCAAAACAAAAGCAGTTTGAGAATCACAAATCAGCCACAGCTTCATTCCGTATTTAGCAGATTTCGACGGCATGCACTGTCTAAAAGGGCATCGCTCTCTAAAATTGACCAGTTGTTCGTATACAGTAATGATGCAATCAGGAATGTACGTTTCTCGAAGGTAAACAGTCCAAGTCTCGAATACATCTCTTATAGGTTCGAGGTTACCTGGAGACGAGACACGAGGCCTAAGCTTTCGTGTATTTAGTACGCGAGCCATTGTATTTGTTCACTTATACACAAGAACTCGTGAGAACGAACAAATTCATCTTCCAAACTACACAGATGCTCTGCACTATACAAAGTGTGCATGCAGATTCGGTTAGAAAGTTCTGGAAAATTGCGGCACCTGTGCTTTGAAACCAACAAACTGAAATAACCAACAATAGTTATGCAGACTATTGACGACAAACAAAAAAAATATTTTTCTGCAGTATCCGTCTGCAACTTAGGATATTTGTTTTTCCTGGGTAAACTGAACAGGCAAAGGGTACTGTATACGATTTCAATTGATTGATTTGTTTTATTTTACTTCGCGATTTGTGCCTCTTGGCTAATTTGCGAAGATGGGGATTAGTGATCAAATGATGAAATTGATAAATGGACATTTACAAAGAGAATTGCCGAGGGGGATTCGAACCCGGGATCTTTGACGTCACAGTGCGATGTGCTAACCAATCAGCCACGGGGTTAAGGAATACGCTTTTCAAGGTTGTGACTATCCTTGAAAAGTCACACAGGCAAAGAAGGATATTTCTGCAGTAGAAAAAATAGGCCTATATATTTAAAAATTAAAATCGGGCCTAAAGGACCCGTCCACCCGCAATGCGAGTAATACATTTTCTGACCAAACTTAAAAAATAACAAAAGATTACAATAAATGATTTCAAAGGCCTTCGAAATTGACGAAAAGTCACGGAAGGAGAACACGTTCATTTGCAGCATTAAAAAAATTGACAGGTATATAAATTGAAACCGGGCCTAAAAGACCCGTCCGTCGTTACAGTGTTAAAGGAAATATTGCCCCTATTATCGTCTGTTGCATGGTAAAATGTAAAGCAAGGGTCATTTCTTTCTTCTTTACACTGCTGTTAAAAGTTCAGTCTTAACACTTGCGTTATCTTTAAAATGCTGGGATTTTTCTCTTCCACCAGCTGTTGCTCGAACTTCCAGCCGGTCTCCTTGTTTTTACGATGCAGCTGGCGCCAGTGTTTTGTCTAGCGTCTGCAAAGCTCTTGCTTGCCTATACAAGCAATGACTCATCCAGCACGAAGGAATCTCGCAAAGCTGTTTTGATTTTACGTTAACGAAATTCGATCTCCAGAAAGGAAAACAAGAGTTAAAAATAACTTCATGTTCTGCGCCTTCTGATAAGCGAATCTGTAAATTTAATTGGCATCCACTTTTCTTCAGAATCATTCATGTGGGAAAAAAAATGTTCAATGTAGGAATGGTTGCTCGATTAAAAAGACATTATTCAAGGGGAAAACTTTTGGAGGAGTGGGTGTTTGACATCGAGAAAACTCCAAAATCCAACATTAAATCTTCGATTAACGTGCGAGTAAATAACGATCTACCATTTTGATATGTGAAAATGCACAGTTTCATAAAGCTTGTTTTCAGTTCATTTTATGCTGATGGGCTAATCAATATGCAGTTTAAAGTGAAATCCAATTCCAAACCCGAATGATTATAGACTGCGATGCTGTTTAATGAGGTGTCCTAGAATACACATTGGGTGAAAACAGATCACAAGGTGCACGTTTCCTTTTTCATGCTGGATTACAATGCAAGTCAAGGAAGGAGTTTGGAGTGCTCCCTTGAATGGGGGAGGAGGGTGAATGAAGTTGGTTGAAGCAAAGAAAACATGACTTTTTTTTACGATGTATTTTACTCGGCCGAACCAGAACTAAATATCAGCCCTGCATTTTTTTTTCTGGTGCCTAGAAAGGTTGTGTTGTTTCTCCCGAGAGATCTAATCTTACCAGTTAATCTTGTAACAGACAATGCTCCAGTAGACTCGTATAAAATCCAACATTCATTCAGTCCGATTATCTCCCGACTTTTGCTGGCTCCAGTGTGACTGGTGTCAAGGTTCTTCGAGTTTCGCTTTCAATAAGCGTGAGATTGTTTTCCTTTCCATAGGTCTCAGTGCAAACGGGTTTCTCATGAACTAGAATTGTAAGAATTTCCTGGAAAAGCAACGACTGTGCACAACTGAAATTAAGTTTCATTATTTTAAATTCTTTTTTTTTTTGTGAAAACGTTTTCATGTTCTATTTTCCTTCTCACAACACGTGTCCTGTGTATAACAGGTTGTATAACTACCAGTATAAATGGTGTTACCATCTCCTAGGCATCTTTGTGTCCATTTCAGCTCCGTTTGAGCTGAAAATTGGTGCAAATTCCAATAACAACCCCTTCGAAATAACTACCCTTTTCCCGGTAACTGTGAAATTTCGTTGAATCGAGAGTTGACTGAGCAGAGAGATTAAGTACAAATGTGTGGCCTGTCTATGTTGGAACAGCATATCTGTTGTGGTATTGCTGTTGTAATATCTTATTGGCCTAAAATAAAGAAATGCATTCCAGGTGTGTTCAGTTGAAAGATCAAACTGAATATGTATAGCAATGCATACAAATTAAATGTGTAAACAATTTTTAACACTGCATATAGTGTAATGTGAACTAACAGTAACCAGGATGTCTACCAGTAAAGAAATCAGCCGGTAGGTCATGAAAGTCAAGAAATTACACTTGTGGTCAAAAACTCAATATGCTGACCAAAGCAGAAATTTATTTTATTTTAAAACATAAACTAAATGTGACGTGTCAACCTTCTAGCAAGGTCTTCTTCAGACTCTGTACCAAATACAAATGAAATAAGGCACAAAAGAGGAAGATATGTATACACAAAAATCACTCCCCTCCAGACACAAGATTATTAGAAAGTTTTTTTTTTCTGGAACATTCCAGCAGGTGGCCTTCCATTGTAAACTGTACTTTCACCTGACAGGCGATTTAGCTAAACATTTCCTTTCATCTGGAAGGTGGTTGGACTCTTTATCTCATGCTCTTCTTCCTTCATTTTTCTCCCTTCCCTTCTCCTCTCCTCTTTCTCTCTTGTCCTTTCCACTCTTTCTAACTCCTTCTTCCATTCTTTGTTTATCTTCAGTCCCCATTCCAGTTCATTGTGTGTTCTTCTTCTTGTGTCCCTTATTTCCTTGGCCTTCTTCCATTTTCTCACTAGCATTCTCTTCTCCCTTCCTACCTGCTTAGCCTCATCCCACTCTGTCATATCCTGTTTCTCTCGTGATCTTAAATATATCATTTCTTCCTCTCTCTCTTAAGTCGTACATCATCCGTATGTTCTTTCAACACCTGTCTTTCAGTCTCTTTTTTCATTTCTCCTATGTACCCTGACAATCTTGTGTCTGGAGGGGAGTGATTTTTGTGTATATATGTCTTCCTGTTTTGTACCTTATTTCATTTGTACTTGGTGCAGAGTCTCAAGAAGACCTTGCTAGAAGGTTGAAACGTTACGTTTAGTTTGTTTTAAAATAAAATAAATTTCTGCCTTGGTCAGCATATTGAGTTTTTCATATCATGGAAACAAGGCTTAATGGTGTTATAATTGTGGTCAAGAATTTTTGCTATGACATTGAATGATTGATCGATTTAGTGTATTTTACTTCAATTTGTGCCAGTTTTGGCTAATCGCAAAGATGAGCATGAATGGTGATACGATGAGATGGATGGAGGGACAATCACAAAGATAGTGGATGACACAACACTGGCCCCACAGAGGATGAAACTAATTTTAAAGAACCTTTTTTAAACTAAAAAAAAAAAAAAAAAAAAAAAAAATCCGTAACAGCATTAACAGCATTATTGTAACAATTTCCTTTGCTATAAGCCCAGATGTCAGAGCCTTGCTAGTCTGCAAAGAGCAAAATAATGATAACACTGGTACACGTTGCCAACGAAATTAGTCATCATTTAAGGGAATCTTTGCCGTTTTGATTTCGAATATGATATCAGTTTTTCTACCTTGGCTATAGTTTTTGAGTAATGGCTGTCCTTTCAAAAACATAAAAAAGCATGAAATCTCATTGTTAGAGGCGCATATTTTTGGTAAATAAAAAAGTAAGATTTTAGTACAGAACAGTCTATTTCGGGTTCAAAAGGGATAAATAAAAAAAAATCGGTGTTATAGCAATGAATAATCACATTAAAATTGCTATATAAAATGACATTTTAGTTTTAAAATTGTGAATATAATCCTAAATTTGTTTTAGAAACTGCACTAATTACACAAAATAAACTTATCCCTTCTAATAGCACATTTATGTAGTTACCAGAGTATTAAGTTTATGCCTGTGTAAAGGGGTCCATTTTTGCTTCTCAAATATTTACAGCAGAATTAATCAATTTTCCGTGAATTGCATAACTCCCAGGATACTTCAGACTTCAGAAAGTGTCGCCTCGGTCGTCGTGTTTAAGAGTATATTTCGCATTTTTCAGTTCATTTTGCATTATTTCGTGGCAAGACATGGTAGAAAAATGCACCTCACACCTTTCAACCTTTCAGAAACATGAGAAATGAACATTACAGCATGTTATTTCATATTTCGTGTTTTCGTCAAAAATTAAATTTGCATGCCTCTACTGATTGTTAATCACTCTTAATGATATGAAATGAGATTTTCTTGTGTGCAAAGTGTCTGAACAATCACGTTAAAGATCCCAGCAATTATCTGCCACACTAGCGACGATTGGGTACCAAAACAGGGAGGGGGCGGGTGCAAGGACAGTTTAGTCTCCCTTAGTAGACATGGCTTATCATTAACACGAACGACGGGAGCGGTCATTTTGACTGTTATCAATTTTCTTTTTTTTCACGTTCTTTAACTTTTTGTGCAAAAATTCTCAATGTATTTGACTTTTCATAATTTTATATCTCCTTTCGATGGATGTAAGCAGTTTTAAAAGATTTTCCAAGATATGGGCTGTATGAGTACATTACCCTAGAACTACGACGAACGGTCATATTGACCGTCATAAGAAAATCATTGGAATGCCCGATTGTAGGCTTGTGTTATTGTTATTATCATTGTTCGAAAGCTAACTTCTCTTTCTTTACATGTTTGTACACGTGCAACGATTGTTACTTCATTGTTGGTCGCGGGTTCCTTTTACTAGTAATGCAGGTGTTTCGATTTGAGCTAGCAAATTGCTTTGTTCTTCGATCTTACATTCATCAGTGAGTACTTGACTTGAGAAGATGTCGTGTAAGCGTGGGTTGTCTTCGCAGCAAATTGAAAGCTTTCTCGAGCTATCTGAGGAAGAAGGGGGTTACTCAAGTCAAGATTCTGGAGGATCAGGTCCAGAAATGCTATCCTATCCTCTATCATGCAGTGGTGTGTAACTGAGAAGATGACATGTCCATTGAAACAGTTGCAACAACGTCTTCCCACAGCAGAGAAGAGGCAGGAGGAGATGCTCGGGTTAGTGAAACGGAGGTTTAGTTGGGAGACAGTTCTGTTTGGGAGATAGTCAAGGGTCATATTCCGGTGACAGGCAGGAAAGCTGCCGTGAATGTACTGAAAGAACATGGTGGACCTACAAGCTACGCCAAACAACGTATTTGTGCAGGGGAAGTTTCAAGTGCTTTTCGCCTTCTGTTTGATGAATCCAAAAATGCACAGAAATAGAGGCAAGACGTCAGCTTGGAACACAGGAATGGCGCTTAACATTGGAGGAACTGGAAGCTGCAATCTCTTCGATGTATGTAAGAGGTGTTTATTGTGCAAAAGGAATATCAGTCGAAGATCTGTGGTCTCAAAGTTGGGGAGTCAGCTTCTTCCGAGACAATGCCAAGGGATCGCTACAAGGAGATACTTGCGTTTCAATGAAAAGTCATCTCGAAAGCAAAGAATCTTGACCGACAAATTTGCGCTCGTGTCAGAAGTTTGGAGAAAATGTATGAACAATTGTTTGAGTTGTTACAGAGCAAGTGAAAACGTAACAATTGACGAACAGCTTTTACCCAGCAAAACGCGATGCCGCTTTACTCAATTTAAGGGCAGTAAACCTGATAAATATGGATTTAAGTTTTGGGTTGCAGTTGATACTGAAACAAATTATGTTTGTAACTCCTCCTCCTACCTTGGAAAAGAAGAGAATCGACCAGAAGGGCAGTCCCTTGGGGCTTATGAAACCCTTCCTGAATCAAGGTTGCAATGTTACAACGGACAGTTTTTTTACAACACTCAAATTGGCCAAGGCACTAAAAGAAAAGAAGACTACCATTGTGGGCACGATGAACAAATCACGCAGAGAAGTTCGTGTTGAAGCAAGGAAGTCAAAAGAAGAGCTTTATTCCAGTGTTATTCTACATCACAATGATGTCACTGACTATGTACCAAGGAAAGCATGCTAAAAATGTGATTGTTCTCAGTTCCTTGCACAGTCAGGTCTCCATTGAAGCTGATGGAAAAAGGAAACCTGAAACAATTAAATACTATAATAAGACAAAATTTGGTGTAGATATTTTTGACCAGATGTCAAGGAAATACACAACAAAGGCAGCCTGCAGACGTTGGCCTGTTCACGTTTTCTACAATTTGTTGGATATTGCAACTATCAACAGTGACAGGGGAAAAGATGAAAAGAAAAGAATTCATCAGGAAATTGGCTGAATAGCTGCGACAGAACTTCCTGCGGCAAACCTCCAAGACAAAGAGTGAAATGAAGAAGGTGAGAGATGCATCAGACAAGGTGGATATCAAGAAAGGGAGGGAGTGCCAAATTGGAAGATGCAACCAAAACGAGACAAATATGTAGTGTGTGTGATGTAAGAAAGCTGTCTGCGGATCTTGATTCGGCCAGAAGGACGTCTATTGCTACCAGTGTGTGTGTGTGTGTAGAGAGTGAAGAAACTAAAAGGTAATGTAATATTATACAACAAAATACATGTATTTCAACATTTTGCAGCTGTTTATTTCAAAATTACGTTAAAATCTTATGGTGGTCAAAATGACCACCCTTCGTTGTTCTAGGGTGGTTAATTTTCTCGTCGTTCTAGTGTTGAGAGACCATAGTGCGGAAGCAAAACATGGGTGGGAAATGTCCTCCACACCCCTCCTAATTGCCACCACTGATCTGCTATCTCATATCTGTCCCATATGCTTTGAAATATTTTCTCCAACATCTCCTTTATATCTTGGTGGGACCTCTACCCTTGTTTTTAATTAAAAGCACCAAGATTATCTGGAAAACGTGTCAAAGTGGATTTGGAAGAAATTTATCTTTATGCTCCTATTGATACCAACGTATTTAAAGTTTGTGAGCAAGTTTTGCACAAGTTCTTCATAGTTTTCGTGTTTGTGATTGCCGAAGAAATTCTTGACAACTGAGACCTAACTGAATCATGTAGAAGCTTCAATATAATTCTTAAAATTTGAGAGATTTGAATCATTAATGAGTTTACAAGCTTGAGGTCCATCAAAGATCCCTGATTTTAGTTTCTCAATACTCATGAAAGGATCTTTAGATATGATGAAACACTCGCCACCTTTATCCAAAACTTAATAAACTACTTCAATATGCAAGTGCAGCAGAATCTATCAGGGTCATTTACACGGCCTGCTCCTGAAGAACTCATTCCCCTCAACAATAGAAATAAAACAAAGAAAAACAAACTTTTAATAAATATATTCCATATATTCAATGGATGGACTAGAGAAATATTTTTATATTCTAATAAAAAAGCCATAACCTATTTCATGTCAACACCTACAGCTCTTATTGAGATAAACTTAAAATCGAAGGATATCAAGTATCTCAAGAACTAGAGCCAACTTGACAAAACTGTTGTTCATTTTAGATTCAGCACAACCAAAATACCATAAATTTGTTCAAAAATCTTTGCAAACCTGTGTAATTTAAGCAGTGCGCTGAGTGATGGCTGCTCTGATTTTATATTTTTCAGGTCTACACCTATCCTATCAATTCAAGCTAACCTTCGCACTTCTTTATACATACCTAGTCATATCACAAATTCTGTTACAAAGTTTAGACAGAGATGGCAACACTGTTGGATCAAACAACAACTAGTATCATTGTGTGTTTGGCTGTGGTAGCGGAAAAGTGAATTTCACTGTGAGTTGAATGGAGTGGGGCGTGTACGAGAACCGTATGGCAATAATCGCACTGCACAAAGTTTGCAAATCACCATCGGACAGTTTCAACTCACTGAAAAAGCTGAATATCAGCAGGATGTTCGTGCATAGGACCATCAACAGATACTATGACACAGGGACAATTTAGGACCACCCCAGGAAAGGCAGACCTCACAGCGTGAGGAGCCAGAAACTCGTGAAAGCAGTGGTGGCGTGGATTCGACGAAATCCTGTCAGGAAACAAGCAGTGATGGCTCGAGAGCTGAACATTTCGAAAATGTCCATGTCGAGTGTGGTCCGAAGTGACCTAGGACTCTGCCTTGAACGGCAAAGTACTGGTCACTTCCTCACTCCACAGCTTAATGCCCAGAGGGAGCAGAAAACAAAAAGATTCCTTGAGCATTATGCAAATGGAGGATCCTTTTCACGGACGAAAAAATCTTTGCAATTGAAGAGTCTTACAATCGTCAAAACGACCATGTTTATGCCTCAACATCTTGGGAAGCTCGTGAAAACATGCCATGGATCCTCAGAGGCAATCATCTTGCCTCAGTGATGGTTTGGTGGGGGGTTTCGTATGATGGCACAACAGTAGTATAAAAGTATATACTACTGGGGCGAGAAAGTATGAGCCCCCCCTCAGTCAGATTTGGCTACACTTAAAACTAGCTCAAGATGTGCATATGAGCTTTTTGCTCAAGTGTGGTACTCTGTCTAACCCAAGATTTTTGTAAAAATGCCCTCGGGAATTTCCCGGGAAAGTATGACCCCCCTCAGATTGATTTGCCTACACTTACAAAAGCTACATCTGTGAGATTGTTGTCCATAAGCTTGTTAAAAATATGGCCTTCTTGATATTGTTTTTGCTACACTTAAAACTAAGCCAAAAGTGCTCATAAGAGCCACCCACACCCACCCACCCACACCTACACATATTTACTTCCGGTCCACTTCCGGTTATACAGTATAACTTAGAATAGACAAGATTGGACAAGACAGGACAAGAATAGACAAGATTCAACAAGGCAGGACACAATATTACAGGTTAGGACCAGTCCAGACAAGATTGGACAAGACAGGACAAGAATAGACAAGATTGGACAAGACAGGACAAGAATAGACAAGATTGGACAAGACAGAACAAGAATAGACAAGATTGGACAAGACAGGACAAGAATAGACAAGATTGGACAAGACAGGACAAGAATAGACAAGACAGGACAAGAATAGACAAGATTGGACAAGACAGGACAAGAATAGACAAGATTCAACAATGCAGGACAAGAATAGACAAGATTCAACAATGCAGGACAAGAATAGACAAGATTGGACAAAACAGGACAAGAATAGACAAGATTCAACAAGGCAGGACACAATATTACAGGTTAGGACCAGTCCAGACAAGATTGGACAAGACAGGACAAGAATAGACAAGACAGGACAAGAATAGACAAGACAGGACAAGAATAGACAAGACAGGACAAGAATAGACAAGATTGGACAAGACAGGACAAGAATAGACAAGATTGGACAAGACAGAACAAGATTGGACAAGACAGAACAAGATTGGACAAGACAGAACAAGAATAGACAAGATTCAACAATGCAGGACAAGAATAGACAAGATTGGACAAGACAGGACAAGAATAGACAAGATTGGACAAGAATAGACAAGATTCAACAATGCAGGACAAGAATAGACATGATTGGACAAGACAGGACAAGAATAGACAAGACAGGAAAAGAATAGACAAGATTCAACAATGCAGGACAAGAATAGACAAGATTGGACAAGACGGGACAAGAATAGACAAGATTGGACAAGACGGGACAAGAATAGACAAGATTCAACAAGACAGGACAAGAATAGACAAGATTGGACAAGACAGGACAAGAATAGACAAGATTGGACAGTGCAGGACATAATATTACAGGATAGGACCAGTCCAGACAAGATTGGACAAGACAGGACAAGAATAGACAAGACAGGAAAAGAATAGACAAGATTCAACAATGCAGGACAAGAATAGACAAGACGGGACAAGAATAGACAAGATTCAACAAGACAGGACAAGAATAGACAAGATTCAACAAGACAGGACAAGAATAGACAAGATTGGACAAGACAGGACAAGAATAGACAAGATTGGACAGTTAATAAACAGAGGTTTTGATTGGCTAAAGCAAGCAAGGTTTTGATTGGTCCGACAAGACTTTATAAGTCAGTGCAGAGTGCTGTTTGTTACCATTGCTGGATCGGCAGTGGAACCCACAAGTGGAGGGCAGAATCTGAACAGGCTCTACCAGACTGTAGAAGACTTGAAGCATACAGTCTTGTAGAATATCCCAACTACTGCTTTGACTGCTCACTGTACAGTGCTTTGTTATATCTCTGAGCAATAAATATACAAGCAATTAACATTAAAAGCCTGCACTTAAATTAAAAGCCCTCTGCATGTCTTGGGTAATCAATATGCACTTAGACTAAAAGGCATAGGATCAATTTATCGATTGAAAGTATTGACGTTCTCTGAACAGTTTCAATGAATTGTACATGTTCTCTCAGCTACATGTTGTCTTATATTCAAAAACATTGTACAGTTTTAAGCAGTCATAACAGTTTTAATCAGTCAAATGCCTGTACAGTTTTAAGCAGTTGCCTGTACAGTTGTTAATATAGATAGGCATAAAACATAGAGAATTGTACAAGAGATTCTGGGTCTCGATCACTTATAGTTCAAATCTCAAACCCTTGTGTTTGTTACATGCATCATTTTTGAATTATTCAAGCACATGGATAGAATTATAAGTTTTTTGAAAAAATTATAGAGACATAAAATATAGAGAATTATACATGGATGACATCTGAAAAAATTCCTGGTGTCTATTGCCTATAGTTTCTGAGATAATCAAATTCAAAAAAATTATCGATTTTTTCAAAAACATGTATAACAGCCAGGAGAGTTCAAATCTCAAACCCCCATACTTGTCACATACATCATTTTTGAGTTATTTAAGAAGACAGGTAAAATTACAAGTTTTTGAAAAAATTATAGAGGCACAAAACATAGAGAATTGTGCATGCATGACATCTGAAAAAATTCCAGGTCTCCATCACCTATAGTTTCTGAGATAATCAAATTCAAAAAATTATCGATTTTTTCAAATTTTGAGTATGTTGTTCAGTAGGGTACCACAAGTTGATATCTTCCTGCTGGAGTGGCACAAAATGCATAGTTCTCAAAATACTGTTAATACTGCACTTTTCATAAAATTCTATTTATAGAACAGACATAAATTGGACATTTGCAGCTTAAATATTGCATCTATCAAAAAAATTATAGAGACCTAAAACATAGAGAATCATGCACAGAATCCACCTGAAAAAATTCCAGGTCTGCAGCCCTTGTAGTTTTTGAGAAATCACAAAATCAAAAAATTATTGATTTTTTCAAAAAACTTCTAAACAGCATACAGAGTTGAAATACACAACTCCCATGCCTTTATCTTGAAAAAATAGGCAAGTTATTCAGGATCTAGAGAACAACAAGATTTTTTTGAAAAATTGTAGAGATCAAAAAGTTGCATTTTGGCATGCATATGAAAAATCACCAAGCCTCATGTCTCTAGCATCAAGTGTTTCAGAGAAACAAAATTATTGATTTTTTTCAAAATTTGAGTATGTTGTTCTGTATCCTATGCTGGATCACCCCCAGAAATATAAGCAGCCCGGAATCAAAATTAGTGCTATCACACAGAAGAAGACAAACATAGCCTTCAAAACTGTAGGGCCACACTGAGAATATCCTGTTTCAGAATTAACAGAGGCAGTAGCAACAATCCCTTTCCAACTCTCTATATTGGGGTGGTTCAACATTCTTGTAATATTCCATCCCTGGGTTTATAATTCACCTGGGTACATATATGTACAGAAAATACAAAACAATCTCACTTATGTGTGGATGCTCTGGGTACCTGACAGAATATGGATTAAAATCTTTACCGCTGTACAAGTGCCCACCATCTGTGGTTACAAATTCAACACTCTCATCTATCAATGTCCTATTAATTTTATTTAAAAATTTATAATGCTTCCAGTTTAAACTCTGATCTGCAATCATGTACATGCTATGCTCTGCAGTTAATTCATTGCAATTGTTGAACCAGTGATTGTCGGACAATTTTAATACACAGTAATAATCTGTATAAAAATTAACAAACAGTCCAACAATTCTCCTGTACCTGTTGTATACAAGCCTTTCAAACTTGCTGAGCATCTTAAGGTGCAAGTATTGAAAAATCCTGTCACTTACAAGCACCCACTGCATCTCAGTCTCATTCTGTACAGCAAACAGGTCATACTCAGACAGGTCAGAGAATCTAAGCTTTAAATCATCAACAAGAGACTTGGATTTTATGTACTTTGAAATACATCTTCTCTGAAAAAATTCAGAGTCAGGATTATCCATGGAAGACCTGCAATTTACACTTGCAGCAAATATTTATTTACCTTGATTGCTGTCTCTGCTGAAATAATCAGGGCTGCCTGCTGCGGGTTGATTCCCAACTGCCAGATTCCTGTGCCTGAAATCACACTGAGAGGCTGGACAAAACTCTCCCACAGTTGCATATGTCATGCAAATTATTCTGCTCCAGTGCCTCAACAATACAATCATAAGTGCAATCTCTATTTTTTGCCTTATAAAATACATGACAAGCTCATTCAAATATATATAGTTGGAGTACGATACAAACTCTGGATTGAAATCCTCACCACTGTACAAATGCCCATTATCAGTTGTAACAAATTCAATCTTCTTATCTATAGATATCCTGTTAATAATTTTATTTGAATATTTATCATGTCTCCAATTTAAACTCTGAGATGCAATCATGGGCATCCTATACTCAAAACAATGCTCATAGCAATTGTTGAACCAATAATTGTCAAACAATTTCAACCTTAAATAATAATGGCACCTGTCTGTATAAAAATTAACAAACAATCCAACAATTCTCCTGCACCTGTTGTAGACAAATCTTTCAAACTTGCTGATAAACTTGAGATACAGGTATTGGAATGGCCTGTCACTGATAAGCACCCACTGCATTTCAGTTTCATTCTGCACAGCAAACAGGTCATACTCGGACAGGCCAAAGAATCTAAGCTTTAAATCATCAACAAGTGACTTAGATTTTATGTATTTTGAAATACATCTTCTCTCAAAAAATCCTGTGTCAAGATTATCCATGCAATTAGATATGATACACACTGCCTTCTATAAGTTAATTGCTTGCTGCTGCTGCTGCCTTGTATTCCTCAGAAACTGCTTATGTGCTCAAAACTTGTTGTTCCTGTTAAACAAAAATAAATATTAGAATTTTGTTATGGTTTATTATATAAAATTTCTTGGGGTTCAAATCAAAACTCTATACTTAATAAAAAATATCAGTTGGGTTCAGCAGTGTGTTTTGTATATTTAGTGTATAAACTTAGTGTGTAAATATGTTTGGCTTTGGCATTTTTGTTGTTGGTTTATTATATAAAATTTCTTGGGATTCAAATATATCCTTGTATAGGATATGATACCACATATTTATAAATTCTGTAAGTGTTTCCCTAGTAAATCTTGAGGATCTTGTAAAACATGCAACTTTTGCAGAGAGCGCAGGTCTTGTATCTATAAAATCCCAAAAATTTGTAAACCTGTCATTCACCGGTATAGCTCTGCCTTCAACTACATGCCTAGGAACCTGATTGAACAGCATATCATGTAAAAACAGCACTACTCTTGCCCAGTTTCTTATGCAGACAAAAAAACTGCATAGCTCTATGTCAATTAGTTCTTGAGATATTAATTATTTTGTATTTAGGAACCACTTTGGTCTTTGGCCCCCCTGCAAAAAATTGGCTTTTACTGCACCGGTGTATACTGTCCCTATGATCTTACTTGGGTTATTCTACAAGACTGTATGCTTCAAGTCTCCTACAGTCTGGTAGAGCCTGTTCAGATTCTGCCCCCCACTTGTGGGTTCCACTGCCGATCCAGCAATGGTAACAAACAGCACTGTGCACTGACTTATATAGTCTTGTCGGACCAATCAAAACCTTGCTTGCTTTAGCCAATCAAAACCTCTGTTTATTAACTGTCCAATCTTGTCTATTCTTGTCCTGTCTTGTCCAATCTTGTCTATTCTTGTCCTGTCTTGTTGAATCTTGTCTATTCTTGTCCTGTCTTGTTGAATCTTGTCTATTCTTGTCCCGTCTTGTCCAATCTTGTCTATTCTTGTCCCGTCTTGTCCAATCTTGTCTATTCTTGTCCCGTCTTGTCCAATCTTGTCTATTCTTGTCCTGCATTGTTGAATCTTGTCTATTCTTTTCCTGTCTTGTCTATTCTTGTCCTGTCTTGTCCAATCTTGTCTATTCTTGTCCTGTCTTGTCCAATCTTGTCTGGACTGGTCCTATCCTGTAATATTGTGTCCTGCCTTGTTGAATCTTGTCTATTCTTGTCCTGTCTTGTCCAATCTTGTCTATTCTTGTCCTGCATTGTTGAATCTTGTCTATTCTTGTCCTGTCTTGTCCAATCTTGTCTATTCTTGTCCTGTCTTGTCCAATCTTGTCTATTCTTGTCCTGTCTTGTCCAATCTTGTCTATTCTTGTCCTGTCTTGTCCAATCTTGTCTATTCTTGTCCTGTCTTGTCCAATCTTGTCTATTCTTGTCCTGTCTTGTCCAATCTTATCTGGACTGGTCCTAACCTGTAATATTGTGTCCTGCCTTGTTGAATCTTGTCTATTCTTGTCCTGTCTTGTCCAATCTTGTCTATTCTTGTCCTGCATTGTTGAATCTTGTCTATTCTTGTCCTGTCTTGTCCAATCTTGTCTATTCTTGTTCTGTCTTGTCCAATCTTGTCTATTCTTGTCCTGTCTTGTCCAATCTTGTCTATTCTTGTCCTGTCTTGTCCAATCTTGTCTGGACTGGTCCTAACCTGTAATATTGTGTCCTGCCTTGTTGAATCTTGTCTATTCTTGTCCTGTCTTGTCCAATCTTGTCTATTCTAAGTTATACTGTATAACCGGAAGTGGACCGGAAGTAAATATGTGTAGGTGTGGGTGGTTGTGGGTGGCTCTTATGAGCATTTTTGGCTTAGTTTTAAGTGTAGCAAAAACAATATCAAGAAGGCCATATTTTTAACAAGCTTATGGACAACAATCTCACAGATGTAGCTTTTGTAAGTGTAGGCAAATCAATCTGAGGGGGGTCATACTTTCCCGGGAAATTCCCGAGGGCATTTTTACAAAAATCTTGGGTTAGACAGAGTACCACACTTGAGCAAAAAGCTCATATGCACATCTTGAGCTAGTTTTAAGTGTAGCTAAATCTGCCTGAGGGGGGCTCATACTTTCTCGCCCCAGTAGTATATACTTTTATACTACTCACAACTGACCTCCATTCTGTAAACATGGTGTGAAAACATCTGCAAAAGTGTACCAAGCGACAGTGTTGGACTTGTGAAATCGTTGACCTGCACCATGTTCAACAATGAGCCATGGAGCTTCCAGCAGAACTCGGCACCAACCCACAAGGCAAAGACCACACAGGAGTGGCTTCAGAGGAATGTACCTGATTTCATTGCTCTGGCTGATTGGCTCTCAGCCCATTGGACTACTAGTTGTGGTCCGTTTTGGAGGGCATGGTCTGTAGGACGAGGTATCCAAACCTTGCGAGTCTCTAGCGTTCTGTTGTGAAGGGAGTGGCGGACTTTCCCCTCGTGTGCTGTGATCGATGACTGGCCTCTGAGACTTTGGGCCTGTGTGAATACCAGAGGTGGCCATTTTGAACAGTGATTGGTGCTCTGTGTTGGCAAGACCTGTACCTTTGTAAAATCCAAATATTAATCCAATAGCTTGAGCACTTTGCCTGTAGTTCATTATTAACTTTGTAACAGAATTTATGATATGGCTAGGTATCTGGAAATGTAAAATTGTATTGAGTTGTGGTTAAGATTTGTTCAGCTTTGTTTCTTAAGAATTACATTCTTGTGTGAAGTTTTGTACAAATATTAAGTAAAATAATGTGACTAGTCCCCATCCATGAAGTCTGAAACATTAATATTTACATACATTAATTGATAAAGAAAGTCTAATTCTCTTGTTAAAGTACAACTTCAGATTTCATCTTTTGGCCTTTTGGTAGTTTTTTAATTAAATAAAGCATTTTTTCTTAGTTGATAATTTTCAACTTTATCTAAGTAGGGATTGATTAATAAAGATTAAGAGTAACAAAAAAAGTAATGAAAATTTAAATAATTTTGGATTTGTTATTTTGGTAGACATCCTGATAACGAGCTGTCATGCAGCACACTAACACTTTCCAGCAATAACAGCTTGCATCCTGACATACAGTGCCACCTACCAGTGCAAATGCAAAGCTCTGTGCATTTTAATAACCGCTAATAGAGGAGAGTTACTTCCACTTGGGCAACCCTTCATTCATTCCTTATTTTCTGCCTGGGGGAAGGTCTTTCCTTGCAACCTCCATGCTGTTCGATCTTCAGCCCTTCCCTTTGTAGCAGCTTGGGACACATTTATTTTGATGTCAGTCATTTGGAATCTTCTTCTTCCCTGGATTTTCTTTCCCTCAACCATCCCTTCAATAGCATCTTTAGGATTCAGTTGCTTCTCATCCAGTGACCCAACCAATTTATTTTTCTCTTCATGATTGTCTCCAGCATTGACTCTTCGCCAACTCTTTCAAGCACTGTTTCTTTTCTCACTTTTTCTGTCCATTTCACCCATTTCATTCATCTTCATAACCACACTTCCAGAGCTTCGAGTCGCTTTTTCTCACTTGTTCTCAGTGTCAGTGTTTCTGGTGTCAACCCTTATAATGATTATTTTAATTACTGAAATATTGTGAAGAAAATATTTTTTCCCACAAATGAATTGTTTTTACAATTTTAGTTGCACAACTAATCAATGATTATTGTTGTATACTTTTTATCTTCAGGTACCTTAGAAGAGATGTAATTGCCCTTGGTAAATACTGCTCCAATATTTCCAACATCCCTCTACAGGAAGAATATTCTAGGAAGATTTATGATATTCTCCAGTCTTTATTGCCAAAAAGTCATTACTTACCAATGACTCTAGAGAACCTGAACAAGTTCACATTTATTCCAAGGTACGTACTTTATTTTTTAACATTGGTAACCTTCATCATCATCCTTCCTGCCTCTGGCTGGGTCAGCATAGAAATCAAGCCTCTCCAATTTTTCCTGGTCTTCCACCACTCCTCTCTTTCCACGGTATTTCCATCTTGTCCTAATCTCCCAACACACTCCGCTATCTGCTCTTTCGACCGATATCTTGGTCTCCCCTTTGGCCTTACTCCCACTCTTTGTGCAGTGGCAGTCTTTCTACATCCATTCTCTTCATGTGTCCGAACCATCTCATCTGTGCGAAATCAACACAGCCTTCAACCTGACCATCTCCGATTTTCATGAAATTTGGGGAGTTGAAACTATGCATGGAACTTAGTAACTATGAAATTTTAAGTCTCCTGCGTCTTGTAATTGTTAAATTATTCAAGGTCAAAGTTAGCAGAAATTGCCCTTTTTGAGCCCGCTTAGCTATACTAAATGTGCCGTAACTCCGCCACTATTTTGCCTAGAAAGCTCAAATAAAGCTTGTTGTACAGGGAATTGAACAAGCTTTCCAGTGATATAAAACAAGCCCACCTTTCGATAAAAATATAATTTTGTCACGTGACCTTGACCTTTGACCTTGAATATCTCAAAACATGTCATCACCAAAAATCGTGAAAAAAATATATTTGGTCCCTCATGCCATACTCTAAAACATCAAAAAATCATTCTGGGACTGCAATGGGATCAGAAGATACAAAATAATATGTTTAACTATGTGACTGATAAAAGCCTCATTACATGAACTATGACGAGTCAAAAGTCCTTTAACACCCCCTACAAAATGTAAAGGAGTTATCCTGGTCATGAAAGAAATATGTTAGACACAGGGACATCTCTAGCTGTGTGTGTTAAGCACAGGTCCGGCATATTGTTGACCGCCATATTGAATTCAAAGCAAACATTTCAAAGGGAAGTGGGTGATGTGAAATATCAAATCAGGTTAGAATTGCACGAGAAATGAAGCGGCGAAGGTTTTTCCAAAGTATATTTAACCAGCAAAAAATTATTACTGCATGCTTGTAATCATTTTCTCCTTTTTGAGGTGTTAAAAACAAAGTATTAAGAATGCTACTAACGTGTTAGGAACTCGTCGAGATCACGCTGACATATTGGGACAGAAAGAAGTATACGCACCATTGCATATGATTTTAATCAGCAACATTCACCAAATACTTGAATAGTAGAGAATATTGGGAAAAGTATCTCAAACAATTATGTGACACTTCCTTTGGAATGAAAAATTCTTCAGTGATGATGCTAATTTTTATGTTCCCGGTAAAGTTAATAACAATTATACACAATACTTGTGATTTGATAATCTACAGTAGACAGATCCCAGCCGAATGGTTGTTGCTGGTAAGCTAATGATGTGGTATAGTGTATGGAGAACGGGAGTGGTTATATTCAACAACGGAACCTTAAATGGTGACTGCTTCTTGGATGTGTTATGTTAAGTGAACAGGTTTTTCATCCTTGCTTACGGGGTATGGCACTTTTCCAGAGTTTTGAAACAGGACAGTGTGTGACCACACTATGTGAACATTCATCATGGTAAATTTCTAGGTAGATAAATGGACAGATGGGATCTATTAAAAGGCCTGCATATTCCCCAGATCTAACATATTAGGAGGACTTTTACCTTCAGAAACATTTGAAGAGAATGGTGCATGCACTAAAAGTCCGTGATATTGACCATCTGAGAGAAGGCATAGTTGCTGCTTGCGATGATGTTGCACATTCTACATTGCCAAATGTTCTATGTGAGTGGGAGAGACGTCAACGAGTGTGCTCACAGGAATATTGACAACACTATAATGTGCATATATCGTAAGTGAAAGATATGCTTATAACGTTTTGCTGCCTAAAAATAAGTTGGAAAAACCTTCGCTGCTTCATTTCTCGTGAAATTCTAGCCTGATTTGATATTTCACATCACCCCCTTTCCTTTGAAATTTTTGCGTTGAATTCAATATGGCGGTCAACAATATGCCGGACCTGCGCTTGACACACAAAGCTAGATATCTCCCTGTACCAAACATATTTCTTTCATGACCAGTACAACTCCTTAAATTTTGTAGGGGGGGTTAAAGGACTTTTGACTCGTCATAGTTCATGTAATGAGGCTTTTATCAGTCACATAGTTACACATATTATTTTGTATCTTCTGATCCCATTGCAGTCCCAGAATGATTTTTTGATATGTTTTATAGTATGGAATGAGGCACCAAATATATTTTTTTCACGATTTTTGGTGATGACATGTTTTGAGATATTCAAGGTCAAAGGTCAAGGTCACGTGACAAAATTATATTTTTATCGAAAGGTGGGCTTGTTTTATATCACTGGAAAGCTTGTTCAATTCCCTGTACAACAAGCTTTATTTGAGCTTTCTAGGCGAAATAGTGGCGGAGTTACAGCACATGTAGTATAGCTAAGCGGGCTCAAAAAGGGCAATTTCTGCTAACTTTGACCTTGAATAATTTAACAATTACAAGACGCAGGAGACTAAAAATTTTCATAGTTACTAAGTTCCATGCATAGTTTCAACTCCCCAAATTTCATGAAAATTGGAGATGGTCAGGTTGGAATTTGCACATATCTGTGTTGATTTGGCAAGGAATGACTCCTAAACCTTCACCAGCCCCACTGTCTGTCAGATCTTCTCATTCCTTATTCTATCTTACCTTATAAAGTTCTAATCTAGATTACTTGCACTGAAGGAATTTTTAATGAAGTTAGGGCTCCATACATTAATACTTGTCTTGTCAGCCTTTGTGCTGGAGTGATCTGTTCAATGTGCTACGATGCCGGTGTCCTGCGTTCAAATGAAAGACTGGGTATAGGTGTTCTTTGTAAATGTACCTACATTCATTTCTTCATATCACCACTCTTCCTCATTGTTGTGATGGACCAAAAGTAGCTGTGAAGAGTCGCTAAACAAAAATCAAATGAAATCAAAGTACTTATTCTATTTGAATGTGGACTTCACTGCTTCCTAGAAGAATGTTTTGTTTGGCATTTATGTTAGTCTGTTCACTGTTGCACTGCTATCATAACCCACATCACCATTTACCTGCAAATTTTCAAAATTTGAAATTTCCCCTGGAGCCAGATTTAAACAGCCGTTTGCCATTTTTTGCACTCTAAACTAACTCTCTAGCCTTCTTAAACCTGAAGGCTTATCGTTGCAGCAACACAGGCCTTCCATCTGTCCCTATCCAGAGAAAGATCTATCCACTCTTTCCCATCCTTACCGATTTCCTTGAGGTCCATCTCAACGTTATCTCTCCATCTTTGTCTTGGCCTTCCTACAGGTCTCTCACCATCAG
This sequence comes from Lepisma saccharinum, assembly GCF_977018435.1. Taxonomy (NCBI): domain Eukaryota; kingdom Metazoa; phylum Arthropoda; class Insecta; order Zygentoma; family Lepismatidae; genus Lepisma; species Lepisma saccharinum. Next base: position 3,920,382 of record NC_139247.1, on the reverse strand, counting down.
CTTTCCCAACAAGAATATGTGAAATAACTCCTCTTTCCTCTCCCATTCGTGACACGTGGCCTGACCACCTAAGTCTTCTTGATTTAATCATTCTAATAATATCTGGACATTTTTTGTACTCATTTTAATATATACGTATAAATCTACTGGTTATGTTGATGTAAGATTTTGTATTTGTGAAGGAAAATGGCAAAATATAGTTTTATTTCATCTTCATTCACATCAAATCCCTTGGTCATACTGTTTCTGTATAGCTGCATTGCTTATATTCTTGCTTGCATAATTGTTTGTTTCACTCATCATGAGAACTCATCATGAATTCCAAAAAACGTAATTTCTGCAAGATTTCATGAGAAACACCACTATTAGCTACAAAGGGGGATATCTTGGACACACTATTTCAGGAGGTCCATTACATATTTTGCTTTTTTCTGGCACGGTTTGTCACGTCCACATTACTACTTTCACTTTCATTTTTGTTAAGTTCAGAATGCAAACTTCCATCATGAGTTTCAGAAAAAGAATTGTTGCTTTGCAACAAAATAGACTCTATATCTGTGCCACTAATATATTTTCTTCTGCATGCAGCCATGTTGCTCACAATTGTAAACAAAGTTGCACTTCAACAACCAAATGCTTGAACAGATCAAAATTACTAACACAAAGCCCAACATCTACACGATGCAGAAAACACACCACACGCACGATCTGTGAGGGAAATTGAGAGCTAGAAGCAAATGCAGCCTAACCTTCGTGCTCGTATGTCATATACATCAAACATCGCGAAGGCCAACTGGAACCGCACGTGCGAGTGTTGTCAAACGGGTCAAAAGATGTTCTCCAATGTTATTTGGGTACATGTGTATAGCTTGCATTTTTTCCCAAAAATGTAGCTCAAAGAAAACTACGGTGCATGTTACACAGAATAATCCCAACAGATACATGAAAGCCATGTTTATCACCTTAAATTGGAACAAGATTCAGGTCACGGCTGTATTTTCTTCTAATGGGAGTGTTTATGTTTCAGTAGTCTGGAAGATAGTAAAAATTGAAATACCTGCAATGGATGGGTGGATCAGTCGGTAACGCGTCTTGACTACCATGCTAAAGGTCCCGGGTTCGATCCCCGGCCGGTTCAAATCCGGGAACTTTTCTAACGTTGGAAGCGGCCCCGGCGCCCACCCAGCATCAAATAACATGGGTACCTGGGGGAAACCCTGGGGGGTAAAGGCGGTCAGGGGCATGGTGCTGATCACATCACCCCCACTCACGACTGGATCAAGAAAGTGTGGGGCGTTACCCCCACACCCCCTATATGCCTTCATGGCATGGTGCTAAGCACAGGGGAACACTTTACCTTTTTACCTGCAATATTAATAATAATTATTTGTATAGTTTTTTTTTCAACTGGTTAGTATTACATCAACAATACATATGATCTTTGAACAGATTAATATTTCAAATTTCAAGTTAAAAAAGAGAAGTTTTGTGTAATTTCAAAATATTGTGAGATGGGAACAAATGTTATGATGCCCATATTTCTCATGATTCATCATGATTGTTTAAATTAGCCCGAAAATAAGATTTCACATGCTCTGGTACATCAAACGAATAAATGTTTTAAATTTATGAACCAGAATGCAAAGTAAATTCTGAAAAATTACGAAAATATAAATTATAATGTTTGGAATGCTTGGTTGTTGTTATGTGATGAACCAATGCAGAGATTATGGAATGAAAGGTTGTAAACCAATTTTTGGACTGAAAAAACAGGGTGCAACGATTGTGTGGTGGTGACAAGTATGTGGTGAAGTATGTTGGTTGTGTTACTTTAGAAATGTCAGAAATTTGCACCTTTCAGGAAGGATTATGAGAAGAATCGGCTGCAGAGTGGAATCCTTCAGTTGAGCGAACACACCCACCTGGTTCTGGATGAAACAGCAATGACTCCCGGCCAGTTAGACTCGAATGGTAAGTTGCCACCATTCTCTTTGTTTTATGTGTTTATTTGCTTGTAGGAATTGAGATGCATGGATTTGAAGTTCAAAGTAATTTACTGAAAAGAGGATATTAAGTGAAATACCTAGCAAAACAGTTCATATGTTACAACTTACATATGTTTGAACTTAAAATCTGAAGCATCAAATGTTCAAGTTGCATTGAATTATACATTTAAGGTTTGGCCAAACCAATTGTAAGTTTGTACAAATTTAGCATGGTTGAAAATGTGGGGACCTCCCCAGTGGCACAGTGGTAGTGTCGTCACCTTGTAATCAAGGGGTCCCGGGTTCGATACCCAGTGGAGGCACATAGTGGTTCGGATCCCACTTTAAACTGTAGGTCCTGTCCCAATTAGCCTATCTGTGCATAAAGTGGACTTCAAACACCAAATCAAACCAAGCAAATATTTGAGAAGTGTCTCATTCAAAGAATGAATTGTTTCAATGTTGGTGATTTTCATTCAATTTTTGACTTATAAGATATTAATTGGATGATATTTCTCTTGCAAATCACTGTAATATTTATGGCTTATAAAGTAACCTACCTAGGTAAGTTATGATAATGAACGAGGATCAATAAAACTCATTCTTTATGCTGGCAATGTGCTCCTACTTGCGCATACTAAATTTCGGCAAATACAAAGTTTCATGTATAATTTTTTTTTTGCATTGCATTAATTTGCAACTTCTTCAGTGTTTGCTAAATTACCAAAGGTCATAGGGTGCTAACTACAGTCAAAAGAAAAAGCATAAATGGGAACATTGTGGCATATCACAGGGCTTCTGCGTTGCTACAGCACACATTATTACTCACGTCAGTTGAATTTATTTCCTTCCTTTCTTGAAGTACCTACATTTTCAACAAGCTAAGTAAGATATTCACATTTTCCGAGGTCTTGCAGTGAACGAATCGCTCTGTATTATTGAAACATTGAAGCTCAAGGCAACTACATGCTTACTTCACATGATCAGAAACTAAAGATAAAGCTATACATGAAGGCACATTGAAGGGAAGTGAGTCATAGTGAAGAGTGTGGGATGCCACCATGCCTGCTTTCACTTATGGAACCTTCACAAAAGTTTATTTGACTTTTTTCCATTTTTACCTTTACTATTTTCATTTTTTTTAACATTGTCTTTCTGTTCTGTCGAATCCATGTTTATTACCAAAATCTTTGTTTTCTCATCTTCTTCCACCACCACCACTGCAATATCTTAGAGCCCTTATAAACATGGTTATCATCTCCATGATGTTTTTTTAAGCCTGTATATATTTTGTAAATGTACAATCAATTCATTTCTTGTTAAAAATGCATGTTGGTAATATAAAAGTGAAATTTGAGAAAAATGTACTACAGATGGATTTTTTTTAATACATATACAAGTAAAAGTTCATAAAATAAATGTCTTTAAAAGACAAAACCATAATTGAAACAAATCAGTATAACCAGTCTTTTGAATCATTTCATATAGTAGAACATCTTTCATTTCATTAATGATGATAATGTTTGTGAGATTTACATCTACTGTATTTATTCATGAATAATGTGCACTTCTTTCCATCCCCCCCCCCCCCCTATAAACTATGGTGTGTATTATGCACAGAATAATTCGGACAGGCAACATGAAACCATCAGGGTGGCGACAGACCTGGAAAACCGGGAAAAGTCAGGGAATTTGAGGTGTCAAAAAAAGTCAGGGAAATGTCAGGGAATTTTGTCTTCATTGACTTTTTTAATTTTTTTTATTTAAAGATATCGTTATGGAACTCTGCACGGGAACAGAAAATTGTTATAACTCGGGCACTATGGGAGCAATCTACTTCGGATAAGTTTTGTTTTGCAGCTAAAACATAAGCGCATGCAACCGTGTACAATTCAGAACCAAGGAAGGGGGTTTGGGGGGCTCGACCCCCGAATTTCAATAGAAAAAAAAATCTGAAGTTTGCCCCCCTCTTCTCCCACTATTTAGTATTCTTTTCAAAGAATGGACATTTATCAAGAGAATGAAACATGTTTCATGTTCGTGGGTGCCATACAAGTTTAATAATAAGCCAAAATGTGATTTTTTTTAAATGAAAAATATGTAACTTGCATTTTTGGAGGAAAATTGTTATAACTCGGGTACTATGGGAGCAATCTACTTCAGATAAGTTTTGTTTTGCAGCTAAGACATCATAGCATGCAACCGTGTACAATTCAGAACGCCGAACCGAGGAAGGGGGTTTGGGGGGCGCGACCCCCGAATTTCAATAGAAAAAACAAAAATCTCCCGCTATTTTGGTTTTAAGGTGCAAACCTTAGTATTCTCTTCAAAGAATGGACGTTTCCAAAGAGAATGAAACATGTTTCATGTTCTTGGGTGCCATAAGCCAAAACGTGAAACACTGTTTTTTTGACTAAAAATAGATAATTTGCATATTGCTCAGAAAATTGTTATAACTCTGGCACTATGGGAGCAATCTACTTCAGATAAGTTTTGTTTTCCGGCTAAAACATCATAGCATGCAACCGTGTACAATTCAGAACGCCGAACTTAGGAGGGGGAGGGGTTTGGGGGCGCGACCCCCGAATTTTAATTAAAAACTATAAAAATCTGGAGTTTGCCCCCTCTTCTCCCGCTATTTGGGATGAAGGCGCGAAGTTTAGTATTCTTTTCAAAGAATGGACATTTCTCAAGAGAATGAAACATGTTTCATGTTCTTGACTGCTATACAAGTTGAATAATAAGCCAAAATGTGATTATTTTTTACGAAAAATAGGTAATTTGCATTTTTGGAGAAAAATTGTTATAACTCGGGCACTATGGGAGCAATCTACTTCGGATAAGTTTTGTTTTACAGATAAAACATCAGAGCATGCAACTGTGTACAATTCAGATCGCCGAACGGAGGAAGGGGGTTTTGAGGGCACGACCACCGAATTTCAATGAAAAAAACATAAAAATCGGAGGTTTGCCCCCTCTTCTCCCGCTATTTTAGTGAAAAGGCGCAAACCTTAGTATTCTCTTCAAAGAATGGTCGTTTCCAAAGAGACTGAAACATATTTCATGTCCCTGGGTGTCATACAAATTGAATAATGAGCCAAAATGTGAAACTCTGTTCGGAAATGTGGCATGGATATGTTGCTGAGAGGGGGGAGGTTGGTCATCAATATGAATTTCCCAGGCTTGCTCCAGACCTGTGTCAGAGTTTCCACCCAAACATAAGAGTATGAACGTCCAAAAAGCACATTCATTTCGTAATCAGCACCATTATACCATATGGTATCATCAGGCCAGTACGACCTTACTCTGATGATAACATATGGTATCATTGGGGGAGTAAAGGTTAAGCCTCTAAATATTACGTGCAAAATGCATTGAATTATCATTTTTTCTTGACCATATGGGAGTAGTAAGGGGACTTGTCACGTAGTAAAGCATTTTGTTGGGCAAACTGAAGGAACATGGAAACAAATAGGTTCCATTGTTACATACGATTTTTGTTGAATATCGCCACCTGACAAAGTATCTCACTACAACATGCGACAGAAATTGCATGGACTGCAAATATGCTGCTGGAATTTTATTACTCTTCTGGCTCACTTCACCTTATTTACTGTAGCAGTGCTTATGTAGGTCTTCTTTCATCATCCTGACGTATTACTGGTTTTGCACAAGTTAACATTCGTTTACAATGACATTGCACTATTCTTAGATATCAAGAAGAATTCAACCAAACGGGATATATATTGTATACTATCACGAAAAAGTGAAACATAAACTGCATTGGTGATCGTTATAAAAATTGACAAGAGCATGCTCCCAACCTCAAATTTACTGTAACACTAGTATTGCATTGAAATTAACGCCACTCTCTGTCCTGTCTGTTTAAACTCGTGAGAGATGGTCATTAATCTCCCACAGGGTAAGGGTAATATCCAATATTATGAAACAAAATACTAATAATAAATACGTAAATATTTTAATATCATATTTACTCGTTTCATTCAGTCATAAAAGCAAATCACTTTCTTCAAGGATTGACTTTTCTCTACCAGCCCTGCCAAATTTTCACTTTCCATCTACTGATTTATATGAGGGGTGGCCAGAAAGTAATTTCCAATTAGTAGGGACATTGATTTTTCGCAAACGCCAAAACCGTGAAAAATGGTAATTGCTGCGAAGTTATGTTTAGGAATGTGCAGTGATGTCAGGACACATTTTTCGCCCCTTCGAAATATCGAAATAATGCGAATTTGGCATAAAATGCGAATTGTTGGCATTTTAAATGATTTTTTTTAAAAAGAAATGTCCTAAAAAAATTAAAAATTCCATGAAATCCAACATTCTTGTCTTTTCTAGGCCATGTTTATGTACATAGAACATGGAATAATTCTGATAGACACATTAAATCATGTATTTCCCACAATTTTTTCAACTTCTATCAAAACCATTTGCATCACAGAGCAAAGTGGTAGGGTTCTAACAGGAGATCGAGTGCATATCTACCGTCACATGGGAGCCACATCTTCGTATTTGTCACAGAAGATATGTTTTGAATTACCAAGCTAAGTGTGCACCATCGGCATTTGTCAAGCGAGTAATAATGGAGCTCAGTCGTTAGGGCATCTGACTAATATGCGAGAGACCTGGGGTCGATCCCCTGCAGGGGAGAACCGGGATGTTTTCCACATATTCAAACTGCTCCGGCGCCAGCATAATATGAAGCTGGTACCTTGAGGAAACTTTGAGGGATAAAGGTAGCCAGGAGTGTGGTGCTGATCACATCACTAGCCACCTTCAGCCGTGATCAAGAAAGTGTGGGGCCCTAACTCCACACCCGTATACACCTTCATGGAAAAGTGCAGGGGAGCACTTTACTTTTACTTCCTCAAAAATAGGTTCCAACATATCAAACTGTCACGAAAATACGTAGACCATGTGACCTACAATTTAAAATAATAATTTAAAAGCACAATGAAGTATTAAGTTTTTTCTCTCTCTCTCTCTCTCTCTCTATCTCTATCTCTCTCTCTCTCTATCTATCTATCTCTATCTCTCTATCTATCTATCTGGCAGATAAATGTTCTAAAACAAAAACGGGAATTTTGGGAAACATAACACTAACAAGTCAAAAAAAGATAATGCCAATTTTTGGTGCTATAATATATCGGTATCTGTCACGTGAGATTGATTGATTAAAATTTTTTTTGGTGCGTCGCCACTTATGGTCATTATGCACCCTTCAGTATATACGGGGGAAATTCCATTATCTAAAATCCTTACCTTAAAATTTAAAAAAAGTGGTATAGAAAATAACTTTCCCAAAACAACTTTCAACATATCAAACTCTCATGAAGATGTGTAGGCCATGTGAAACAGTAGTTTAAAAACACCGTCAAGGTATAATTTCAGATATTTGCCAGAAAATGTGCTAAAATAAAAATGTGAATTTGGGAAAAATAACACCGTATAGTAAAAACTAAAAAATAAGAAAATACACCAATTTAGAAAAAAACTACAAAATATCAAGGTCCCTACCGATTAGGCATAAATAAAACAAGAATATCAGTAGTAATTTATTGCATTAGTAACAGTGAGTCCTAACTTAATTTTCGGCATAATCACCACCGTTCTTCTGGCATTTGTCGTAGCATGTCACTAAATTTTGTATGCCCATGGTATATGTGTCTGACAAACAAAGACTGGAACTATCTCTACCGCAGTGTAGCTGTCAAATTCTTGCCCTGCCAGAAACCTCTTCAGTTAAACCATGAGATGAAAGTTGGTACATTAAAGGGCAGGGCTGTACAGGGAGTGGTCCAAGATCTCTCACCTGAAGTGATGCAAAGGGCCTGTGTTGTGCTGTATGGGGTTGTGCACATTCGATTGGCCTTCCATGAATTGTCTGCAACATCGTCTGACCATACTATCGTTCACGACGTCCGGTCTGCACACCTCACACAATTGCTGGTGGCTCTGTGCCAAATTCCGAGCATGCAATGTAGGTTACATCTCAGTCTGTGGGAGACTGTATGAGAGCTGCAATCTTTAACCTAGAACTTTCCTAAAACGGCTGCATTACGACTATTACCATTTACAGCTAAATGCCACTTCTTCCTGCCTGCATGTGTGTGTGTCCCTCTCCGACCACTAGTGCTGCATATAGGCACCATTGGAGCTTTTTTCAGGATGCCCCTCGTATATGAACTTTCAGAAGCTTTTATTATTAGTGTTTTAATGTGTGGTTAGCTAAATCAGGTACCTATACAATGCAATTCTATAAATTCCTTGCGTTAAATTTCTAATACCTACATACCCTTTTCGTCAGCATTAATGTTATAACTGCATGTTGTCAATTTCACAGTACTTCACTTGGATATACTGTACTGAAGCAGAAATCCCATTGATAATGTAAGGAAATATGACACTTTATTTTTTTCGATTCAATTGTTTCACTTATATGAAAGAGTTAAGTTGTTTGCTTTACAGAGAAGAGAGAAGTAGCTTTATGCATTGAAAATTGAGTCCACACTCATGGTTCTTGCAAGCAGAGGCTTCCAAACTTCAGTGGAAATATCAACATATAATACCGAGAATGGATAAGGAGACTGATAAATTACAAATTGTATTTCTTAATCATTCACTCTTCACTCTTATCTCATTTAGTCGTAACTTTAAAAATAATCAAGTATTTTATTTTAAACTTACTGCATACAACAAAATTCCGTAATCCTTCCCTAGCTTGTGAATTGTAATAATTTTCCAAATTCACTATTTTGCAGTTTGAATTCAAATCATAGAGAATAGAGAAATTAAGTCAATTTCATAGAAGATAATATTGGTACTTGACAAATCCATACCTGGATCTGTATGAGTTTATTATTTCCATTTGCAAAAACATCGCTTTAGTTTAGTTTGTAATTGTCAGGGAAAAATGTAAATTTTGTCCTGGAAAACCTGGAAAAGTCAGGGAATTTCATTTTTGCTTGTTTGTAGCCACCCTGAACCATGCATGTTTCCACTATATCACGGCATATAACACAAAAAGAGCACTATAAATGTGAAATGACCATTTCCCTTGATTTTCACTTTGTATTGGAGTCAAGCATCGAGAGATGCTAACCACATTAAATACAGTATTTTTTCCAGTAATTTTTGTCAGTCATTCATGTACGAGGGTCACTATTTATATTTTGAGCCTAACAATGAAAAAACAGGAATTTGGCATTGAAAACTGCTTTATTGTTTTTCGAAGTATTCTCCTTTATGGTCAATACACTTTTCCATTCGTTCGAACCATTTGTCAAAGCAGTTTTTCCAATCTTCTTGAGACACCTCCATAATATGGTTTTTGAACGCATCAACGGCATCTTCCGCCGACGAAAATCGTTGTCCACGCAATTTATTCTTGACGTTCGGGAACAAGAAGAAGTCATTGGGTGCCAAATCAGGACTGTACGGCAGATGACCCATCAATTCGATTTTTTGACTGTTCATAAAGTCGGTTGTTAGACGAGATGTGTGACAGCTGGCATTGTCTTGATGAAGAATGATCCGACGGCATTTGTTTGTTTTCCGTATTTGACCGAAGACCTCTGGCAAACAAATTGTTGTGTACCATTCAGAGTTGAACGTTCTACGTTCCTCTAAAGGCACAGTTGCCACATGACCAGTTTTCCCGAAAAAACAGGCGACCATTTATTTCGATGTGCTTCGAGCGCGAACAACTTTTGTTGGATTGGGTTCATCTTGAAACACCCATACAGTCGACTGCTGTTTACGTTCCGGCTCATGTGCATATATCCATGATTCATCACCTGTTACAATCTTATATACGTCTTTTGAAGCACCACGATTGTATTTATTGAGCATTTGTTTGCACCAATTGACGCGAGCGTCTTTTTGAGTTTTTGTCAAATTGTGTGGGATCCAACGAGAACATACCTTTCTCACAGCTAAATGATCATGTAATATTTTATGTATGCTGGTGGAACTAATGCCTATGGTTGCCTCAATCTCACAGTATGTCACATGACGATCTTGCAGTATTAGGTTTTGCAGAGCATCAATGTTTTCTTGAACAACAACTGATTTTGGACGACCTTCACGAATCTCGTCGGTGAGCGAATGGCGGCCACGATTAAATTTGTTATACCAGCGTTTCACAGTGGCAAAGGATGGGGCTTCATCGCCAAATGTGGAAGTAAGTTGATCGATGCACTCTTGTCTTGATAATCCACGTCGAAAATCGTAAAAAATCATCGCACGAAAATGTTCACGAGTTAAGTCCATTTTATTGTTGTCGCGCAATCTCCAAGGCAACATAAACAACACGAATGAAGCTATTGACAAAACATTTCAAGTACGTTATGGTCAATAATGCCAGACGATTCCGTGCAAACGTCAAATCGCGCCTAACTTCAATCAGTGTTGCCAAGGCTCAAAATATAAATAGTGGCCCTTGTATGAAGGAAGTGAGGAAATTGATAAAATAAAATACATAAAACTTGTGATTAATTTTTAAAAATATGACATTTTGTTAACTCTTTCTATTGTTTCAGGTTTACATAATATTGCTGCTCTGAAGATGCTTATCCAACAGCAGAAGGTTGCGTATGACTTCAAATACTACCCAATGGAGTATGTTTCAAATGTTCCCGTGCTTGTTCTTTCTGAGGGAAAGTCTCTTTTACCCGTAAGTTATCGTGCTTACTTTACTTTTTGTAGAGATGGGACAGATTAATTGATACTCTGTTGGTATTGGCCAATGTAGGCAGATATATTACAGACATTTTTATTAACTCGGTAGTCTATAATGTAATTAAAAAATCAGCCATTTTGTTACCTTTATGGATAATAATGTGTCATGCTTATGCCTAGTTTTCTAAAGTAAAGGTTTAAATAAACAGTTCCTTTTTCAAAGTGCCAATCTCTGTGGTGGAGTGGTTAACACAGCATGCTACGATGCCAGTAGCCCTGGGTTCTTATTCCGCCCTCAGCATGGGTGTTCTTTGTTGAGTTGAATTGAGTTGGTGTTTTAAGTCCACTTTATGCACAGTAAGGCTAATCGGGACTGAACCTACAGTTTAAAGTGGGATCCGAACCTCTGTGCCTCCACCAGGTATCGAACCCGGAGCCCCTTGATTACAAGGCTTGGACGCTACCACTGGGGTTCTTTGTGTGAGTGTCCCTTCATAAATTTCATAATATCACTCATCCTCGTCTACAAAATGCCGGCCCCCATGGCATAGTGGTTAGCACATCACGCTACAACACCAGGTGTCCCGGGTTCGAATCCCGGCCTGGGCATGGCTGTTTGTGAGTGTCCATTCATCAATTATATCATGTCATCACTCATCCCCATCTTCGCAAATTAGCCAAAAGTGGCACAAAAAGCAAAGTAAAAATCAATCTTTTTCAAAGCAAAACCCAGTGCAGTCTGCTGGATACAGTCACATTAATAAATGAGATTAATGAGTTAATCAAAACCACAGAGTTCTTTGCAGATGATTTGTGAGGAAAAAAAAGTTTCACAAACATTGCATACAGCTATTTCTGTTGTTATATTAGTCAATTTGGATAAATGATGCAATGAAAGTCCAACTCCCAACAAGGAAGTATCTTTAATTAGCATATATGCAGAACTAAACGACAGAAATTACATACTACGCCTATCACCTGCATATGCTATATAGGAAGAGACAAGATTCAGATAATATTGATAGATACAAAAACTATCTGGTCACTAACAGCGTTTCATCTCTTGACAATTTGACTTTTATGTGTTGTTGCTATATACAACACTTTCAACAGCAATTTCTTTCTGTGACTGACTATACCAGGAAGAACGACATTCTATGATCTTAGAAAAGGTTCCTCACTTGTTAGCACAATCTTGCTACTGAAGATTCTGTGTTTGAGCCTGTGCTTAGGCATGGATGTTGCTTTGCGAGTGTCCCATCCAACAATTTCATCTAATCGTTCATCCTTTTTGTTGTGATTAGCAGAAAGGCAGAAAAGTGATCCATAGTCTCACATATACTGTATATGGTGAATGATGAAGATTTCTGTACAATAGGCACATTTCAGGATGAAAGTGGTATATGAAATGACATTGCAGTGTGAAAATTGTAAATATAGTACCAAATTTTATTTGAAAATTATGCTTATTGTGCAAAATAAACATTTCCTTGCCAATAGCACATTTACATAGTTATGAGAGAATTAAACTTCATTCCTGTGTAGAGGAGTCCATTTTTGCTTCTCAAATATTTACAGCAGAATTAATGAATTTTCCATGAATTGCATAACTTGCAGGATAGATCAGGCTTCGGAAAGTGTTGTATCGGCAAATAAACTCTGAATTTTGTGTTTAGGAGTTTATTTCACATTTTGCAGTTCATTTCACTTGAATTGGTGACCAAAGATGGTAGGAAAATGCACCTCACACTTTTCAGAAACTTGAAAAATGAATATTGCAGCATATTATTTCACATTTTGTGTTTCCATTAAAAACAAAATATGCATGCCTCTACAAATAACTCTTGATGGGTCACAACTCATTCAGTACTCTGAGTTTTTTTGTTTGTAAAAAACTTTTTAAAAAATAAAAATAGTTCCTGGGGACTTTCAAATCACTCAGTACTTGGTTGGTGTATAAAATTTGTGTCCATATTGTTATTGTATTTTCTAGTTATTCCATACACTTGTTCATTTTTTGTAGAGTGATGTTTTGGTTCCCCTTCGAGCAGATGCAACAAGCATACAGAGCATCAGTGATATCTACAAAGCCATAAAGTTCTTCCTTACTGAATCCATGCTTAATCGATTGAGGACGTACTTGACTGTGATGACATTGGCTGAGTATGAGCTGCCAGAAGAACTGCAGAAAGTAAGTAATTAGAACACACAAACACAATGCACAGACACATATCGAGTTGAATCTCAATTTTACGTTTTTAAAGGGGCCATGCTGAAAAGATTTAAAATGTTGGAAAATGTAAAACCGAGGAAAATTTTATAACATTTTTTTAGGTGGGGTTATGAAGATTGAATGTATAATGTAAAATGTAGAATCTGGGAATATCAAGTCACGGTTCTACTGTATTTTTGGTGAATAAAAGATCAAAATTTCGGTACAAAAACTGGGCACATTTTGGGATCAGTAGTGGTGTATTAAATGGCATTCATGTGTTAAAATGGTGAATAACCCTAAATTTGATTAAAACTACACGTATGACTCAAAATAGGCATTTCCCTTCTAATAGCACATTTACATAGTTATCAGAGTATTAAGTTAATTTCTCTGTAAATTTTTAGTTCTATATTTACAGCAGAATCAATCCATTTTCCTTGAATTGCATAACTCTCAGTATATTTCAGATTTCGGAAAGTGTGATTTCACTAAATAAACTCTAAATTTCATTTTTAAGAGTTCATTTCACATCATTTCGGTGTTTTCACATTTCATATTTCCATCAAAAACAAAATATGCATGCCTCTACCTATAATGAAGGCCACGAACAGTTCCTCCAATTTCCTTGTTCCTTTCTTTCCATCTTCACTCTTGTGGTTAACGTAATGGTTCAAATATAGTAAGGTAAATTTCCCCATGCACATTGCACCTTGCTTTGAAGGCACATACGGGGATGTGGAGGTACTCTGATAAATATGTAATTGTGCTTTTAGAAGGGAAATGTTTATCTTGTGTAATAAGTGTAGTTTAAAAATCAAATTTAGCTTATTATTTACCATTTTTACACAAATGCCATTTTGTATACTGCTTTTGATCCCGAAATGTGCCCAGTTTTTGCACCAAAATCTGTTTCACCCCTAACACAGAGTGGGTCATAAGTCAGTTGTCACTAGCAATCGTTACACTTTGTTTTGCGTAACGTAGTGGAAGTTAGTTGTGAACTTGACTTGTGCGTATTACCCATAAGTCAGTCGACACTAGCAGTTATTGGAGTCTCGTGTGAGGTTCTGTGTGACATTGATTGTTTGTTGTGTGGTGTTTGTTGTTATTGCACCAAATGCATTTTTGACAACTGACTTATGACCCACCTGGTATAAATTAACTTGATCATGTTGTCTGTGGGTGAGAGAACAATCAATGTAAAGTAATTTCTCAATATCTCGGAAACTAGTAAAATGTGAAGATTTTCTAAATTTAAAAGTCTTGCAAATTGAAGTTGAAGGTGACATGTTTTTACCGTGCATGTGCATATTAAAGGATTAATTTCATTACATCTTGAACCAGGAAATTATCATAAATTGTTCAGTCCATCTCAAGTATTGTATTTCATGTACATGTATTGTACATGTATTTCATGGGATATACTTCATACCTTTGGAAGTTCAGTGATCTCTACTCTAAACTACTCATACCAGCAGCTTCATTTTCCTGTTCGCAACTCTCTTCAAGTTGCAAGAAATCAGCGAAAACAATAATGCTATCAGCGAAAACAATAATGCTATCACAGTCACTGGATTTCTTAAATTCAAGACTTATTTTATGCGCACATGTTATCATATCATCATCGTAGTCAAAATCCTGGGTTTGAATCCCAGCCTGGGCATTGGTCTTCTTTGTGAGTGTGTCTTCATCAATTTCATCATATCATCATCTTTGGAAATAGCCAAAAGTAGCAAAAAAGTGAAGCAAAATAAACCAAATCAATTAATCATTGTCATTATCATCATCATGAAACACCACAAATATCACCACACACTTCTGTAGTACTTTATTAAAATTCTTAATGACTGTATAAATACTGAATTTAAATAGACTCCCCATGTCAAATGTTTTGAAGTTTTATCATTATTATTATTGGCCATTTGAAGCAATTACCTGTACCATGTGAACCTTCTTTTTGTTTCCAGATTATTCAAGAGGATTTCGTAGAGATGAGGAAGATTGATAGCAAGAACATTGATGGAGAATATCTTCATTCGTTGCTGGTTTTGGCAAGGTAAGAATTCTGTGGCGTATCTGCTTAAATTGTTGTATAATACTTTTAAGTTTTGCATCATTAAAGATAATTCCGTTGCAGGTTTAGGAATAGCTTTCACCATTTTGATTTTATAAGGTACATTATCTAGATTACCTCAACATAAATGTTTAAAATTTCCTTATTTGCATGATACAGGGTGATAATAAGTGATCTTGTCTGATTTCAGGAGAAGGCATTTAATAACTACACAGTCTAAACTGAACACGCTGAAATACGAGGTCTGACAATTAAGTTTACTAACTTATTCTACAAAATATTCTACATACCTTATTGCTAGAGGCATGCAAATTTCGTTTTTGACGAAAACCCGAAATATGAAATAACATGCTGTAATGTTCATTTGTCATGTTTCTGAAAGGTCTGAGGTGCATTTTTCTACCCTGTTTTGTCACGAAATAATGCGAAATGAACTGCAAAATGCGAAATTGACTCTTAAACACGAAATTTACCGTTTATATACCGACGCGACACTTTGTGAAGTCTGAAGTATCCTGTGAGTTATGCAATTCACGGAAAATTGATTAATTCTGCTGTAAATATTTGAGAAGCAAAATGGACCCCTTTACACAGGAATAAACTTAATACTCTGGTAACTACATAAATGTGCTATTAGAAGGGATAGAAGGGATAAGTTTATTTTGTGTAATAAGTGCAGTTTTTAAATCAAATTTAGGATTATATTCACAATTTTAAAACCAAAATGTCATTTTATATACCACTTTTGATGTGATTATTCACTGCTATAACACCAAAATTTTATTTTATTTACCGCTTTTGAAGCCGAAATCGACTCTGTTTTTGTACCGAAATTTTGCTTTTTTATTTACCAAAAATATGTGCCTCTACTTATTGCTGAATAGTGGTGTGGTCACCAATGTCAACCCTTGTCCTTCAGAGCAGCCTTCATATTAGACTTAATGTCCTCAATGTCATCAAAATGTCTTAGTTTCAAAACTTGTTTACACAGTGTTCTGTGCAGAAATTTAAGCAAACCTTTTTAATGCCTAACCCCTTAACCTTTTGGAGCCCAAGGCCATTTGTGCAGGTAACCTTGATGCCCGAGCCAATTTTGAGCAAATTGCAAAGTTTCAATTATTGAGTGTAGATTGGAGGCTAATTGCCCTAGAGAGATGAATGATATACCGTTGTACGCGGAATGAACCAGAAATTATGAACCAGACTATATAAAATTTATGCAAATTCGACGTATATGTGGCAGGGGGAGGGGAGAACCCCCAAAATTCCAAAATTTCGGAAAGAAATGAGAATTTCCTCCCTCACCCCAAGAAAAATGTACATGACACTGTCAACATGCACATGGAAATTATCGCTGGCATGTAAGGAACACAAACATATTTGCATTATTATCGTATGACCAATGTAACGCGAGTTGTACCCCCAAAAGGAATGGTCAGCACGCCACTGATTCAAGCTTCAAAATGCAGTATTACCTTGAAATGACTGTAGCTCAGAGGCTAATTGCCCTAGAGAGATGAATGATATACCGTTGTACGCGGAATGAATTATTACAGATTGAGACGATATAAAATTTATGCACATTCGGCGTATATATGGAGGGGGAGGGGAGAATCTGCCAAAAAATAATTTTTTAAAAAAATTGAAAATGGTGGGCTGTTTTTAGCAGAATTCAGTTTCATCACTCCCTTTTTTCTTCATTTTCCATCCAGATTCACTTTCACTGCTTTAAGAGGTCAACACCAAGTGCAATTTAGCTCCCAATATCGTGGTGGGCTAACGTCATTGTCTTGTAATGAAGGGGTCCTGGGTTCAATACCCTGTGGAGGCACATTGCTCAGTTGATTGGGTCCCACGTTAAATCATAGGTTCAGTGCATAAAGCGGACTTAAAACAAGTGCAACTTAAAGTTCTCAAGCTTTGTTTCAGAGCCATATTTCAGTCTTCTTTTATTCCCAAACTGTATCATACAACAACAGACAGCTTTCCTTACGTCTAGCTTATAATGTTCTGTTTTCTTCTTCCTCTTCTGCTACTGTTTTTGATTTTACTACAGCTAGCATAATCTCACCTAATTTAATTCTTATGTTTTCAAAGTCTGGGCATATATATATACGTCACCCATAGTCGAATCTTGTCAAAGCAAACACAAAGCATCTCACTGCAACAGCACACTGTACGTCAACTGTGTATGCCATATTATAAGATAATATATACAGCTCCACACTGGAAGACCCTATACACCATCAAAGGCAACATGCTGTTATGGTAGGACTGACAGAGACAACACCACACAGGTGAAGCAGCAGGAGTAAAACTTGAGAAAAACCAGGGCTTGCCTAGTAGCTCAGTTGATAGAGCAATGGCACAGTATACCATACACCCAGGCTTGAGTCCTAGTCGAGCCTGTATTTTTCACTGAAATGTGTACATAAATGAAAAGTCTTTTTAAAGTCTAAAACATGATTTAAAACAATTTAAAATGGCAGTAGAATTGCCTTACCATTTCCTGCAATTACTGATAGAAGAAAGAAAAAAGTATATGTTGTTAATTTGCCTTGGTTATTTTTATGATGCTCATAACATGTAGTAAGAAATGGCATCTATTTTGTGAGACAGTATTACTGAAACACTGATATACTAATACACTCGCATTCATTTGTATTAATTAAGTACATCATCCTACACTGTGGCCTTGCGGTCTAAGGCATCATGCTTTGGGCTCCGGCTGCGGGACTTGCACAGGTTCGAGTCTCCTGGGGGAAGTGTAACAACTTTTCCTGAGATTTTGGCCTGTGCATGGGACCGGTGGGCACCCACCATCGTGAGGAAATTGGAGAGCTACGAATGAGTAGCGTAACCCATGGAAACCTACAACAATGACTGAGGGTTTGTCATGCTGACCACACATCACCCTGTAACTGGTTGGATCATCTCCCACCTTGACAGGGTGGAGTGAGGTCGGCAGTCTGTAGCTAGGCTCAGCCCCTCAATGGGTTGTTGCGCCATGTGTTAATTAGGTACATCTCATCTTTGTAATACATATATTTCTGAGAAAAGTGTTTCTTGTAGGTTGCTCTCCCTGAGCCATGGCCATCGAGTGCTAACGAGGGAGATGTGGTCCCGTGCTGTGGAGATGGAGCAGGAGAGAAGGAGCAGAGTGGCTGAACGACCAGGCAGATAACTCTTCGTCTCTTAGGAGTGTTCTCTTGGGTAATCATCAAAAAACTAGTTCTTGTTCTGCATGCGGACTTAAAAAAAATAATATGAATGCCAGTGTTGTGAATACTTTTAATTGTGCCATGCTGGAAAATTTTTGTAGGTCCGAAACCTTGATGCATTCAACATGTGTGCTTCTCTCTGTATCAGTTAAATTGCTTCAGAGAAATCATTTTGTGTAAGAAGTTGTATCATCAGAAGCAAATGTTTCCACACAGACCATTCCACAAAGGTATATTAAGCTATCCGGTGCTACCTCAACCAATTTTTTGTTTAAATTTCTGCATAATACATCTCCTGTGTATTACCATATCTGCAAAATTGCAATTATGTACCTCAAAGTTGATGCAGTATGGAGAATATTTTGGAAAGACGTGCCTCTAGTAAAGTTACTGAAATGTTTATGTGGACATATGTATTGAAAGACATTCGTAGGGTATATTTGGATTGTTGTACAAGATTCCCGTAAGAAATACAGGGTGATCAAAAAGAGATGCAACTTTATGGGGAAACGATTGATTGTAAAATATTTACAATAGTGCTGGATGTGGTTGCCATTGTGAGATTCACACAAGTGAATTATGTTTCTAAAGACTCTTAATGTTTGCTGTGAAATTGCAACAACACAGTTTTGAATATTTGCTTGCAATTCTTGAATAGTGTGGGGATGTGTTATGTAGGAAGCATCCTTGAGGTAACCCCACACGAGAACGTCGGGTGGTGATAAATCTGGAGACCGAGCTGGCCACATGCAGCTCATGCCGAGGCATCTCATGCAGCTGATGAGGGTTTTCTGTGGACCAAATTTGAGAAATTTTGGCATTCACGTACCCATCAAGGTGAAACCACTTTTTTGTGAGACCAATACCAATCATCCAGTTCTTCCCCATCTGGTGTTACAGATGTCATAAACCACTGTGTTTGTCTCCCAGGAGTAACTGCTGAGCAGTACGGTCTTTGTATGGACACATTTTTAAACATTTGCGCAATGCTGTGTGTGCACTGCCATGAGAGAGCCCGGACTGCATTGAAAGGCATGTCAGACTTATTGGGACTCGCAACACATGCAGCTTGGTCATGAATCAACTTTTCCTCTGTTTTCAACGTTACTCACCACCTAAGAAGCAAAAATAAACTTAGAATAATAATCAACTACATTTCCCCATAAGATTGCATCTCTTTTTGATCACCCTCTAGCAGAAAAAAATATAATTATGTACCTTCAGAAGTACTACTGTAACTTTTAAATATATTTCCATTCCTAGTTTTGACTGACCTCCATGGCAGAGTGGTTATCACAGCCCACTATGATGCCTGGAATCCAAGGTTGGAATCCTGGTGTAATCATGGGTGTCCCTTCATCAGTTTCATCATATCATCACTCAGTATCATCGTGACAATTAGCCAGAAGTGACAGAAATGTGACACCAAATAGCGAAAATGAAATCAAACCATTTCTAGTTCCATCAAAGACAAGTCTGAAACTGGTTATCTCCAGTTTTTCCCAAATGAGATCAGGAATGAGCACAAATTTTACAATTCATGTCACGAATATTAAAATTATGTATTATTAAGGGCATTCGGAAATTAATTGGACAAGCATTATATAATCCACATTGGTTATATTTTACCTGCAATACAAAGATGTACATTACCAGTAATCTCCCCCTGACTGAATGCACCGCTCCCATTTATCATGAAGTTTGCTGATGGCTGGAGAGAACCACTCTCTTGGAGTAGAGTTGCACCACTCACGGGCAGCGGTCTGGAGTTCTTCATTAGGTTGAAAGTGTCGACTTTGCAGTGCATTCTTCATTTTGTCGAACAGTGCATAATCCGAGGGGGCTAAATCTGGTGAATATGCAGGATGTTGCCAGTGCCTCCTGTGTTTGGCAGCTCATATGCGGCTTTGCATTGTCATGCTGAAGAATCACTCCGAGAGCCCATTTTCCTTGCCGCCTCTGCTGAATTCTGCTTCGCAGCTTTCGTAGAGTTTCACAGTAGCTGTTGCTGTTTAGTTTAAGTAGTGGGAAGCCAGTCCACCAGCAAAATTCCATCTTCATCCCAGAAAACTGTACCCATTTGCTTCTTGGGAGTGAGAGTCGGTCGAGGTTTTTTGGAGCGTGGACTTCCAGTGTGTTTCCATTCCATGGATTGCCTTTTTCTTCTCTGGAGTTTTGAAGAGGAACCAAGATTCGTCACCAGTCTTTCAAAAAAATCTTCTCTGTCTTGGTTGTAACGGCGCAACAAATCTCTGCACATATCCACCACTCGCTGTTGTTTCTGCTGATCTGTCAGATCGCGAGGCACCCACTGAGCACAAATTTTCCTCATTTGCAGATCCTCGTGAATGATTGCATGCAGAGTTGCTCACCCAAAACCAGTTTCATGTTGCAGTTGTTCAATTGTTACATGTCGATCTCCCATAATTAAGTTGGAAACACTTTGGATTGCTGCTGGGGTACGCGTTGACCTTAGGGGACCACTGCTGATGCCTTTGTCCACACTTTTGTTTCCCCTTTTGAAATTTTGAACCCACTTAAACACTGTACTCCGTGAAGGCGCTGACCCACCACAAACGGCCACAAGTCGGCGATAAATTTCGGCTGCCGAGACCCTCTTTAAACAGGAACCAAGTAGTTCACCTCTGAACACGAGAATCACCTTCCATTTCGTAACTTGTCCTCGTATTCACTCACACCCGTTCACGTTATGAGTCAGCAATTCTCTGGTAGTGGCGCTAGCAGACCCATCTTGTGGTAGAATGTAGAACTAAGCAAAACAAGGTTTGCTTGACAGATGTTATTTGCAACAATGCAGTGTTGCCAGTCCAATTCATTTCCGAACGACCCAAGTCAGTGACAAGTAATTGAGTTGGATGTTCAGATTTTTGAACTGACATTTGATCATTCAAACAAGTTGATATTTCACACTTTGAGTTGTTAACATTGTAATATTTTTTCATTCAAATTTTTGGGCCTTTGTCCTTATTTAGAGATGGAGAAAGGATTTCAGTAAGGTTAAAGTGTGGTTAAACATTTCCATTTTTGAGTAGGCCCAGCATATACAGGGCTGGGCACGAAAAACCTCATCTTGTCAAATATTCTCAAACTATCAATTTCTTCTACTTCATTAATTTCATTCCACTTCTCTCCCAATCTGGCCACATCACGTCACCCCTGCACCTCTTCTTGTTTTAAAAGCACATTAACTTAGGAGAAAGTTTGGTTTCAGACCAAGTTAGATAAGGCAGGCTGGTTTTTTATGCCCAACCCTGTTTATTACCAAGCAACTTGTCCATTAATAATATATTGATTCTCTTTGTTTTATGTGGCCTCCCCGATGCCGTAGTGGTAACATCGTCACCTTGAAATCAAGGGGTCCCGGGTTCGATACCTGGTGGAGACACATAGTGGTTTGGATCCCACTTTAAACTGTAGGTCCAGTCCCAATTAGCCTTACTGTGCATAAAGTGGACTTAAATCGCCAACTAAATCAATCAATCTTTGTTTTATGCAATGAGAGCTTCAAGAATTGTTACAAAATGCCATACAAGCTGATGACAATCTCTTCACCAGAATATGTAAAAATCCATTCCTTAATATCACGTAGGATGTAAGACAAATTCGTGAATATAGTAGGGATGGGACCGATTAATCGGTACTCTATCGGTATCGGCCGATATAGGCATATCGGTGTATCGGTAAAATTACTGATTATTTTACTGATCCGATATATCGATAAATATCTTATAATTTAGTGCAAAATTCTGCAATTTTGTAATTTTTCTGGATAATCTCGATGCCCTACTTTCTAAAAAAGTAATTGTCTAAATATTCAACTTCTTTTTGCACTGCATTTACGTTGGAACACACATTTATTAAGGAGATCAATGGACATTTCAGGTTCTTCACGGACCACTTCTAATTTTATATCTGTACTTTATCAGTATCGGCCAAAATTTCATATCGGCCCATCCCTAGAATATAGTCATGCACTATTTGCCAAGTAATACTTGTGCATTTCACTGTACATTCTGTGAGACAATAGAGTGGAACCTCGATTTTATAGGACCAAGCTGAAAAAAACTTAAAATGCGGCTAAATGTAAAATCGAGGAAATGTTTTAACATTTTGCTATGTTGGGATCATCAATATTGAATGTATAATGTGGGAAATTGTAAAATCCAGCAATGAAAAATTGGGGTTCTACTGTAATTTCTGTAGAAAATATATGTAAATGAATTAAGGAGATAATACTACTTTGTAAATAATTTTAAATTTTCCTGAAATGTAATAGTTCTGCAGGGTGTCTACCAGTCAAAAATGTCAAGGAAAAGTCAAATCAAGAGGTAGGTCAAGAAAATCAAGAAATTATACTTGTGGTCAAGAATTTTTGCTATATTTTTACAATATAGTGAATTAACATTGTTGTATAGCTGTAGTGTAATGTGATAAAATTGAATATTTGGAAATCTAAAATTATATTGAGTTGTGGTTAAAATTTGTTCACTTTGTTTCTTAAGAATTACATACTTGAAAGCGTGAAGTTTTGGGGCGATTAAATAAATGTCAAGAAAAGGAGGAAAAAAAGGAAAGGTAGGTCATGAAAAAGTCAAGAATTTTGGATTTGTCAATTCGGTAGACACCCTGTTCTGGCAACATTGTCATTTGAAATAGTAAGAGATTTTGATTTGATTTGCTTTATTTTACTTCGCCTTTTCTGCCACTTTTGGCTAATCGCGAAAATGGTAATGAATGATAATATGATGAAACTGATGAATGGACACTCGCAAACATCCATGTCCAGGCTGGGATTCGAATCCGGGACCCCTGGCGTCGTAGTGCGATGTGCTAACCACTCTGCCACAGGGGCTGGTTGTTTTATCACATTAATTGTACACAAGTTACTGCATTTCATTTTGTTAAATTCCTGTTTCCACTGTTTATATATTGTGTTAATTTATTTATGCATGTGAAAAAATATGTCCGCAAAATGCTATTCAATACACATGTTAAAACAAAATGCAAATTGAAATATTAGGATTCTTAGAATTACTACGCTTTTAAGAACCTGTTGATATATTTTTCTGTTGCAAGATATTGACAATAATGGAGGCCTTTACATATTTTGTATAAAAACACAGATGTTGGAGTAAAAACAGATATATAGTGCATTGGATTTGAAAGTTGTATAAAGTTATAAATGTATATGAAAAATATCTTTTGCTACTTTTGTAAATTTTAGCTGTAAAATTAAATAAATTTTTTTTAGCAATTTTTTTTTTTTTTTTTTTAAAGTTTTAATTTGATAAACATACGAGAAGATGGAATAAGAGTAGATGAGACCACGGCCAGGATGGAAAGATCAACTTGTCGGAGTCTGGAAACATGGGATCAGAAGGAGTAGGGATAAAACAGAAACGGATGGAGGGATTTGAATGAATGCATCATATCTAGTAGAACAGATATGTTGGCGGATTTATTTTTTGATTGAAATTCAACAGCAGTGTGCGGAATTGAGAAAAAAGTACTCATCTCTAATGGAGTAATTTTCTCCATTTTCAACACTTTGACATCTTTCCTCTTTGTACTTTGGTTATGTTAGATTGTTTTTGACCTCTTGGGTTAACCATGATGATGAGACTGAATAGATGAAATAATAACTAAACAATCACCATGATAAATGTTTGCCTTGTTGAAAGTACACTAACCAGGTACACAGAGGTTAAGTGGTCTGAAAATATCAGCAAGATGCTGATAACAATGTGTTAACTGTTAGCAATTGTTTAATTTATTTATTTTATTATTATTGGTGAGCAGCCGTCTCACCCATGGTCATTTGCTGCAAGTACTGGACCCTCTGCTGTGTTTAGTGTTCGGCATATTCTTCTCTAATGTGCCGATCACTTTCCTTACTTTTAACCTTCCCAACTGTTTTCATCATGTTGGGAGAGGATGATAGTGTTTTGTCAAGTGTGTTATGCTCTTTGAGAAGAGCGGGTCTTCACTGTCTGTGAGGAAGTTTTTAAGTGTATTATTACATTTCTAATGTGTTGTGCATGTCTCGTGCAGATCCGTTTACAACCGTGCACACTTCTAGCCTTTCTCAATAGACTCTCTACACTCCGTTATTAACTTTAAGGCAAGGGTTGTAGATTATATGATTTTACTTCGGTAAACGTGGAAGGGTGCAAAATGCACCCAAATGTTTTAAATCATCATCAGATGAGCCAATATCATATCAGAAAGTATAAATTTGAGTGTAATTATAGACATTGGACAACCTGTTTCCCCCTCGTTGTTATGGAAAATTTCATTCTACACTTTGTTGAACTTAACATATTGGTTACGTGCGTGTTACTCACTATCTATAAACAAAAATACGTTAGAGCATTCAAATTGGTCTACTTACGCAAGTGAGTATGTATTCTTACGTGGACGACGTTTCGGAAGCTTTACTGCTTCCTTCCTCAGGTTGTCGTTTTCAGCTCGGAATATCAAGCCATGTCAGAGAAGTGTCATGTAAGGATACTGGGTAAAAGGTTCGGGTTAAAAACGCTTCATAGTGCTTGACCTATACAGAATTAAAACCACTTTGCTAAAAACCCCTTAAAACTCACAATAAAACATGTAAAACCACCGCTATAGTGCGCGTCAAATCTCCTGCATATGGCGATAGCCAATAGCAGCGCACTGCAGCGGTGCCATGTCGAAATCTCACACGGAAAAGAGACAGCGTGGTTGAGCGAAACGCCTTGTCACGGAGAGCACGGAACATTAGATAATATAACATATAATAAACTTAATGGGAGAAAAGAACATACCTGATTAGGGACTGCATAATTATTTCAATATTCTCAAGGTGGAAGTTGTAAGATATTTTGTCCCGTAAAGAGTACGTTATCTTTTTGGCAGTAGAAAATTCGCCACGATCGTAAATTTCAAAGACTGTTCTACGAACTACGTCTTTTTTCAAAGTCATCTAAATTTGTCGTTCTTTTCGGTATGTTAATGTGCTTTCTAGTCTAGGTTATTGAAACATTGGAGCAGGCCCCGATCCACATTGTTTTGCCCCCGAACATATCCGAGAAACGGTAGCTTGATTCACACCACACGCTTGAGCTGTTAGATCCTGGCACTTCTTAAAGTCAATTTTACTTCTTTGTTCGTCACTCGAACACTTTTTTTTAAAAAAAATTGTACACCGGAAAAATCACCTGTCGTGCCTGGCTTCGTACAACACTGTATTTTTCTCTCTTCTCTCGCCATCACTACCACTTGGTTTACTCAACGACATGCTGCACACACCCACTAAACACATGAAAAAAACGAACAATGACGGTATCCTCTTCGTCAACTTCTTCTACCATCACTGGGAACGAACGTGCCCTGTTCCCTTAGCTAATCGGAAAGTTTCAGAATGCAACAGGAACGAAGGGAGAGCAAAAAGGATACAATGCAAATACGTTTATAATAACATTGCTTCTACAGAGGGAACGGTATAAGCTACAATCACGCTTGTTTTTCGTACATACTCGCAAATTCATTATCTTTCCATCTGTTGAACTACTGACACTTGAAATAATCTATTTATATCCGAGCGCCAGGTACACGATTTAGTAGCGAGGTGAAACAGCTTCTGAACTAGGCAACGCCGCACGTCCGTGATTCGCTGGGGCTGTTCAGTCGTTCAAGGCCATATGCAGGAGATTTGACGCGCACTCTACGGTAAACTGGAGTGGCCGTTGAGAGCCTAAACTCCCTGTCAAGGTGAAGCGAGCGGGCCGATGGCACCGCGCAGCGGAGTGGTACTTCCCCTCCCACGATAGATCCCTCCCCTCTCTTTTTCTTCCCCTCGTCACCAATCCAAGGAAAATTCCCGTTCCACCTCGGCTGCTTTCCTTACTTCCGATGTGACATGGAAGCCCATCGGGGCCCTTTTATTATTCAAATTGTCCCACTTTTTAAAAAAGCTAATCCATACGTCATCTAAATTGCCCTCGTCCCGGTTCAGTTTATTTCTGTGTCCCGCGCATATCAATGCCGTTTCGTACACGTTCCTATCCAATTTACTATTACTTTTTTTGATAACCTCTCTTTTTATTATTCTATGCCCACTGTTTATTATATGCTCTGCAAGCCCCGTTTTCGGATCGCTTTCTTTGATGTTCTTATCATGTTCGCCCCATCTAATATGCCTGCTCCGGCCGGTTTGTCCAATATATTCCATCCCGCAATTGCATTCAATTCTATACACCCCTTTTTGTTCATCAGGGTTATCTCGAATTTTTACCCCTCTCTTATAATCCGTGAAATGCTTTTCAATATTTCTAGGTGCTCTCGTCCCGCATTTCATACCATACTTTTTCACTGTTTTTTCAATTTTCTCAGTGAGCCCTTTACAGTACGGTATCCCAACATAGTTAACTTTACTATCCAACCCTCCCTCCTCTTTTTCCTCCTTTTCTAATCTGCTATCAGAATCGGGGTTCCCCTTTGAAATATTCTTCCTTGCTCTCCTAGCTAACACGTTCATTTCATATTCGGAAAATCCATTCTTCATTCCTACCTCTATTATCCACGATATTTCTTTTTCTTTTTCTACGGCATTATTGCATAACCTCTCAGCCCTTATGAAAAAGTTTAAATAAACATTCGATTTGACCCTACTTGAATGTTCCGATGCCTTATTAATATAAAGACTGCCTGCCAGGGGTTTGTGAAACACCCCTGTCTTTATCCCCTTTTCAGTTTTAGTAATACTTAGGTCCAGGTAGTTGATATTACCTTCCACCGAATTCTCCCTAGTGAAGCTTATTCTGTCCTCTTGTTTTCCTAACTCCACAAAAAGGGTGTTAAGATCTTTTTCTTTTCCAACTACAAGGATATCGTCCACATACCTACAGTAATATTTTATGTCTACTCCCACCCTTTCCATAACCGCTTTTTCTAAGTAATGCAAGAAAATGTTTGCCGCAAAACCCGATATTGGGTTGCCCATCGCTAACCCTTCTTTCTGTCGAAAAATCTTATCGTTTACGCGGAAATAATTGTACCCGGTTACAAGAAAAAACCACCTGACATATTCCCATGCTACCAATATATCCACGCCATGGTCTAGTAGCCATCTTTGAAGGCAGTCACCGGCTTTCTCTCTCGGTACACTAGGGTACAAATTTGTTACATCAAAACTGCTAATTTGGTCATCCCTCCCGATTTCTAAATTTTCAATTGACTTTTTTACCTCAAAGGAGTTTTTAACGCTATACTGGGTGTTAACATTAATCTTCTTCATTCTTTTAATTAATTCCTTTGCCAAAAGAAAATTGAAAGTATATCAACTGGTAAAGAGCACAAGTTTGCAACAACAGAAGAAAATGTACTTGTCCACTTATAAAATGTGACTTGTTATTCTAAGAAAGAAACTTTGCATTTTAACTTCTTTCCCATGCCCAAGGATAAATTGCATGTGCATAGTTCTGGGACCACAGACTATACTCACTAGATTCCCTGCAGAGGACAGCATCATGCAGATGATGTGATTAAAACATGCTCCTCCATTTCTCATACAAATTCCCCTTTCATATCGTAATTAGTTCCAAACAGAAAAAGAATACTGCAAGGATTAAGGAAAACAAACTTCAACTGGCCAGAAGTTTGCCAGAAAACAAGGCAAAGGACCCAACCAACCAAACAGAAGAAGATGAAACGGCCTTTTCTTTTGTTTAGTTACATAGTATAATCTGAGAGTTACTGTATCATTGTGAAGGTGTGTGTGTTTTTTCAAGTGTACATTTTGTTTAACTTATTGATATGTGGTAATGCATTTTAACCAGTGTCTGGAAGGATGTGAACCTACTGAAATGTGGTTCACATTGGTAAGTAGTTGTATTTATTTGATAATAATATAGTAACATTTCCTCATGTATTTTTATTGAAGTTCTTTGTTAGCTTGGAATGATTTCGTTTACATGGTAGGCATCCTTGCTCTAAAGGTCACTGAAGGAACACTCGCTAGAATTTATATGTCAGTTTTTCTCCATGGCTGATGTGAGGAGTGCTATAGTGCTGAGGAATGGCTAGTGACATGCAATGCACGGGGCAAACAATGTACTGTAGAAAGTTCCCAAGTATGTTATAATGTAAACAGATAGACACACATCTTATAATATATATATGGTACTAGTTTATTATTGTTCGGACAGATTTCTTCATTTTTACAGAAGAAACTACTTACCGTAATAAGTTCCTGTAACATTGTCTAACATCAGCAAGGTGTTTTGTGTGATGTGGGAATGTATGATAGGGGAAATTCATGTTGTTTGTTGAAAATTAATTCTCCGATGGAGAAAAGCCTTTGGCCCGTACTACTTTGTACATCATCACGAGTCATGATTTTGTTTTGTTCATGTGGCTCAGTCGGTAACGCATCTGATTACCATGCTAAAGGTCCCGGGTTCGATCCCTGGCCGGTTCAAATCCGGGAACTTTTCTAAGGATGGAAGCAGCCCCGGCACCCACCCAGCGTCGAATAACATGGGTACCTGGGGGAAACCCTGGGGGGTAAAGGCGGTCAGGGGCGTGATGCTGATCACATCACCCCTACTCACGACCGGATCAAGAAAGTGTGGGGCGTTACCCCCACACCCCCTATACACCTTCATGGCGTGGTGCTATGCACAGGGGAGTATTTTACTTTTTTTTTCTTTTTTTTTTTTTTACTTCATGTTCATTGGGTATCCAGTGTTTCGAACAGTCTGTGTTTGCAACGAAAGTTAGAAGCATGACGTGTCGTGGATGCATGGTGAAGGTTGTACCAGGGGTGGAAGATCCAGTGGATTTTTTAATTGAACACAGGATCGTGAAGAAAGGAAAGGAATGTCAAAGATGTGGCAGTGAATGTAAGCTACTCGTTGGAAGGAATGGGCTGTGGGTATATTCCTAATATGACATGTCGGGGATGTGTGGTGAAATTCAGGTAAGTTTTCCGTATCCTGGAAACTGATTTCTTCAAATTTAAAAGTTGGGGGCAGGTGACTCCGACCAATTTCTAACATGCCTTTAACAGGGACCCTATAGAGAAAGCCGGAGTGGGGCGGAGGCAGGGCCGTGGTGGTGGTAGGTCAATTACCTCAGGGGCGGAGCCCGAAATCGGTGGGAAATTTGTACTCAAAAAATTCAAACTAAAATAATTTTTTAGTTTAAATTTCCCACCGATTCCGGGACGGATAGCCCCAAAAACCATTCACGGATAGCGCCACAAAAGATTACAATTTTCTTTGGGTCCATCTCAGTGTTATCCTCCATCTTCGTCTTGGCCTTCCTACAGGTCTCTTACCATCAGGTTTCCCAACAAGAATCCTGTAAACCCTTTCCTCTCCCATTCGTGCCAAATGGCCTGCCTACCCAAGTCTTCTTGATTTTATTATTCTAACATCTGGACATGAATATAAATTATGCAGTTCTAAATTATGTACGTACCTTCTCCACTAACCTGTCTCCTCATCCCATTACTTCAAAGAACTGTTAAATACATTGACAGTTTCCTTCATGGCTTTGTATATTACACACAGCAAAACAAGACATAGTTTTCTCTGCTCTATATTTGATCAAAGTGTGGGGGTTGTAGGTGGATGCTATAACTTGACAAGTTTAAAAACAAAACCCTGCATTTCCCCACTCCATTCTATGAAGCAACGTTGTTTCGCAGTGTTGCAACCTGGAGGGAGCGGAATTGTCTGAGGATTTTCAACGAAATTTGTATTTTGCTTTTTCCTGGGCTGTTTTCTACCTGTTGGAGTACAGAAATTCAGCTCACCTTTCGCCAACGACTCTTTTCCTTCTTTTAAAACTTGGCCTCCTCGATGGTGCAGTGGTTGCATCGTCGCCTTGTAATCGAGGGGTCCTGGGTTTGATTCCCGGTGGAGGCACATACTGGTTTGGATCCCACTTTAAACTTTAGATCCAGTCCCGATTAGCCTTACTGTGCATAAAGTGGACTTAAAACAACAAATCAATCCAATCCTTTTAAAACTTTAGAAACCATCCATTTAGATACTGCCATGGCGGCGCTTTTGGACTCGAAAACATTATACTTAAGTTTATGTAACTCCTCCTGATTTTGCAAATATGTTGCAAGATTGTAAACAATTTATCTGGCCTGTCCTCTAAGGGGCTTTCCAGAATAGATTGTGGGTTCCGTTGGACCCGGCATGATTTGATTTTTGCATTTCAAAAATATGCAGCCAAGAGTAAAGAGCAAGAACATTTCAATGCTTTAAAAGAGAACACAGGCAAGCATGTTATCAGATTGCCTTCTCTTAGCGATTGTTGTACGATAAACATAAGAACCCCCACTCCACTCAGCTTAAAAAAAAAAAAAAAACAGGCTACTGCTCGATGTCGCGTTCAGAAAATGAAGTCATTGGCCCAGTAGTTTCTCTTCGTTATAAACCTTAACGTGCATGCGTAACACTACAGTTTATGATCCACGCACCGCACACATTTTCAAAAACCGGATTAAATCAAATGAACCACTGATAAACTGATATGAGCCGGCATCGTAAATCTACACAGTAAAAATAGTTCGTCATATTTGTTTTAGCTGAATTTTGCTGAGTTGGCACCACTCATACTCTCAAGACCAGACAAGTACGTAGAAGAGTGGTGGGGAGGATGACATAATAGGAAGTGCTCCGCAGCGATCTGCGCATATCGGGACATAACTTGTCAGGCTATATCCCCTCAAATTAAGAACATTGTCAGAAAGCATGCTCCCATGTGTTTCATTGTCACTTAAACAGGGAAACACCTTCCTACCTAACCTTGTGAGGAGCAAAGATCCCAGAAGCATTTTAACTTGATTTAAATTGAAATTTTGGGTGCATCAGCACTTAGAGACTATTTTGCACCCGTCACATTGTACAGGGTCAAGACCCCTACCATAACTAAAATATAACTAACATATCTGTAATGTCGAGGGACTAAAATATTCTTACTTGGATTAATAGCGGAGGCTGTAAAAGGGGCACTCAGCACACATTAGGACAACACACACAGCCCTACAAGAATTATACTGGCTGTAGGTTCCGATGCCAGAGCCACGTTAGTCTACAAATTCCGGTTCAGGGTGTTCTACACGGAAGTGAGGTTGACAATTGGATATACTACGTGGAAGTCCAGCTGGAAATTTTTCCAATTGGTTCCGATAGCCAATATGAGTTTTTAAACACACTATCGGAACCGATTGGTTTCTATTGGAAAATATTTTATTGTTTTCAATATATAGCTTATGAAAAAATATTATCTATACAACTGTAAATGCAATGGAGAAATCATATAAAACAAGAAAAAAAATATCTGGTAAAGCATGTAAAATTTGTAACTTACAAAAATGTTCACATACATTTTTTTTAAAAAAATAAATGAACCTGTTTTTAACTCTGTAGCTTCATTGTGTTTAACACAATTATAGAAAATTGAAAAACATGCTGCCTCAGTCATAAATTGATATGTTGTTCTTCCTTTATACATGCGAGAAAAAAAAATAGGTTAATCAAAGAATCTGACCCACAACACTTGAAAAAGTGATAAACAGAACACTGGCGAGATTGACTTAGTTGATCAAAAGATTGCTCATTTTTCCAATTGCATTACATACACACAAGAATAACCATGGAAATTCCATATTGCAAAAAATCAAGAACTAATATGAACATTTATTCCAACTACTAGCTGCTTAAAGGTTGAGTTAGTTCTTAAGAAAAAAGTTCTTTTTACAGTACTTATTCAATCTGACCAGTAGTATGTATTAGAATTTGGAAGAAATTCAGTTCAAGTGTGCTGTTTTTCCAATAAACTTCTAAATCACAGGAAATCTGGTGTCAAGTATTAAACTACCTATGCTTTGAGTCAATAAATTAATTTATAACATATTGATTCTATAATGCATATGTACAAATTGGAAATTGTCTTGATTTTCCAATGGTTTCAGTTGAGAAACAGATTCATTCCAATTGAAACCAATTCAATCCAATTGAAATTTCAATTCTAACCAATAGAAAATTCCCGTTGGGAGGGTCACCCCTTACACTCTGCATTTCAATTTCTTGCCAGTAAATGTAACATCTATATTTTCCTGGTGGTGCAATTTGGAGAATTCAAATCTACAAGAAGCAGGGAAAACTATTTGTTTCGAGTAAAAGTTTTGGTCATCAAGGAACATAAGAAGTCGATGAGTGGTTACTGAGCACTGTCAAGTGGAAGTAAATATAAAATAACAAGATCTCAAAAAACAGGAAAAGAGAAAATGTGACAATTGCAAGAATGTTGCCAAATCTTTTGATACATGTGTTCTCCAAGCAATGGGAGTTCCAAGCTGTGAGGGAACTTTTGTCCTGTGCGTAGACAGGTAAAAGAGGCTGTGTTGGACCTTGAGCCAATCAAGGAATGTGCGTTACCATGGATACTTTTTTTTTTTTTTATTTGTACTGTATTGCCAAACGTAACAGCTGCAATCTTTAGATAGGGGGTGAGTAACTTTATGTAATGTATCTGGTCTTCCCAACCTTCTTGGTAAAATTGCGAATGAACAACAAATGTGAACTTGGCCGAAGGATGGTTAATGACCAAGGGTAAAACAATAACACTGTACACAGGGCCATAGCCAGCCAGCCTGATATTAAAGTAGCTAAAGTGGTCGCACATTTAAGCACGTGTCCTCAAGATCATGGATGGTCCCAGGTTCGATACCCGGTGGAAGTCACATAGTGGTTCGGATTCCACTTTAAACTGTAGGTCCAGTCCCGATTAGCCTTACTGTGCACAAAGTGGACTTAAAACACAAACTCAAACCAAATCAAGATCATGGGCGTTGCCAGAATGTTTTTATGAGGTGGGGTCAGGGCTTGATATAAAATTGGTCTTAGCAATACTAATAACAATAAAGAAGTAACAATTACTATTATTGACTGAGTTGGTGTTTTAAGTCCACTTTATGCACAGAAAGGCTAATCGGGACTGGACCTACAGTTTAAAGTAGGATCCAAACCAGTACATGTGCATCTACCGGGTATCGAACCTGGGAACACCAATTACTATTATTTTTAACCAATAATGGCTATTATTATTTTATTTTAAATTTTTATTATAATAATTATTATTCTTTGGAAGACCACCAATCTACCAAATGAGTAGTTTTTCTCTGTTTTTAACATTTCGTACTGAAATGAATAACTATTCTATTTTGTTATTAACTTTTAAACGCCTTTTTTTAAAGACATCTTTGAATTTGAATGTTTTGTGTTCTCTCAAATAAAGATAAGTATAATTTATTAAATTTAAGAAAAACACATGGAATTAGTTCCTCTCTGAATTAAATGTTTAAAAACCTGAAGTTTGGGCGTGATTCCTATATTTTCCACTAAATTTTTGGAATACTAATTTACTCGACATTATATCTGTTATCGACTTTAAAAATATATTAAGTTTTTTTCTTTCTTTTTTCTGATTTTAATTGAACGATACCAATTTCGAGGGGAGGAGTCGACTCGGCGGTTGGACCCCTCACAATGCTCAAGACAAATATACATTCTCAGGGTGTTTACCTGTTAATGCTATTTTTTTTACAAGGTAGTGAATTTACATTGTTATATACATGTACTGGGATTTGATAAAATTGAATATTTGGAAATCTACAATTGTATTGAGTTGTGGTTAAGATTTGTTCACTCTGTTTCTCAAGAATTCCATTCTTCTATGCTTGAAGTTGTGTAAAAATATTAAAGTAATGATTCCCCATCCAGGATGAAGTCTGAAGCACTAATTTTTAAATCCATTAATATAATTAAAGCAGGTCTAAATCTCTTGTTAAAATACAGCTTTTTTCAGTTTTCATCTTAAGCAGCCTTGTGGTAGGGTTTTTTCATTAATTAAAACTATCTATTTTCTTAATTTCCAACTATACCTAAGTAGGGGGCGATAAATGTTAAGAAAAAGGAAAGAAAGATCTTGAAAAAGTCATTCATTTTGGAAGACACCCAGATTCCCTTCTATAGTTTAACATTTCTCATAGAAAATGAAACAGTTACTACTCCAACATAAAGAAGTAGAACGTTTTAGGATCGAGGATCTCTGTTGATCATTCGGTCCCCTTGAATGCGGAAATAACCCAGTTCCCATTGTCCGCGTTCCTTTCCCCTTTCCCTCGTGAGTCTTCGATTCTATTTTCCGAGGTTGCCTTCCTTCCCCTTAAGCTTCGCGGGGCCAGTTCCCCCGGGACCCCCGAGGGCCGAGAGCCACGCACCTCTAACTCGATTCTGTTTCGCCGATTCGATTCGAGGTCAAAATGGACGAGTTTCCCGCGGAGTGCTACTTGTATGTATCTCCCCGTGTTATCACCGAAGGCAATTTTCTATTCTTCCTGTACAAGCCAGAGCGGTTCTCGGAATGGGCCCCGTAGCTACATATTTTGGCGCCCTGGGCAGGATTGTGGTTTACCATGGTTTGTGATTATTAACATCCTACAAATTTTGAAATTAGGTAACGAAGAGAACTTATTTAAAGATTCGTAGTTTACACTTTTCATTAATAAAGAGTTTAACAGCAAAAAAACGGTGGAGGAGGGCTTGTAAAATTAAGCTATCTATTGTTTTGGGCCCTGCCAACATTATTATTATTATTAACAATTTTATTATCATAGTACTTCGCTTCCGCTAATTTCATACTCTGTATTACTACAATTTGTGAACTTTAAAATATAGGCACATCTGATCAAGAAACATTCATGAAACTTCGATAAAATAATACACTTAGATTTAACAAGAGAACACTCGCCTAAAACCGTTTCCTTCTGGTTTTCATGGCAGCAAACTGATGAATGAGAGACTCAAAAGACAATTTCAGAGCATCAGCATTCGTTGTGAACAATTGTTTACATTTCATCACTGTCACGTGACCTCGCGCGACTTCCTTTGCAGTCTGCCATACAGACATATTCCGTTAAAATACAGGACTATGGTAGGGTTATGTGTTAGGGTAGGTTAGTGGCCGCGGTGGTTCAGTCGGTAACGCGTCTGACTACCATGCTCAAGGTCCCGGGTTCGATCCCCGGTCGGTTCAAATCCGGGAACTTTTCTAACGTTGGAATCGGCCCTTGAGCTTGAGCTTGAATCGTTGGAATCGGCCCTTGAGCCCAGCGTCGAATAACATGGGTACCTGGGGGAAAGGCGGTGAGGGTCGTGGTGCTGATCACATCACCCCCACTCACGACCGGATGAAGAAAGTGTGGGGCGTTACCCCCACACCCCCTATACGCCTTCATGGCGTGGTGCTAAGTACAGGGTAGGGTACCTTATGGTAGGGTGACCAGATTTTCTGAAACTAAAACCAGGACATCCATGGATGCGTACGGGAGGGGGGGGGGTGCAGCTATAACTAAAATAACACAGGGACAAGCACACCCCTCCCCCCTCTTTGACAAGAAAATAGTCATGCTGCATGTCTCCTGAAATATTACACAATTCTCTTTAATCTGTTTTCTTCTTGATTTGATTTTTACTATTTAACGTCGCCTTTCTGTCACTTTTGGCTAATTGCAATAATGAATATGAATTAACGAACACTCGCAAAGAACATCCATGCCCGGCCGGGATTCGACCCCAGGACACCTGGCGTCATAGCTTTCAACTACTACGCCACGGAAGTCCTTCTTATAAACTTCCTTTTTCATTTCTATCTTTTTTGTTCATCTCTTGCTTATCTCTTTAATTTTACAGATTAACATTCCTCTCTCGTTTTTTTCCCTTACTTTCTTACCATAAAACATCCATACATTGTGAAATAACATTAAAACATTAATCAATACTGAGCTTGTCTCTTGCAGTAGCTGTAGTAATCATATCACCAATGCAGCAAACATGCAAATACCCAGAATTGGGCTATTTTCAATTTTCAGAGCGCCCCTGCATATTCTTTTAGACATCTCTCGGTATCTTGCTTATCATATCATGAACAGATCGCATGCAATATCTGCTTTTAAGCAATAAATATAAGCTACACAGTAAGACGAAGGTTGCGAGCGAAGCGAGCGTGAACATTTTTAGATCTGCAAATATTTCTTTGCAAACTAACAATGCTATTAATTTAAAATACAGTAACAGTTTCACAGAGGTAAATTCGTCTGGATGTTTTGCAGGACATTTCGCAGGACGCTGTTGAAAAATAGGACATATTTGTTTTTTTGGAGTAGCGTCGCAGACCGCAGGACATGCCCCTATAAAAAGGACTGTCCTGCAAAAATCAGGACGTCTGGTCACCCTAGGTTATGGTCAGGCACGTATCCAGAGGGGGGCTTAGGGGGCTCGAGCCCCCCCGAAAGTTTTAAATTTACACTAGATAAAATGAGTTTGTTTTTTTCGTTTATTGTGGTGTGAAATAAAATAATGTGACAATAATTTAAAGAGAGAAATAATTATCGAGGCAAGACGGAGAATGTTCCGTAACCCTGTTATTGATAATAGCACGTACCCAAGATGGGGCACAGGGGGCTCGACCCTCTCCCCAGGAAATTTTTCAGTGAACGTTAGATAAAATTAGGTTTCTGGCTTCTTCAATAATGTGAAAATAATTTAAGGAGAGAAATAATTATCGAGGCAAGACGGAGAATGTTTTATACCCCTGTTATTGTTAATAGCACGTATCGAAGGTGGGGATGAGGTGGCTCGAGCCCCCCCCCCCCTCAGGAAATTTTTCAATTTACACTAGATAAAATTAGATTTTTGGCGTCTTGAATAATGTGAAGATAATAAATTTATAAATCTGAGAGAAATAATTATAGAGACAAGAGTGTTCTATAAACCTATTATTGTTAATAGCACGTATCCAAGATGGGGTTGAGGTGGCTCGAGCCCCCCCCCCCAGGATTTTTTTTATTTTACACTAGATAAAATTAGGTTTTTGGCTTTTGGAATAATGTGACGATGATTTAAGGAGATAGACAATTATCGAGACAAGACTGAGAATGTTCTATAACCCTGTTGTTGATAATATTGCACGTAAGCTTTCCTTGCGCTTTTGGTGTTGTCGCAGCGCACTATGTAGAGACTTATCACCATTTGGAAGCTGCACAGCAAAGGTACCGCCACACGTAGGGCGATTCGTTGTAATTTCTAATCTCTGGAAGGCGGGAATGAGAGAAGGAGTCAACTATTGGCAATATTAAGGAATCGTTTTATCTGCGGAACGTTCTAGAATATAATGAGGATATAAATACGCGGATTCAGTCTGTACAAAGGATTGATCTGTACAAAGAATCTGTTAATGAGATTTCAGAGGTAAGTGTGACAATTCATATAGTCGATTAGTGATCAGTCAGCGTCCTCTGGTTGCTTTAAATAGTGATTCGAAAATGAAGACATTGACAACAGCAGAACTTCCGGGGCCTCAGTGTAGTGCTAGTTCTGGTCGAGGGCCGAAGAGCAAGGCGCCTCTCTCTCTCTCTCTCTCTCTCTCTCTCTCTCTCTCTCTCTTTCTCTCGTTAATATTTCAGCAGTACAGGATATTGAAGTGGTTTATTAAAATAGAAATAAGCTGCATAGATCAACTGAAAATCAAAGTTTTGAGTGATGATTTAGTTTTGCCAGAACTAAATTTCGTATATGCAGTCCGAGAATTTCATAGTATATAAAAATACTTTGTTTAAGCTTACTGGGTTCGAAACACATTCAAACACTTAACTACCATAAAGAGACAGCCGAAATTTTTATGAATGTCGAGAAGAGAAAGCAAGAAGATGTTGCATATGTAGACATTTTAGGCGGAAATTGCAGGCTCTACCAGAACCCGAATCCACCGGTTGAGGAGAATTTTTTTCTTCTGTGGTCAACAAGAGCTACTATAAGTGGAACCACGAGCAAAACAACTTGCGCAGACCCGCGACTCCTGTGCACCGAACCCCCGCGAGTAGGGGAGGGGGTGAGTGGACCATGCTTCCTTATGGCCCGAGGTGGAGGGAAGAAGGGAAAGCTGCGCGGGGACTTCTCGTCCCAAGGTTTTTTTCCTTGTGGTCGATCTATACATCGAGGTGACAGTGACAGTGGCCTACTAAGGGAGATTTCACACCGTGTCGCCGAGGATTTCACAAGTCGAAATTATACTGCTGGACAAAAAAAAACCGGACACTTGCATTTTTTGTGATAACGTATAAATTCTGATTCGAAGGCTAAGTAAATGTTGCAGAAATTATTGGAAATAAGAAATTCTGAATATATTCAACAGAAAGCAAATTAAAATTTATTGTTAATAAGTTAAATTAGAACATAAACGAAAGTTACAGAAAACTACCAAAAAAAATCTTAGCAATATTTTTTTTAATATTGTTAACTGGTACTGGTGGGGTCTAATAGCGGGTGTTACCTCCCCTGCCATCAATTACAGTTTGTAACCGCCGTGGCATACTTCGAATAAGGTTGGCAATCACTTCTTGGTCCAATTGCTCCCATTCTTCTTGAATAGCACGTCTTAGCTCTTCAATTGTTTCTGGAACTATTGCGCGGTTTCTGATATGTCGTTTCAGTTGATCCCAGACGTGCTCTATCGGATTTAGGTCCGGACTTTGTGGTGGCCATTCTAATCGCGTAATCGCATCTTCGTCCAAGTACTCCGTGACAATATTCGCAACGTGAGGACGCACATTGTCATGCATAAAAACAAAGTCCGGGCCTATGAATGGTGCATATGGTACTACATGATCTGCCACACATTCTGTAATATACCTGCAAGCTGCCATTGCCTCATTATCTACAAGAACCAACTCTGTACGTCCTTGTAAAGAGATACCTCCCCAGATCATGACGCCACCACCTCCAAAGGGTGTTATTTCAACGAAACAACATTGTGCATAACGCTCATTAGGTCTTTTATACACATGTTCAAGCCCGTCTGATGAACGTAGGTTGAATTCTGACTCATCAGAGAATAAAACCTTTTCCCACTGCTCCACATTCCAACGTAAGTGTTTTGTAGAAAATTCCAGTCTTCGCTTCCGGTGACGTGCTAACAACCTGGGACCTGCAGCCGGCCTCCGAGATGATAAACCACTTTCATTCAGTCTTCTACGAACTGTTCGTGAAGAAACCACAGTTCTATGAACATTTCTCAAATGCTGTGCCACAATATTTGAAGTCGTACGACGGTCTCTTAAGACTATGATACGCATTAAACGATCTTCCCGTGCTGTTGTGCATCGTTTCTGACCAGAACCCGGTCTTCTACCATAGGAACCGGTTGCGTCATACCATCTGAGACCTTCATGGATAGTACTTCGTGCTATATTTAGCACCCTAGCAATATAGTGTACACTACGACCATCATCGCGAAGAGCTACTGCTTTTACACTACCTCTTCACGTCTCATTTTCAAGCTAGCAGCAAACTTACAATACACTTGCAAGAAAAATACCAGCAATGACAATGTCAATAATATATGTTACTATGGTTACTATGAACCAAAATTCATGCCTCTCTAGACATTAAACAAAATAACATCAACAGGAATTGAAAATCAATAAATTAAAACAAAATTGCATGAAATTAATTTTGAGCCTACTAAGTGTTCCAAATAAGTAAATACGAGTAAATAAATAAATAAATAGATAAATAATAAACGGAAAACTGTGGAAAATGTTCAATAATGAATGTTGAATTGTTCAATACTTAACTGAGAGCGTAATTCATAAGTAATTGCAATTCAGATGTCAAATACTATTAAGGTGTCCGGTTGTTTTTGTCCGGCAGTATAGTTTGTGCGGCCTTTTGTGTCGCTACGGTGTGAAACGTTGCTGTTGATTGGCCCATTCCAATCGACATGTATCGCGTGTCCTTCGGTCTGAAACCTTCCTAAGTCTTGAAAATCCAAGTCACAAGGATGGAAAATTAGGGTCTTGTTAAGGTTAGGTGTGAAGGCAGGCAGACGACAGCACCCTAAAGGATCATATCCAAACCTGCAGGAAGTACGCATCTTACTTTAATCTCCAATACGGAATGATAAAACTTCTGGCGAGTTGATTTTAAAAAATGTGTCCAAGATAAAGAGTGGCGTGCCCAGGATTTTCGGAAGGGAGAGGGGTTACGCATACCTACTATTTTTGGTGGTCAGTCCTGATTTTGTCATATTTTCCTGTCTTTGACGTTCTTCTTTTATGTTTAGAAAAAAAATAATAAGGAATACTGGGTCAAATGGGGTTTATGACCTCACCAACCCTCCCTTGGGCATGTCACTGGAGATAAATGAGTAAGTATTTGATCATACTGGGAGACGAAATATTAGATGTGTTGGTCCAGTCGTATTCGAGAAGATTTCCTTTGTTTCGTGCCGATATATGACAAGACAGCGGAAGCTGTGACACGCATTTTTGAACATTTGTGAGTGCTAAGGCCTGAATCTGAACAATTTGGTGGGTTTCGGCTTTTAAAAGAGCTGCAAACATGGAAGGACAAGACACGTTAGTGGTATTCAGGTTCGAATCAGAGAGAAATATTCGAGAGCTGTCTGCGTCCAGTTCGCAGCCCAAAATTTGAATCTCGCGTTGTCGAGTGGATTGTCCATCCCGTGCATGTGTAACAGCTTCGTAAAAACACTCAAAGGCACCGTAGATGTTTTTATGCCTGATGAGAAGAAATGGACAAACACACATACTGAGATGGTTCCGGCACACAATGTTAATGCATGGAAACAGAGGAGTCGAATGGTAAAAAATGTTCCGATTTCACGTTCAGATTAAAATGACAGCCTTACAGTGGCGACGATTTAAGGGATAGTTGCTCCCCATTTTTTTGCCTCAACATTATGGCCTCTTAATGTAAAGCCTTGTCTACCAAGAGAAAGTAAACTTTCCTTGCACCGCCCTCCGCCCCCCCCCGTTTTGGAACCCAATTGCCACCACTGGTCTAAAATATATAACTGTGAGGTTCTTACTATACCCTTTAAAAAAATGGTGTTGAGCCCCCCCCGAAAGGAATTCCTGGATACGTGCCTGGTTATGGTGTAAGAAGTTATTTAAACGCTATAAACTGCTTCCTTTTCAGTGGCGCAATCACAGGGGGACAGGGGGCATTGCCCCCAACCTTGGACGGAAATGAGTTGTAGGGGGGGCAAGGGGGTTAAACACTGACGACCAAGTGTGCCTGCAGGGGCCAATTACCGCCCACAACTTCAAATTTTATGCAAATAATAATAATTCTTTTCGTAAAATTTTCTTGCTCGCTTCGCTCGCAATACTTGCTTTTCTTAGTTTTATCAAGTTCAGAACCGTAGCTAGGGGACGGCGGGATACCGCCCTGGGCGCCGAACGATCTAAATGAAAATTAGTTGTAAAATTGATTGATTTGTAGGTTTATGTCCACTTTATGCACATATATGCTAATCGGGAATGCACCTACAGTTTAAAGTGGAATCCGAACCACCGTGCCATGTGCCTCCATCGGGTATCGACCCCGGGACCCCTTGATCACAAGGCGACGATGTTACCATTACACCATCGAGGAGGCACAAACGTTGTAAAAGAGAGAATCCATTGGCGTCCCGTGAA
This sequence comes from Lepisma saccharinum, assembly GCF_977018435.1. Lineage (NCBI taxonomy): Eukaryota > Metazoa > Arthropoda > Insecta > Zygentoma > Lepismatidae > Lepisma > Lepisma saccharinum. The sequence goes on along the minus strand of NC_139247.1, from coordinate 3,878,603 downwards.
ATTATTTGCGCCCTATTAAATCAATATTGATTTTAGCCTGCAAATAAATTGGATCCAAAAATATATCGTTGTTCTCTGTATTGCATTGTAAATTACCAGACAGAGAAATAAGACTTCTCTTAATTGATTTTGTTTTAAATGCATGAACAATTGTTTGGAGGAAAGGGAGCGTGCGCATTTGAGAGACAATTTATGTAATATTTGCTTCTGGTTTATTGTGAGATGGATGAATTGATTGTGCAATGTATGTACTAAAGAAACTTTGAATACGTACAAAATTTAGTGCCTACGTCGCTCCATGTTGCATAATGTAAAACATATATCGTGCATGAAAGTTATACATGTTAATGTAAAAATGAATTATATTTTGAATGCAAATGTTTTAGCACCAACTTCTACCCCCTTTTGCATAATTTACGAGGGTAATAACATCTTTGATACTACTACTACTACTACTACTACTACTAATAATAATGTTGGTCGCGGGTTCGAATCCCGGCTTTGGCATGGATGGTTGTGAGTGTCCATTCATCAATTTTACCATGTTGAACTAGTTGGCAATTATCAAAACAGATGACAATTTACATTCATTCTTTATTTTAACTGATTGATTGATTTGCTTTATTTTACTTCACTTTTGTACCACTTTTGGCTAATTGCGAAGATAGGGATGAGTGATGATATGATGAACATGACGAATGGACACTGACAAACATCCATGCCCAGGCCGGGGATTCGAACCCGAGACCTCTGGCATCGTAGCGCTATGCTAACCACTCCGCCACAGGGAGCGGGTCAGTGATAAAGAGAACTGAATCAGTCCTTATTATTACGAAAAAATCAGAACAAGCACGTCCTACGTTAAATTATAGTGAATGAAAAAAAGCCAAAGTGAACATAGTTGCCAAATTTCCTAGATACTGTCCGAATGCTCTGCCAGGTTATTGAAATTTTCTGAGGGAGGGACTTTTTCTATTTCCGGAGGGTATTTTTCCCCGAGGCCACCCCTGAATTCATTACTGCCAAGGGGTGGTGATGGCACCTAGAAATAGATTGACGGCGAAAGGAATAAATCGTAATTTACTACGCAGAAAGGAAAAACTGGGGATTCTGTTTGGACAATAAACACGGGAAACAAAAATACAAATGTTGCCGCGTCTCTTGTGCAGGACCGGCCGGATTAACCTATGGTCAACTGGGGCAATTGCCCCGGGGGCCCCGCCAAAAGAAAGCTGTGAAGGGCCTCCACCAAAAAATCTTTTAACCAGCTGGCTATGCTTGTGAAAAATTACATAAGAAGTTGTATTTAAAAAAAAAAAAAAAAAAAAAAAAAAAAACTTCAATATTGTCGTATGTCTACACTCTTCTGGATCCAATTGTAACACAGCTGTCAGTAGATCTGTTTGAAGATATCTGAAGCTCAGTATACTTTATACCATGGATTGATTTGGCTGTGATGTGGAAATAAGGCAAACTTTTTCAAACAATCAATTCTCAGATACGATTAAGATAATAAATAATCGTACGAAGTAGATAACTATCTTTCGTTAATAACATCGTATTAGAACTATGAGTTTTTCTAGGGAAAAAATTGTGGAGATACTAGAGGTCTCTCTCGGTGCATCAGTGAACTACGGGACACCTAACTTTAAGCAGCGCTTTATCAGCTTTTCATTCTCATCATCGCGATTAACTTCAATATTTTGAACAGTGACGTCGAATAACGGAAATAACAAATAATCGTAAAAAGTTGGCAATACTGTTCCAGTTCCTAACAATAATGAAACTTACTGCTACTCTTTCAATTAAATATTTTGGTTATTGCATTTTAGTTCCCTTGCTGTTGAATTGTAGTGGATTGTCAGTGGCGACGTGTGAACGTTTTACTTGAAATTCACTTAGCTTCAGGGTATATGTTGAAATGTCGCATGGAAATTTTGTGTAAACGTTGATACCTCATGCTCTAGTAGTTCGGTAAGAGATTGTGAGACTATTTTAAAGTGTTTTATGGGTAAGTTCTAGGAAAGAGAGATCAGTATTACAATTTTGGATGTACCTATCGCTCAGTAGATATGAGTACAAGGGCTCGAATGGAAGAGTTGGCTTGAAGCACACGAACGACAAAGAGCCACATTTAGACGCAGAATTTTACTGCTGCTATAGCACTACAATTCTCGTCCTGGAACTTTATTTTACTGCGGTGTTCTCCCTCAAACCTATCTGCGATATGTTCGATTGTGAATGAATACTGATTCTAAAATCAGGTCTACCATTTGAACTGCTGAAAATTGGTGGTTAACATATTGATCTAATAAAGTCCTAGTAAAAAAAAATAAAAAATGGGGGGCCCCCACCAAACATTTTGCCCAGGGGCCTCCACCAACCTTGATACGGCCCTGCTGACTTCGGTTCTTGTACGTCCCGAATTTTGCGGGACAGTCCCGAATGGTATTATTTGTCCCGCTGTCTCGAAACGTTTCTTCGGGACGCATTAATGTCCTGAAATCGGGTCGGAAAGCAGAAATGAATAGGACTATACTTTTTTGAACATATTACTAAATGCGTGAAGGTATTTTACAAAGCAATCTAACTGTACATTGAACCGCTCCCTCTCAATAATACAAGAGCTAAATGTGCATGGAAAGTGAGGGGGGGGATCTTTGAATTCACTATGACGCCGCTCAGCATACTTGACAACAATCAGTAGTGTAATGGTACTTTTATTTCCTTCTGTTCGATTTTTCATCGTCGAGAGAACATAAGGTACCGATACTTCGGTGTTTTCCAAACGACCACTCTTCTTCTTTGAAGTTTTACATATACGGTAGGATATAAAAACCTTGTTGTTCGATGGTGATTAAATTTAAATACAATTCTTAATTTTCAGATTTATTATATCGGCCAAAAATGGACTCTTTATCAGTTTCGTCAAGCAACTTTTTCTTAGTATTGGGTATTCCTACAAATACGATCTTGGTCTTGTTTTGAAGCTCCTTGCAACTGTTTTTAAAACCCACCATCATTGGCAATTCACATTGCAAAATCGATTTTATACAGATTTTTATTCAATTGAGTAGAGATGTGTATTGTACTATGAACATCGCTGTGCCGTTTTAAGTCGCATGCAAACAACGCACTTACCACTCCGGCCAGATACGGTAGCGGTTGTTATTCTCTGCTAGGCCCGAAAGCATTTCTTTTAACATTTTTGCTAACATACGTGGTATGTAAATGCTTCCAAAAATCTTTTAGGAGACGGTACTTTACACTCAAACATTTCATGTAACATTCCGGTTAGCTTTTGCAATTGCGATGTGTAATATATACAGCACGAAAGACACGCCGAGTTACACCATGTATGTTGAGTTCACGGTGTTAACAATTGAAACAAGCAAAATATTCTTCCATGCGCATACAGTAAACGCTATAAAGTATGTATTTAAGCAGCGCCATTGCTTTCTCCTTAAAACCTTTTTATAGGAAACGTTGTTCCTCTCGGTTGAATAGTTTACGGCTTTTAAAAATGTGAAGTGATGCGTTGTTTACATCTCACGCACCCGCCTTTACATCTGCACTCGTGGCCTAGAGCTCGCATCTTATTGGTTATACTACGAAAAATGCTACAGAAATAGGACGGATTCTGTCGTTGAGAAATGCTATGAAATATGCCATGGCATCAGAAATGCCATAAGATTGTCACTTTACACGGTCATATTTTGACCATGGCATAAAAGTTAAGAAAAATGCTAAGGAAAACGCTTAGAAAAATGCTAAGGAAAATGCTTTTGTCTAAAGTGGGACTTAGCCAGCGCCACTCCGCAGTATGTGACTGAAACCTGCCGTGTAAAGAATGAGTACGCACTAAGTTATTTACTGTAATTGTGTGATTGAATAGCTGCTGATCTTGAAACCATTTAGTGTAAGAAACATTCAAATGGTTAAACACATGTAGGCTACTGTTTTAGATTTCGTAATAAGAGTGCAAAGTTATTTATGAAACCGATTGTAGTGAAGGACTCGACGAATCATCAAACTGAGAAGTTATGCCGCCGGTGTAACATTTGTGCAACTGATTTGCAGTGCATTACTCTATTTCAGGTAAATATGGACAATGATCTGTACTATTGTACACCTAACGTAGGTGAAATTCATTATTTTTGAACCGGTTAGGGTAGTTGAAGTTGCTGAGCAGGCAGTGGTCAATGATTGGGTTATTACTACGTATGATTGGAGAACGTCACGCCCTGCAGTGAGGACATTCAGTTGATTTCGTGGTAATTGCTTCAGAACCAATCAAGCAAGGAAGGCTCACACCAATGAACGCTTGCAATTGAATTTGATTCCAAGGATATTCACAGTAGACCACTCCGTTCACAATGATGTACGCGTACACTTGCAGGGAGATAGGAAGTATGAGCACTGCTCGTGTCTTCAGGAATGTCGAGCCTCTTTACTGGTATGTCCTGCTGGGCGCAATGATGTAAGAAATACTTTCATCTGGCATTTATGGTCATGGTCATGGGCGTAGGCCTATATATAGTTCACGTAATGGGGAGGGGTTCAACTTTTGAAATGGTTCTGAGTAGTATTGATCCGCGCCAGTGGCAGTTTTTTTTTCGTGGGTGGTCTTTTATTTGCACGTACTTATAACTAATTTGCACGGGTTTTAATTAATTCGCATGTACTTAGAATTCATTTGCATGTACTTAGAATACTTTACATTTATGTATTTGCATGTTTATAACTTTTTATGAATATATAATTATTTATTTTATGAAAAATATGTATATAGAAGGTAATTAGAGGTACTAAATGCTATGCATATGTTTTTATATTCATTACTGCAAAGTATGTAATGTATCAATCGATAATAATATAATATTGAAAATAAGTTTTCTATGGTTTATGAACCGCTATGAACGGAGGTAATGGCTGTAGGTACAGGTCCAATTACGATTGGGGACGGTCCCGGTACTCGAACCCGCGATATGTAATATTATTAATTAGTACTATGCAGTAATTTCATCATGTTATGAAACACGGTGGTGCAACACGCTAGACAGAATACTGTCTCAGAATTTCGACTCCGCTCTGATGCCAGACAGAGAGAATGAATTAATATTCCACGCAGGTAGAGAAGAAAGGAATTTTGGGGAAGAGCGGTCAAGGTCAAATGACGTCAGAACGTCAGAACAAAGGAAGATCCTGATTGACCAATCAGAGAACGCGTCGGTAGGTTTTCAGAACCGGTTTTTTCAAGGTTAACCAGTACGCAATAACAGGGGTAAGCTATGCAATACTGTAGGGCAGGGGAGGTATTCAACCAGACAACAAAGGATGTCTGAGAATGCGCAGCAAGGGTCAAATCTCTGAAGCTATGCGGTTTCCGCCGCCAATTAATATTCCGCTCAGGTTTGCCTCCAAGGCACAGGACGCTTTAGCGCAGGGTTTTTTTATCTGTACTATGAAGAAGGGAGAGCTATTAGGGACGGGGCCTACAGTTTTCACCATTTTCTTTTATCACGGGGTAACGAACCTAGGACCCTTTGATTATTGATTTAGGTAGTAAATGTATGTTACTGTGTGCTATTTAACTTAATTTTGAGTTTATTTTTTACCAAACTTTGACTTTATGTCAAACATTTTCACAGCTTATCCTTATTTTTACCAAAATAACACTATTTGTACTATTCAGGCAACACTTTTATTAAATTTTGCACTCACAAAGACATATTTTTCAACGTTTAACTTATTATTTTATAACTTTATATTAATTTTTTACCAAAATAACACTATTTGTACTATTCAGGCAACATTTTTTATTAAATTTTGGACTCGCAAAGACATTTTTTCAACTTTTAACTTATTATTTTACAACTTTAAGTTAATTTTTTACCAAAATAACACTATTTGTACTATTCAAGCAACATTTTTTATTAAATTTTGGACTCACAAAGACATTTTTTTCTACGTTTAACTTATTATTTTACAACTTTATGTTAATTTTTTACCAAAATAACACTATTTGTACTATTCTGGCAACATTTTTTATTAAATTTTGCACTCACAAAGACATTTTTCAACTTTTAACTTAATATTTTACAACTTTATGTTAATTTTTTACCAAAATAACACTATTTGTACTATTCAAGCAACATTTTTTATTAAATTTTGGACTCGCAAAGACATTTTTTCAACTTTTAACTTATTATTTTACAACTTTAAGTTAATTTTTTACCAAAATAACACTATTTGTACTATTCAAGCAACATTTTTTACCAAACTTTGACTTTATGTCAAACATTTTCACAGCTTATCCTTATTTTTACAAAAATAACACTATTTGTACTATTCAGGCAACATTTTTTATTAAATTTTGGACTCGCAAAGATATTTTTACAACTTTATAACTTATTATTTTACAAGTTTATACCTATTTTTAACCTAAATAACACTATTTACACTATTCAGGAAAGACTTTTAGTTACATTTTCGGCACACAAAGTGTGTGTTCTCAACTTTTATTTGTTTATTTCTCAAGTTTAGCCTAATATTTACTCAAATAGCACGATTTGATCGTGTCTTTTATTACATTTTGGACACACACACACACACACACACACACACACACACACACACACAGAGAGAGAGAGAGAGAGAGAGAGAGAGAGAGAGAGAGAGAGAGAGAGAGAGAGAGAGAGAGAGAGATTTCCAACTTTACAGGATTATTCTCCAAGTTTACTCAAATAACACAATTTAAATGTGTTGTGAATTAGATTTTGTACACATGACGTGTGTTTTGTCAACTTTAACCCTTTCATTTTTAAGTTTATTTTACCAAAGTAAGACGGCTTAGTCTATTCAAGAAAGTTTTCAATTATATTTTGGATGCAAAAGTATATTTTGTCAACTTCTACCCTTTTATTTTACAAGTTTAGGCTTATTATTACTCAAATAACACAATTTAATCCAGTCAGGAAGGATTTGTTATTATATTTTGGATGCGCAAAGAGATGTTTTCAACTTTTTTACTGATTTTTTTGCAGGGTATGTATTAATTTGTATTTATTTTGTTTTGTTTCATATATACATTTACAAATTTTTAATTTAGAGTTTAGTATTTATTTAATTTTTTTCAAAAAACACTAAAGAAAAAGTACTTTTAGCTAAAATGTAAGCCACAGAATATATTATTATTATTATTAGGGTTTACTGATTTCCACTATGCTATTTTTGGTTCTGTATTTCTATATGTATTTATTTAGGTCAGGTTACGCCTGCTATGTAGGAAAGTTTGTTTATTTTAGAGTTTGCTGAGTATTTTGTTACTTTTATACTAGGTAAAGTTTTCTAAATATATCAGGAAGGGCTCCATCCATATACTTTTGTTTTTGCTGTTTGGAGATGATGCGATCAGCATCACTCTCCATCTGCTTTTTATTTTATGTACCCAATATTATTTTGAGGCTTAGCGAATTCTAGAGCCTATTTATGCAGGAGAGAGGGCTTGAAAATTTTCATTTCAGATAACCCACAACTATTTGTCAGAGTATTTTAAAGGATATTTTATATTTATTATGTGCTACTAGAATATCAAAGCTTGCTTAATTTTTATGTCTGTAACGCTGTTATTGTATTTCTAGCTAAGGTTTACTGGATAAAGTACACGAAATGTTTATCATTTCGACTATTTACTTTTATACGAGGCCAAATTTTTAGTGTAACGAAAATTATTGTGTGTCTATAAAGACTGAAATCCCTTTACCGATGGGTCCATAACTGGACGCTTACCAACATTGTTTCTTTTTTAAAAAAAATATATATAACCATTTATCAATATATTCTCAATTCACAGGACAAGACGAAGTTCACAGACGACTGACTATATGGACCATAGGTCCACTTGCTAAATTTTTTTCTATGCTAGAAGAATAATTTAGTCTTATAGCCTTTTTCAAGGTATTTTTGAAGTATTACTGGTTTTTTTGGGTGCATCAACATTTGGGTTATTTCTATTTTCTTTATTATATGAGGCCACAATCACTATCTGATCACTGAAATTCTCTGATTGAAACTAAAACCTTAGGCTGTAACTAGGGACTTAGTATGTATATCGACAATTTATAGGACAACACGAACCTTACAAAGGATTGTAGGTGATGTAGGCCCACACGCCAGAGCTTTGTTAACCTGCAAGAAGCATTTACAGCTAATGCTACGAGGAAATGAGGTTGATTTTTTACTGTTTCACAAGAATGCTATTTTTTATACACCCAATATTTGCTTTTCAAGTAACTACATGTTCCAGAAGCACTTACAGGCCAACTCTAACTAGACTTCGACTTATTCTATATCAGGTGCTAAATTTATAAAGAACTATGATTGTGTATATTTCTGAGGAAGTACGCAAAAGCAGAATACCCGATTAAAGTATCTGAAAAACATATTTTTCTATGCAAGTATATTTTTATTGACTGGATTATTTAACAGATCAAACAGGAAGACTGCAAAATTCATTAAATGTAGTTCTATAGTATAGGTGGTTTCAGAGATATAAAAAGAACAAATATAAGATTTCGCTTTTTTTTTTTTTTTTTTTGCTTCTGAGGCTAATCGCGACGCTAAGGGTAAATGGCCAGGAAATGTAACGGAGGAGAAACAATCCCAAAAGTTATGGGCTGCATGTAAGTTAATACCACAGAGATATTACAGTAGGTGTAGGTTCTTCCACCAGAACATTTCTATCATAATAATACTGGTTATGCTGTACTGTTAGCTAAAGATGCTGATATTTGAGAAACTTAAAAGCTTACTCACGACTTACTGTTGCAAAAGATCCGATGACAAAATTTAAAAATTGTTATCGTCCAGACAGGGACTCGAACCCTGGACAGATAGGTTAAAAGCCTAACGCTATACCAACTAAGCTATCTGGGCACAAGGTATTCTTTTTTTGAAAAGTTAGTTATTTTAAGAAATATATTGAAACACTTGAGAACACTTTTGGTCTGGTTCGACAGACAAGGAGACAACATTTCTAAATTTTTACAGACTGGGTGTATTTTTCCACTATAGAGGCCTTCACTATATGTAATTCGAAACGCTAAAGTTCAGCTAGCTTCCAAAATTGAGGTAAAGATTGTGTTTGGCGAGATTAACAAGTTACAATTATATCCAGTTACGGACAAATAAAGCTAAAACTCTTAGATTTACTGTACTAGCCAAGTTTTAGTAATATTTTCTTCACTTTAGTACAAATACCAAAGAAATAGGTATATTTTATTTATAATTTGACAAAATGTACTAGTATTTAATTCACAAAGTTAGGTAAAAAAAACAGTATTTTAAAAAAATATTGTTACTGCCTTCAAATTTTATGTTATTTAGCCACTAACAACTGGTTTACACTGTTTGACATCCTTTAAATAGCAAAAGAAGGAATTATTTGTTTAGTATTTTTACTATTTTATATTTATTTAAGAAAACAATACTACGGTTTAACTTAATTTTTAACAAATTGTTACTAATTTATATATCAAAGTTATGTTATTTAGAGTGTTTGAAGGCGTATAAAGTTAATATTTGTACTTATCAGTGCAACTAACAATTATATTTTACACACAAAAGATAATGTTTACAGTTAAATCACTTGAATCAGAGAATAATATTTTACAGTAATTGATTCATTCAGCACTAGTCAGTACTTTTATGCATCAGAAAGTTTTCTTAATTTTCTATTATGCATGCTATTTTGTGCTATTCTTAAAATGTATTTCTAAGGCAAACTGGTTTAATTTTCTGCTTATAATGGAAAGTTGACATAGTTTTCGCACAATGCTTTGTACATTTGTTATATTCACTACTTACAATTCAAATATTATGCTTATTTAATGTATAACTAACTAACTCTCTAGCCTTCTTAAACCCGAAGGTTCATGGGTGCAGCAACACATGCCTCTCATCTGTTTCTGTCCTAAGCAAGATCTATATACTCCTTTCCTTCCCTACCAATTTCCTTTAGGTCTATCTCTACATTATCCCTCCATCTTTGTTTTGGTCTTCCTATTGGTCTTTTACCATCAGGTTTCCCAACAAGAATCCTGTATATTTTTTTTCCTTTCCCATTTGTACCACATGATCTACACACCTAAGTCTTCTTGATTTAATTATTCTAATAATATCTGGACATGAATACAAATTATGTACTTCTAAATTATGTAATCTTCTCCACGCATCTGCCTCCTCATCTGTTTAAGGCCCAAATATTTTCCTAAGGATTTTATTTTCAAATACTCTCAATTTATGTTCCTTTTTCAATGTAAGGGACCAAGTTTATTTACTGTATTTAACTTTTATTTTTGTAATTAACAAAAATTAAAAGCTTATACTGTAGTTATTATATTTTTTTCTATCAGCTTATTTTGAAATTAATATTATTAGGTATAGTCTTTGATTTATAACTATATTGCTTTTTTATCAATTTATCTAAGAGTACACGCAGACAAACACATGTGTACACACTTTTATGTAAATAGATATGCCTTTTTTCAATATTTTAGTATGAAGATTGCACTTTAGTTATTTAAGCAAGGGTAGGAAAGGTAGGATTTCTGAGAATTTGTTGCAGGATTTTGTTGTCCAAGTATAGATGAGAACTGAGCTGGGAGACTGTTTTGAACCTTTTCATGAGAGTTTGCATGTGAACTGTATGCAAATTGAGCACTATTGACTGTGCATGCTTCTAAGTTTTGCTGTTATTTTACATCAAGTCTGTGAGACTGTAGTCAGTTTTCCCATTTCAAGTAGTTTTTATTGATTGTATTTGTATATGTTGTGGGGACTTAGCAGTTTTATGTTATGAGACACTTTGTTGTAGAATATTTTTACATGATTGTTTTGAGATATTAAGTGTCTGCTGTTTTACTTGTAATTATTTTCCTTCTTGTGTTGTGTATTTGACTATATTTTGTCCAAGTTCGTATTATTTAGAATAATTGTTATTGACTTGTAGATGTAGGGAGTAACAATCCTTTGCAAGATGCCCTATACTTTAGTCTGAACATTATTCTTAGTGTTCACTTTTGAAGCCTTAGTATTCTGGTAGTATTATTAATGTAGAGGTAAAATAGGCTGAAACGTAGGCATTTTTTCTGATAAATTATACTCACTTAGTTGTTTCAGCAGGTAGAAGTTGCATGCTGGTTTACTGCTGATGATGTTAATTTGCTCTTCTTATGTACTACGTATGATGTAGCTTACTTGAGTAACTGGAATTTTCTACTGAAAAAAGGATTGCTTGTCTATTTTATTCCTATGTTGTTGAGTTTGTCCATAAGCAAGCCATGTTTTTACTCTATTCTATGCCTTGGAAGAATCTAGATATATTGTGTTTGCAGTTTTATGTTTCTCTAAGGTTTCAGCTATGTAGTTTTTTAAACTGTGCTATGGGTGTGACTACTGATTTCTCTTTCTGGATGCCATGTTGGTTTCTGTGTATTCCTCTTGCTGCTTGAATTTGACTTAGGTTGTTTGCTTTTTTTCTTAGATCTTTATTTGTTTATTTGTTCAGTATTTTTTATTTTTTAATATTTTTTTTACATAAAAAATTCAAAGTACATTGTTAAAGTCAAAGTGTGTTAAAATTTAATTTTTCAAAGTTAGTTTTAAAAATACAATTTTCTAAAATTAAAAGTTATAATAGTATATTTTTGTTAGTAGAAGTTTTTATACTAGAGTTAATTCTTTTGTTGTTAAAGTAAAATTTGTTAGTTAATGTAAAATTAAAGTAATTAAAATAAATAAAAAAGAAAAATAATGAACAAATAAAGATCTAAGAAAAAAAGCAAACAACCTAAGTCAAATTCAAGCAGCAAGAGGAATACACAGAAACCAACATGGCATCCAGAAAGAGAAATCAATAGTCACACCCATAGCACAGTTTAAGAAACTACATAGCTGAAACCTTAGAGAAACATAAAACTGCAAACACAATATATCTAGATTCTTCCAAGGCATAGGATAGAGTAAAAACATGGCTTGCTTATGGACAAACTCAACAACATAGGAATAAAATAGACAAGCAACCCTTTTTTAAGTAGAAAATTCCAGTTACTCAAGTAAGGTACATCATACGTAGTACATAAGAAGAGCAAATTAACATCATCAGCAGTAAACCATCATGCAACTTCTACCTGCTGAAACAACTAAGTGAGTATAATTTATCAGAAAAAATGCCTACGTTTCAGCCTAATTTACCTCTACATTAATAATACTACCAGAATACTAAGGCTTCAAAAGTGAACACTAAGAATAATATTCAGACTAAAGTATAGGGCATCTTGCAAAGGATTATTACTCCCTACATCTACAAGTCAATAACAATTATTCTAAATACTACGAACTTGGACAAAATATAGTCAAATACACAACACAAGAAGGAAAATAATTACAAGTAAAACAGCAGACACTCAATATCTCAAAACAATCATGTAAAAATATTCTACAACAAACTGCCTCATAACATAAAACTGCTAAGTCCCAAAACCATATACAAATACAATCAATAAAAACTACTTGAAAAGGGAAAACTGACTACAGTCTCACAGACTTGATGTAAAATAACAGCAAAACTTAGAAGCATGCACAGTCAATAGTGCTCAATTTGCATACAGTTCACATGCAAACTACCATGAAAAGGTTCAAAACAGTCTCCCAGCTCAGTTCTCATCTATACTTGGACAACAAAATCCTGCAACAAATTCTCAGAAATCCTACCTTTCCTACCCTTGCTTAAATAACTAAAGTGCAATCTTCATACTAAAATATTGAAAAAAGGCATATCTATTTACATAAACGTGTGTACACATGTGTTTGTCTGCGTGTACTCTTAGATAAATTGATAAAAAAAGCAATATAGTTATAAATCAAAGACTATACCTAATAATATTAATTTCAAAATAAGCTGATAGAAAAAGATATAATAACTACAGTATAAGCTAGGAACATAAATTGAGAGTATTTGAAAATAAGATCCTTAGGAAAATATTTGGGCCTAAAACAGATGAGGAGACAGATGAGTGGAGAAGGTTACATAATTTGGAAGTACATAATTTGTATTCATGTCCAGATATTATTAGAATGATTAAATCAAGAAGACTTAGATGTGTAGATCATGTGGTACAAATGGGAGAGGAAAAAATATACAGGATTCTTGTTGGGAAACCTGATGGTAAAAAGACCAATAGGAAGACCAAAACAAAGATGGAGGGATAATATAGAGATGGACCTAAAGGAAATTGGTAGGGAAGGAAAGAAGTATATAGATCTTGCTCAGGACAGGGACAGATGAAAGGCATGAGTTGCTGCAGCCATGAACCTTCGGGTTTAAGAAGGCTAGAGAGTTAGTTAGTTATACATTAAATAAGCATAATATTTGGATTGTAAGTAGAGAATATAACAAATGTACAATGCATTGTGCGAAAACTGTCAACTTTGCATTATAAGCAGAAAATTAAACCAGTTTGCCCTAGAAATACATTTTAAGAATAGCCCAAAATAGCATGCGTAATAGAAAATTAAGAAAACTTTCTGATGCATAAAAGTACTGACTAGTGGTGAATGAATCAATTACTGTAAAATATTATTCTCTGATTCAAGTAATTTAACTGTAAACATTATCTTTTGTGTGTAAAATATAATTGTTAGTTGAACTGATAAGTACAAATATTAACTTTATACGCCTTCATACACTCTAAATAACATAACTTTGATATATAAATTAGTAACAATTTGTTAAAATTAAGTTAAACTGTACAATTGTTTTCTTAAATAAATATAAATATAAAGTAAAAATAATAAACAAATAATTCCTTCTTTTGCTATTTAAAGGATGTCAAACAGTGTAAACCAGTTGTTAGTGGCTAAATAACATAAAATTTGAAGGCAGCAACAATATTTTTTTAAAATACTGTTTTTTTACCTAACTTTGTAAATTAAATACTAGTACATTTTGTCAAATTATAAATAAAATATACCTATTTCTTTGGTATTAGTACTATAGTGAAGGAAAATGTTACAAAAACTTGGCTAGTACAGTAAATCTGAGAGTTTTAGTATTTGTCCGTAACTGGATATAATTGTAACTTGTTAATCTCGCCAAACACAATCTTTACCTCAATTTTGGATTTTGGAAGCTAGCTGAACTTTAGCGTTTCGAATTACATATAGTGAAGGCCTCTATAGTGGAAAAATACACCCAGTCTGTAAAAATTTGGAAATGTTGTCTCCTTCTCTGTCGAACCAGACCAAGAGTGTTCTCAGGTGTTTCAATATATTTCTTAACATAACTAACTTTTTAAAAAAAGAATACCTTGTGCCCAGATAGCTTAGTTGGTATAGCGTTAGGCTTTTAACCTATCTGTCCAGGGTTCGAGTCCCTGTCTGGGCGATTACAATTTTTAAATTTTGTCATCGGATCTTGCGCAGAATGGATATAAAATATGTTTACAGTCTAACAGATTATTATTTATCTTAAAATTTTGCAAATAAGCTTTTAAGTTTCTCAAATATCAGCATCTTTAGCTAACAGTACAGCATAACCATTATTATTATTATGATAGAAAAGTTCTGGTGGTAGAACCTACACCTACTGTAATATCTCTGTGGTATTAACTTACATGCAGCCCATAACTTTTGGGACTGTTTCTCCTCCGTTACATTTCCTCGCCATTTACCCTTAGCGTCGCGATTAGCCTCAGAAGCAAAAAAAAAGCGAAATCTTATATTTGTTTTTTTTATATCTCTGAAACCACCTATACTATAGAACTACATTTAATGAATTTTGCAGTCCTCCTGTTTGATCTGTTAAATAATCCAGTCAATAAAAATATACTTACATAGAAAAATCTGTTTTTCAGATACTTTAATCGGGTAATCTGCTTTTGCGTACTTCCTCAGAAATATACACAATCATAGTTCTTTATAAATTTAGCACCTGATATAGAATAAGTTGAAGTCTAGTTAGAGTTGGCCTGTAAGTACTTCTGGTACATGTAGTTACTTGAAAAAGCAAATATTGGGTATATAAAAGGTAGCATTCTTGTGAAACAGTAAAAAATCAACCTAATTTCCTCGTAGCATTAGCTGTAAATGCTTCTTGCAGGTTAACAAAGCTCTGGCGTCTGGTCCTACGTCACCTACAATCCTTTGTAAGGTTCGTGTTGTCCTATAAATTGTCGATATACATACTAAGTCCCTAGTTACAGCCTAAGCTTTTAGTTTCAATCTGAGGATTTCAGTGTTCAGATAGTGATTGTAGCCTCGTATAATAAACCAAATGGAAATAACCCAAGTGTTGATGCACCCAAAACACCAGTAATACTTCAAAAATACCTTGAAAAAGGCTATAAGGCTAAATTATTCTTCTAGCATAGAAAAAAAGTTTAGCAAGTGGACCTATGGTCCATATAGTCAGTCGTCTGTGAACTTCGTCTTGTCCTGTGAATTGAGAATATATTGATAAATGGTTATATATATTTTTTTTAAAAAAAAACAATGTTGGTAAACGTCCAGTTGTGGACCCCTCGGTAAAGGGATTTCAGTCTTCATAGACACACAATAATTTTCGTTACACTAAAAATTTGGCCTCGTATAAAAGTAAATAGTCGAAATGATAAACATTTCGTGTACTTTATCCAGTAAGGCTTAGCTAGAAATACAATAACAGCGTTACAGACATAAAAATTAAGCAAGCTTTGATATTCTAGTAGCACATAATAAATATAAAATATCCTTTAAAATACTCTGACAAATAGTTGTGGGTTATCTGAAATGAAAATTTTCAAGCCCTCTCTCCTGCATAAATAGGCTCTAGAATTCACTAAGCCTCAAAATAATATTGGGTACATAAAATAAAAAGCAGATGGAGAGTGATGCTGATCGCATCATCTCCAAACAGCAAAAACAAAAGTATATGGATGGAGCCCTTCCTGATATATTTAGAAAACTTTACCTAGTATAAAAGTAACAAAATACTCAGCAAACTCTAAAATAAACAAACTTTCCTACGTAGCAGGCGTAACCTGACCTAAATAAATACATATAGAAATACAGAACCAAAAATAGCATAGTGGAAATCAGTAAACCCTAATATTAATAATAATAATAATAATAATAATAATAATATATTCTGTGGCTTACATTTTAGCTAAAAGTACTTTTTCTTTAGTGTTTTTGAAAAAAAAAATACTAAACTCTAAATTAAAAATTTGTAAATATATATATGATACGAAACAAAATAAATACAAATTAATACATACCCTGCAAAAAATCAGTAAAAAAGTTGAAAACATCTCTTTGTGCATCCAAAATATAATTGAAAACTCTTTCTTGAATAGACTAAGAGGTCTTACTTTGGTAAAATAAGCATAAAATTGAAAAATAAAGGGTAAAACTTGACGAAACACACTTCGTGTGTACAAAATTTAATTCAAAACACATTTGAATTGTGTTATTTGAGTAAACGTGGAGAATAATCCTGTAAACTTGGAAAAAAATTTCCCTGTCTGTCTCTCTCTCTTTCTCTCTCTCTCTCTCTCTCTCTCTCTCTCTCTCTCTCTGTGTGTGTGTAAGTGTGTATGTGTATGTGTGTGTGTGTGTGTGTGTGTGTGTGTGTGTGTCCAAAATGTAATAAAAAACACGTTCAAATCGTGTTATTTGAGTAAATATTAGAATAAACTTGTGAAATAAACAGATAAAAGTTGAGAACACACACTTTGTGTGTCGAAAATATACCTAAAACTCTTTCCTGAATAGTATAAATAGTGTTATTTAGGTAAAAATAGTTATAAAATTTTAAAATAATAAGTTAAAAAGTTGTAAAAATATCTTTGTGAGTCCAAAATTTAATAAAAAATGTTGCCTGAACAGCTGAAATTGTGTTATTTGAGTAATAATAAGCCTAATAAACAGATAGAAGTTGAGAACAAACACTTAGTGTGTCGAAAATGTAACTAAAAGTCTTTCCTGAACAGATTGAATTGTGTTATTTTGGTAAAAATAAGCCTAAACTTGTGAAATAAACAGATAAAAGTTGAGAACACACACTTTGTGTGTCGAAAATATAACTAAAAATCTTTCCTGAATAGTATAAATAGTGTTATTTAGGTTAAAAATAGGTACAAAATTGTAAAATAATAAGTTAAAAAGTTGTAAAAATATCTTTGTGAGTCCAAAATTTAATAAAAAATGTTGCCAGAATAGTACAAATAGTGTTATTTTGGTAAAAAAATTAACATAAAGTTGTAAAATAATAAGTTAAAAATTGAAAAAATGTCTTTGTGAGTGCAAAATTTAATAAAAAATGTTGCCTGATTAGTACAAATAGTGTTATTTTGGTAAAAAAATTAATATAAAGTTGTAAAATAATAAGTTAAAAGATGAAAAAATCTCTTTGTAAATACAAAATTTAATAAAAAATGTTGCCTGAATAGTACAAATAGTGTTATTTTGGTAAAAATTAACATAAAGTTGTAAAATAATAAGTTAGAAGTTGAAAATATGTCTTTGTGAGTCCAAAATTTAATAAAAAATGTTGCCTGATTAGTACAAATAGTGTTATTTTGGTAAAAAATTAATATAAAGTTGTAAAATAATAAGTTAAACGTAGAAAAAAATGTCTTTGTGAGTCGAAAATTTAATAAAAAATGTTGCCTGAATAGTACAAATAGTGTTATTTTGGTAAAAAATTAACTTAAAGTTGTAAAATAATAAGTTAAAAGTTGAAAAAATGTCTTTGAGTCCAAAATTTAATGAAAAAATGTTGCCTGAATAGTACAAATAGTGTTATTTTGGTAAAAAATTAACATAAAATTGTAAAATAATAAGTTAAAAAGTTGTAAAAATATCTTTGCGAGTCCAAAATTTAATAAAAAATGTTGCCTGAATAGATAAAATTGTGTTATTTGAATAAAAATAAGGATGAGCTGTGAAAATGTTTGACATAAAGTCAAAGTTTGGTAAAAAATAAACTCAAAATTAAGTTAAATAGCACACAGTAACATACATTTACTACCTAAATCAATAATCAAAGGGTCCTAGGTTCGTTACCCCGTGATAAAAGCAAATGGTGAAAACTGTAGGCCCCGTCCCTAATAGCTCTCCCTTCTTCATAGTACAGATAAAAAAAAACCTGCGCTAAAGCGTCCTGTGCCTTGGAGGCAAACCTGAGCGGAATATTAATTGGCGGCGGAAACCGCATAGCTTCAGAGATTTGACCCTTGCTGCTTATTTCCAGACATCCTTTGTTGTCTGGTTGAATCCCTCCCCTGCCCTACGGCATTGCATACCTTTCTCCTGTTCTTGCGTACTGGTTAACCTTGAAAAAACCGGTTCTGAAAATCTACCGACGCGTTCTCTGATTGGTCAATCGGGTTCCTTCTTTGTTCTGACGTTGTGACGTCATTTGACCTTGACCGCGCTTCCCCAAAATTCCTTTCTCGTCTACCTGCGCTGAATATTAATTCATTCTCTCTGTCTGGCATCAGAGCTGAGTCGAGATTCTGAGACCGTATTCTGTCTGGCGTGTTGCACCATCGTGTTTCATAACATAATAACGTAATGAAATAATTACATAGTACTAATTAATAACGTTACATATCTCGGGTTCGAGTACCGGGACCGTCCCCAATCGTACCATTACCTCCGTTCATAGCGGTTCATAAACCATAGAAAACTTATTTTCAATATTATAAACATTAATTATTATCGATTTATACATTACATACTTTGCAGTAATGAATATAAAAACATATGCATAGCGTTAAGTACCTCTAATTACCTTCTATATACATATTTTTCATAAAATAAATAATTATATATTTATAAAAGTTATAAACATGCAAATACATAAATGTAAAGTACTCTAAGTACTTGCTAATAAATTCTAAGTACGCGCAAATTAGTTCTAAGTACGTGCAAATTAGTTATAAGTACGTGCAAATAAAAGACCACCCATGGAGAAAACAGACGTTGGCGCGGACAACATCTACTGTTCTGGATGCTATATTTCATAAGTGAAAATACGGGACACTGCTGACCGGAAGGGCGTGGGGGGGGGGGGGGTGAGGGGTCTGGACCCGACAAAGTTGTGTGTATGTACATTTCCATTATCATATTCTTTACACTTCTTAAAAAGAAACAGAAATCCACTTAGAAGTATATCATTAATGTTGTAATTCCTTTTCGGTGCCATAATGAACTAACCTGCTATCTCACAATGTGGAAACTTTTTTTGAGAACTGTGGACTGAACAGTGCGGGAACCCAAGCACTGACTGTTTACAGTGAACAGCTTACTATGCAATGGAAGAGATTTGCAACTGAAATTCAGTGTTGCTAGCAGACTGCGGAGCTATCGTGAAGTCAAATATCTTTGCAGCATCTTCTTATAGAGAGGGAGCAGTTCAATGTACAGTTAGATTGTTTAGTAAAATGAGCATTTTAATATTACACATTTAAATATAAATAAAGTTGAGGAAATTATAGCCTTAATAATTTCCTCTTTCCCACCCGATCCCAGGACATTTGTGCATTCCAAGGAAACTATTCGGGACGGGACATCACGACTAGTGTTGCCCACGAGACGAGACTTTGGCCTGTCTCGTCTCGTGGAGTCTCGTGGAAATGCTGTCTCGTCTCGAAAATATTCGTTTGTCTTATGACACATGGTCAATCTCGTCTCGTCTCGAATTTTTAAAAGCCTGTCCCGTCTCGTCCCGTGGGCAACACTAATCAGGACAAATGATATCATTCCGGGATTGTCCCGGAAAATCCGGGACCTATAGCAGCCCGATCAGGCTATCAAAATTCAATCTATTAACCAGGCCTTCCAACATTTTGACACACTGTTCCAATGAATGAGGGATAGCCATTTCACATTTTTTGGATAAGTTGTTTCAATTTTGCAATGTGTTGCTTTGTTCAGAGAAACGTGAGTTGAATTCTACTACAAAATGGCCCTAAACTGGACAACGAAAATTTACGTTGTAATATTCTTTTGTGCTCTCAGCTGGTGCATTGATTATTCCCTCAGATTTGACGGCTGGGTGTTCTAGGTCTCTTCATTTCTTCATCATAGTCTCTAATAGTTTTAAGTTCTCAGAACATTTATTTAAATATCTATTAGAATACTGACATGTTCACAGTACTGAACAGTCCATCTTTTGAGGTGCCCAACATAATCTTGCACTGCATGAAAAAAAATTGGTTACAACAAGTGGAGATATTCGCCACTAAGCCCCTAAGCGGAAGATAAGCGTGGTGAAATTAAACAAATCACTCAATCAGTCCTCCATCGCCACTAAATTCAGCAAAGAGTATCCAAAATAATATTTTTCAATAATTTTTGTCAAAGTATCAAATCTGTCAGGTCGAGTTATTTGTCACTAGAGCTGAAATCACACCAAACCTTATTTTATCTCTTCATGCGTTTTGCATATTCTAACGAATTTTATCTAATTTTATTAAGCTGTGCAATTTCTGCTTCTTTGTTATATAATACAGGGTGACCCAGAGATGTATACCCATTTTGGAATGAACATTACACAGTTAATTGTACACCAAACTGTATTATTTTTGTTGTATAATGTGTGTGATCTATTGCCATTTATTTTACATTTATTTATTTATTTATTTATTGCAGTTACCATGGAGTCGTGGTCGGTGGAACATCACGTGTTCATGTATGATGCCTATGTTGCAGCTCAGAGGTTCAGCACCTGGTGGTGTTTTTGGAGTGGTTTTGCCTGTGGTTCGTAACTGCTTAACTCATTTTAAGATTGTTTTGCATGTTGGAACTGATCCATGCCGCCTTACGTAGAAGTGCCGGCGGAATAACCTCTGAGCTGCAACCACTGAGTCGCCTTTTCTCACATAGGCATCATACGTGAACACGCGATGTTCCACCGACAACGACTCCATGGTGACTGCAATAAATAAATAAATGTAAAATAAATGGCAATATATCACACACATTATACAACAAAAATAATAGAGTTTGGTGTACAATTAACTGTGTAATGTTCATTCCAAAATGGGTATACATCTCTGGGTCACCCGTTATATAGATTATAAATGATAATCTCGTTTAGGCCTAATGCAATCTAAGCAAAGAAGATTTACCGTCTTTTAATATGCTTCGATAGGAAAGAAAGACCGAGTCGCGAGGGTGACAAAGGGCGCACACTTCCAGACGTTCCACACTGTCACCTTCCGCAAACAATGATTATCTTTCCCACAGAATCTAGGAGCACCGTAGTTATCTTCTCCAAAGAACCAAGTTCTTCCTTCCTTACAGCACCATCTTCTCGTTAACCCTTTCCTCTGCTCCCTAATCCTTCTGGGAGTTACGCTTCGCGGTTCGCATTACTATTGCCATCTAGCGGAATCGTTCTGAAATAAAGTGATGGTTGATGAGCCTTAAACAGCCGTTCCCGCTTGATGCGGCCTCGCTGCTTTTACTTGCTAATTCTCTTTGCGAAAACAAGTGCACGAAATGAAATTAAAAAAGTGTGGAGGGAAGGTCGAAATAGGTTGTAATGAAGATAGGAGAAACTGGTAGTCCCGCAAGATAGGCTATTTTCGACTTGCGTTACGATCTCGTAAATGAAAGCTAATCCGAGTTTTAAAGTAAGTGAACGATTTGTATTAAAGTGTGTTGTACGCAAACGAGCAAGAGTCGTTTTATGTCTTTTAATCGATTTCATTATGGATGAAAGATGTAGCTGCTTTCTGGCTGAATTCGCTGTTCGACAAAGTTTAGCCATTATGTTGTCACAGAAAGGGAAATTTAACTACTTCGACTAAGGAATAACTCCTTGTTAAAAGCCCAAGATTAGCAGTATCAAAGAGGGCAAGTTTTGTGAAAGTCTGAATGCTAATCACATTTTTAATCTTCTCTCCTTTTAATAAAGGTAGGCCTAAAGTGTAAAATCACCCACGCTTTAAGCTTAAGCAAGTCCGAAATCTGATCCAAAATAGGAAAGAAAAGCACTCTATAAACACAGTAACCCCGATTCATTTTAAATCTTCTTATCTTCCAAAATTATGCATTTTAAGTTTGTTCCCAGCCCAGTAAAGAAAGTTATGTTGATTTACCTTATTATTCATTCTGAATTTAATTATTAGACTAATATTATGAAGTCTGAATCTAGATTAAATTGGACGTTGAGTGCCATATTTTGGCGTCTCATATTTGCTGAAATAATTATACACTGGTCAAAACAATTAGGAGAGCAAACAAGAAATCCCAAAACCAAAGTTGGAAAGTCAAAAGTAGCAATGTATGTTGATGAAGTGAGTGTGTCCTCAACCAGTACAATTCATCTGTGATGAATCATCAGCATGAAGAGCTCTCTAGTGACACCATAAGGCACGTGGCAGAATTTGTGATATGAGGAGCAATCACGAGGTCACTTGGGAACACCGGTTGTATGGTGCTGGCAGACCGTAAGTGCAGGTGGGATTCAATTGAATAGTGTTGAATAGGAACGATGGCAGAACAACACGATTTAGGGGAATCTAGCGCATGGAGAGCCACTGGGAGGATGGAAGCAGGGCAAACACAACGTGAGGTGGCTGCAGCCTTTGGTGTGTCACGCAGTGTCATTTCCAGGTTGTGGACACGATTTCAACAGACAGGTACAGTACGAAGGAGGCCTGGGCAAGGTCGCCCACGGTCAACAACAGTTAGGGAAGACCGGTACTTAGCATTGTCGGCTCGCAGGAATAGGCAGCAAACTGCAACTGACTTGCAACGCGGCCTTGTTTTGGCAACAGGACGAAGAGTCTCGGGCCAAACTGTACGAAATCGTCTGCGGGAAAGGGGTCTTTATGCAAGAAGACCAATGGTGTGTGTCCCTCTGAATGCCCAACACCCTAGGGCCCGCAGACAGTGGGCTGTGGAAGATCGTGAGTGGGGACATGGAGAGTGGAGTTCAGTTCTCGCTCGGATGAGTCGCGTTTCAGTCTCCAGTCAGATAATCGACGCATTCTCATCTAGAGGGAACGTGGGACTCGCAATTATCCCGCACATGTGCGCGAAGTGTCTCAGTATGGTGGCGGTGGATTAATGGTATGGGCAGGGATCAGTGTTGGTCGACGTACCCCCCTGCACATTATCCGGAACGGTAATTTGGCAGCCTTACGGTACCGGGATGAGATCCTCAGGCCTCATGTTGTCCCAATGGCTGCAGATATCGGTGATCATTTCATTTTTGTGGACGTTAATGCCCAACCTCACCGAGCACGTCTGGTTGACGCCATGCTACGGGATGAGGGTAATGAACGAATGGTATGGCCAGCGTCCTCCCCAGACTTGAATCCCATTGAACATGTGTGGGACACACTCGGAAGACGCATTGCTGCTCGGCCAGCGCCGCCTACAACTCTGCAACCGTTGAAATGGCCCTTCTGGAGGAATGGGTGAATATCTAGCAGGCTGTCGTTGATAACCTTATTGGTTCCATGCAAAACAGATGTGCAGCTGTCATAGCAGTTCATGGTGACCACACGCCTTATTAGAGGTATGGATCTGTTGCGTATCTGTCCATTTCTGTTGTCTTATCACCGTGCTGTTCTCCTGATTTTGTGCAGTACCTTGCAGAAATCACCCCTAGAACTCTGTTGTGCTAATGACTCAATAGACATGTATTGTACTGGTTGAGGACACACTCACCTAATCAAAATACATTGCTACTTTTGACTTACCAACTTTGGTTTTGGGATTTCTTGCTTGCTCCCCTAATTTTTTTGACCAGTGTATTTTTGGAACTATTAATGTTTTACACTTATTTTGGTGTGAAAGTAATACTTTTTCGGGTATTGGGTCTAAAATGCTTCATCTGCAGTATTAAAACACACCCAATACGTACGAATTTCTTCAAAAGGAATGTTACAAAAAAAGGGTATAGATAAAGAAAAAAAAAGAAAAAATATTACAGCTAGATTCAATCACATGACTTATTACAAAGTAAAAACGTAACAAAGTACTAAACTATTATTGTTGATTATAATCATTCTGATTTATTGTGTGGTGTTTCAATGTTTGAACTGGGAATACAAATGTAATACCGTATCACGCCGTAGGCGTGACTCAAATACAGGATCGACCCCGGACGTCATAAATCGATAAACTAATTACGTCATAAAAGGGGTCCCGCTGTAGCGTTGGAAAAGAGCATCTTAAAAGCATATCACGCCAGCGACCTTCAGTGGTTGTAAAACTCCGCTGATACTGCATTATGTCGGAAGACAATGAAATAGAGTAAATCAGCGTTATGCACAAAAATCGCCGTTGACAAGGGACGCGATCTAGTCAACGGTTTTAGCGATCGAAAGTTCAAATTCCAGTTAAATAGTTAGGGTGAGAATATCTCGCTGTTAGATGCCTTCAATTTCATATCAGAAGTAGTAATTGCGACAGAGCTCCGTATTATTGTTCAAAAGGAAAGAGTTGTAGTCGGAACGTCATAGTTTAGGATATCGGGACGACGTTAGGGTAGTTTTAGGAGCACGGAGTTACGCTCCCTAGACCGTTTTATTTCAGGGTAGGATCTCAACAACGAGGACCAGCGAAGAGACCTTCAACTGCGCTACAGGTACGAACATTCCTATGTCATCTCCTCACCCCGGCCTGTCCAGTCAATTGAAGTATTTAACTCAAATGGTTTAGTGTTATTCTTATTTCACAGGGGCTAGCGCCCTTACTGGTACAACTCCCCCCCTCTCGCTCAGCGAGTAGCTCGAGGCTGACCTAGCCTAACTACGATCCCCCAAATCCACTTGAAGATTTAGACGATACTATAAATATGTATACTTGCTTCTCAATTATGCTAGATGGCTTTGAACAACATTTCGTGTACTTTTTTTGATTATATTGTAAAACGGTGAAACACAAACACGAAATTGCCGATTTTTAATAGTAAATTTCATACTAGATATAATGTGCTTTTTCATACTTGGAAATAAGTATTTTCAATTTACCGAAAGTGTTGAACTGTAAATGCGTTTCTACATGCATTATTTACGAATAATACAACTGCTATCAGGAACTATGCATTTGTGCATTTGATTTTGTGTGTTCAGTTTGTGACACTTTTTATGTCTGCATAGTGTAATACTATAGCACTATAGCACAAATTTCCGTCATCAATTTACTTGAATAAATTATACTTCACAATAACGACATCTAAACCTCTATAGCTCTAATAATAGTACTCCCAACAAATAATCGACGTGTGATGATACAGTACTTATTTATAAGACTGTAAAAAGCTTTACTTTTGTCAGATCCGATAACACCGAGGCAGTGAAGGGAATAGAAAACTTGTTCTTTTTTTTTTTTTGGAACTTATTGACAGTTTCTTTAGTAGTTCGTTTTTCACACACAGAGGGCAGCAGTGAGAGGAACTTCGCAGGGAACCTTCCATGAATATCCCTGACCCTTCCTTCACAAATTCTTCTCGCTGATTGACGTTAGGGGGAAGACGGGAGCACGAATTGTTTGACGACGGAAATGAAATTTTGGTCGAAGGAAGGAAATCTTCTGAATATTCCTTGGGAGGTGTTTATTCTCTCGAACAAGGAGCCCCGCGCCTGTGTTTATTTTCAAAGTTTATCGTTGGCGGCGCTACAGTCTTTCAAGCGTTCAGATATTTGCATTGTTTGCATAAAACGAAGGTTTCTTTCCAGCGTAGCTTGAGAAGGGTCTCACGGTCTTTGTTTGGCAATCATCCCGTCCGTCTGTTGATTTATTGAATTGATTGATTGAATTGGTGTTTTAAGTCTACTTTATGCACAGTAAGGCTAATCGGGACTGGACCTACAGTTTAAAGTGGGATCCGAACCACTATGTGCCTCCACCGAGTATCGAATCGGGGACCCCTTGATTACAAGGCGACGACGCTACCACTGCGGCATCGGGGAGGCTCCGTCCGTCTGTTGCATTTTATAAAGGTTAAATCTGAAAAGAAAAATTGTATATTTCCTAATAGAGTGTATGATATCGATTAAGCTCAAAGTTACGCACTTGAACTTTGAAGCATAAACGTTTTTGAATTCCTGAGGACGATACAGTGAATAATACAGCAATTTCCTTCTTTATCTCTCTCACTCATACACATACAGTGTACACCATCGACAAAGAAAGTGTGGGGCCCTAACTACACACCCCCTATACGCCTTCATGGCGTGGTGCAAAAGCACTGGAGAGCACTTTACTTTTTTTATAAACAGCGTGAGCACAAAAACACTCCCTGGTTTTGAAAGGGTATAACTTTAATACCAAAAGTAGAATTCTACAGAAATGTTCACAGTAGTTGTAAAAACTCATAAAGTTTTCGTGGTGTTCATTGGAATTACAAATGCTCAATATGCGCGCCACCTGTTACGCGGGAAACATCGAGACGATAATCCAGCTCCAACCACACCTT
This sequence comes from Lepisma saccharinum, assembly GCF_977018435.1. Taxonomy (NCBI): domain Eukaryota; kingdom Metazoa; phylum Arthropoda; class Insecta; order Zygentoma; family Lepismatidae; genus Lepisma; species Lepisma saccharinum. The sequence goes on along the minus strand of NC_139247.1, from coordinate 3,852,118 downwards.
CTCAAGCGTATCCGGTGTGATGAAGTTGACAGCTGTACTGATGCGTTCCTGAAGATGATTCAAGGTTGTGGGTAGTGGAGGTACATAGACCTGGTCCTTCACGAACCCCCAAAGGAAAAAGTCACAAACTGCTATGTCCGGTGATCGTGGGGGCCACTTGCATAGATTTTGATCATTGGGTCCAGCTCGTCCTATCCAACGGTGTGGGAGGTTGTCATTTAGAAAGCTTCGTACAGATTGATGCCAGTGTGGCGGCGCTCCATCTTCTTGTAGAATGTAGTCACCTCTCTCTGCAGCAAGAGGAATTAACCAGTCACGTAGCATTGTTAAGTAGCTTTCACCTTTGATTCTTGGCCCCTCAAAGAAGAACGGACCGTACACTCGACGCTCTGACACTGCACAAAAAATCGTTCACCTTGGGTGAGTCACGTTCCACATCAAGAGTGGCATGCGGATACTCGCTTCCCCAGATCCTAACATTATGCCTGTTCACTTTTCCACTCAAGTGGAAGGTCGCCTCATCACTAAAAATGATCTTTGTCAGAAAGGTTTCATCGTCCTCCATTAAAGTGTGGATAGTCTAGCAAAACTCACGTTGCTTTACCTTGTCTTGTGGATATAACGTTTGAACCAATTGCAGCCGGTACGGGTGAAAACGCAAACGCTTCTGTAAAATCTTTCTTACGGTAGTTTGTGGCACCTGCAACTGCCTGCTGGCTTGACGTGTTGATTTTCTGGGACATCGTACAAAGGCTTCTCGCAAACGCTCCACAATTTCCTCAGAGATGGACGGTCGGCCAGAATGTTCTTTTCTTTGATCACAAATGCATCCCCTCTCAACAAATGTTTTATGCCTCTGCAGAATGGACTTTTGTGTAGGTGGATCAACATTAAACTTCCGTTTAAATGCACGCTGCACTCTCACAACACTGCTTGTTTTGGCAAATTCTAACACGCACCAGCTTCTTTGCTGCGGAGTGAACGCCATTTTCGATGTTACTGCCCTCTAGCTACCGAATTCACAACTAGCGATTCTGAAAAGAAATATATTAAAATATTTTGAGTTAACTGAGCTTTGGATATTAATTTTATCAAAATATTCAAGTAACTATTAATTTTATGACATCTTGAAACCAGGGAGTGTTTTTGTGCTCACGCTGTATATAAATAATAATTCATTTAGAGCTCTTACTAATTAAATTAGTTTTAGTGGCTGTTAGCAGCTGGATCTGCCACGCACTGGACCCGACAAACTTTCACAGTCTGGAGAAGACAAATCGCAAAGCCACCTTAACTTTTTTTTTTTATTTGAAGCCTTGTTTGACACTAAATAAAAGGGCTATTTAACATTCATATTCTTCATGAAACTATATGTGATCAGTAGCATATAGGTTATCGATAAATTACATTTCTGGATAATTGAACATAATGGATTGTATCATTGTATGGTGTAGAAACCTGAAGAGGCTTGAAGCTTTAGGATCATTTGAAGTGTATAGAATAAGAAAGGAACTGTGCTAGAAAGAGTTGGTGAAAAAAGCAATGCTGGAAGTGATCAAGAAAAGAAAAAAAAAGAAATTGGCTAAGAGGGAATTGCCTGCCAAGAGATCCGCTGAAAGGAATGGATGGCTTGGAAATTTTCTGGGTAAATGGAAGTAAAAAGAAGATATCGTCTGATATATTAAGTTATGTGGGTCATATGCTGGCATGAAGCGTAAGATGTAAGATCGGAAAGCCTTGAGGTTGGAATGAAAAACATGCACATTGTGCATACAATTATTAATGTAATTTTAAATCGGTATTGACTGAGCACGATTTATTCGAGTCCAAACAAGGTTGTCTCGTTATTTCGTCGTATACTATACCATTGGTATTTCAATCGCAAGGAGTAGCTTTAAGGACTCTGGCAGCTGTTATGAAACAATATTGTGATGAGTGTCGTACTTAATGTAAAGATGAGATTTCGGAGGATATGTATACATATGAAATATACCTTGCAGAGAATATAGTAAAGAATAATTGGAATAAGACAATCATGCATTTAAAAAGATCTAGACATTTCAGTTCCGAGCGCAAGGTATACGTAATATATCGACGTATTCTCCGAAATCTCATCTTAACATTGATGTACGATACACATCACAATTTTGTTTAAGAACTGCTGTCAGAATTCTTAAAGTTACCGCTCGTAATGGAAAACCCAGACCTGTCTCAAAAGGCAAAACCACTAATGTGGTCCATAGGAAACGTAACTGGAAGGTTGGACCATTGTTGGGAACGGGAAATAGTACTGTGCTCTTATTGCGATGCACTAAACTTAGCGAATCTCTTGCGTATTTCTAGCTGTTTTGTGCTAATTTTGCACAAATGCACGAATATTGTGACTAATTTTTAAAATTACTCTAAAAATTATTAAACATTATATATTCATATTACTTTGTTTTGTCATCGCAGCATCTCTCGATGACCGGACGCCTCGACTCTGCCTATTTCCAGTATCGCACATCGTTATAAGATTTTAAGAAGACTTTAAGAAATAGAAGAACTTGTCTGAAAGGGGCGATATAAATTGGATTGGCGTTTTCTTCCAAGAGGGCTTCAAAGTAGGAGGCGAGAGTTTTGCTTTTCGAGCAATATCCTGAGTGAAAAAGGGTTCCCGAGGACGGATTCATCACGCTACCTTAGCTAATCGCATCAAGCGTATATAAACAGAAACACGTCCGGACTTGCTGCTAAGAGATATTAGCTGCCTTAGATGCGTCTCGAGTGCAGCACTTGCCGGATTATTCCTGAATTTTCCTCGGAAGGAAGTGGAAGGTTTCTAAATATGAATTTAGCAACATTTAATTATTACTCAAATAAACATCTAGTTCATGTGTTCTTAGGCGTCCGCATCAAAGCTCTGAAAGAGATTTATTTATTTATTGACATCAACAGGCACATACAAAGTCCATTAATATAGTAAATAGCCTACAGTTACAAGCATATTCCTTATAATGTGTTTGTGCTTGCACACTCAGCTTGTCATTTAGCATAGCATTTTATGATTGATTGATTTAGTTTATTTTACCTCGCTTTTTGTGCCACTTTTGGCTAATTTGCGAAAATGGGAATGAGTGATGATATGATGAAATTGATGAATGGGCACACACAAACACCCATGCTCAGGGCGGGATTCGAGCTCGGGACCATTTGGACCGTAGCGCGATGTGCTAACCACTTCTGCGGTTGCCACAGGGGCTATTAAAATAGGATTTTTTTTTGCCGCCGCGTCCTGTTTGTAATTAGAGGTCTGTGGCTGAAGTGAATGGACTCGCGCATGCGCAGATGGTTTCGTCGCAAGCCGCTCTGCGCGATACCAAATTCCACGGACCTTCGTTGTTTTGTCGCAAACTGTCGCAACGTGACTCGAGTAAAATATTTCGTCCGGTGTGCGGCCGCCTTTAAGAGACTAATGTTAAACCTTCGCTGAGGAGGTTTTCAACAAAAATGACTCGTCGGGTCGGATCCGGTGTGCGGCTGGCCCTAGGAAAAGAATTGAAAGAAAACTCAGACGAGAGGAGAGCTGCCTATTCCTGCACCTAACTTCCACTTCCCTATAAAGCTCCCACCTTCTGCTCCTCCGCCAGCCTTCGAGTAAACTCGTTTCTCCTCCGAATGCAGTTTCCGCGATCGGATTCCTCCCATCCAGCCCACCTCTGTGAAAGGATAAAAGGACAAATTTGAGAAAATTGTATTTATGACCGATGGATGGAAAGGGAGGCGAGATCGGTTTCTGGCGTGTTTTTGCAAGATCCCTCGCTCCCCCTTTGTCCACGCATTCCAATTTCCTCCGGACCGTCACCCCGACGCGAAGTCTAAGCAATGTATTCTTCCGCGGTGCAATGTCGCGAGGCGCCTCGCTTCTGCAGCAGGAATTAGATTTCCTCCGCCACAATGGAATGTCGGGAGAGGAGGAGAGAGGGGGCGATAAAGGAATGACAGGGCCATAATGCAAGTTTTTTTTTCCTTCAGGAAAGCTCGCAATCTTGAGAGCGTTAGACAAGGTCGAGAGAGGAAACCAAAAAAGGAAACGTAGACCCACTTTCTCCCAGAAACTGGGGAGAAAGGAATCGAAAAGACAGGCTAACCCATTAAAAGATTCCATCTTTCATTTTTCTGCAACTCTTGCGAATAGGCTTCCGTGAGCACTTTGCACTAATACATAGTCATCGGCTCTTCTCTTCCACTTCTGCACCCCCTCCTCCCATTTCCCGTTGCATCGCCTCAACATCTTCAGTCTTCCGGCTGACCAAGTTTACTTGCCATTCCAGCCTTACGTGATTCTCAGCGTTCTATCCTTCATGATACATTGCGCAACTAATCGAAACGAACGTGCAGCTCTTGAATTTTACATTTCACATAAAACCTGTCCTGGAGAACTAACTTAAAACTCTCTCCCTTCTGCATTCTCCCAAAAGTGCTGCAAGTTAGATCACGTGACCTAAAGAACTAAACAAATATTTATCGCTACTTTTTACGTAGGAGTTCGTAGTTGAAGAAAACGGAATGTCAAGTACATCTACATAGTGTCCGAAGTAACACAAACCTTCCATTTTTTCCTGTCTTTGGCAAGCACAATACAATCTTTATTATTTTGTTCAATCTCATTCAAATCTAATCTAATCTAATATTATTTTCAGTTAAATCAGTAACTCTTCGGTCAGATTTGAGAGATCTTTTTTCAAAATAATCAGATGGAGCGATGCGCTTCTAAATATTCTTGATTTGTTAGAGGATGAATATAGTTCATTATGATGTAGTATTCTCCATTCCCCTGTTTCTTAATCTCTTTTAGGTCCAAGTATACTCCTAAATACTATATTTCTAAAAACTACATTTATGTTCTTTTAAAGTAAGATACCAAGTTTTAAAACTGTACAATACTACCGGCATAGTAAGTAAATTATATAATATAAAGACATATACTTTTAATGAGTCCTATTGTTAGTTATATTGAAACGGTGTAAAATTATTTTACAGGGTTGCGTAATCTACAAACTCACCAAAACACTAGTAAACACAAAACTTGTGTCCGAAGTGCTGCATCTTCGTCGGAAGTTGACAACTTTTTTGCAATGTAAAAATGTCCTCTTTCTTAAAGTTTGTCATCTGGTAACCCTACTTAGACCCCTATACTAAAATATAGCAATTTATAAATATAGTTGTCAAGCATACCTTAATTAATTTTAAGGAAACTTTTCTTTCTTGCTTTGGCATTAGCGAATTACTCGATTACGTCGACGTAATCTAACGTCTCAGTCAGCTGGTGCTTTACGGATATCATCACTAGACTGCTCAAGCGTGTTTCAGACATGCTTCACCGAAGTTTTTTATTAGCTTTAGTTTCGAAAAACTTCGTTCGCCATTTGCCACGGTTACCAGCAAGGTTAATAAGTTTGGAAGTGCAACACTCACATTAAGGTGCAAAACCATGTCCCTATATAAGTCTTAAGGTCTCTTTTGGTGTACTTTTGTGTTTTATTATAGCCGAAAGCACTTTCTGTTACTTTTAAATCGGTAGGATTAATATATTTAGATCCTTCATGTGTTAATATGCAGGAAAGTTTCGTACACTTTTCAGACGAAAGATCAGATCAGTCTTTAAGCTTACTAATGTCATACAAAAGATCGAAAAATTCACTGTGATGTTGAAGCTGCTCTTAGAGCTAAAATAATCACGTCCAAGACCTGGTAATAAAAATCAACTTTATACCGTGTTTGTGGATCTTCAACACTTTCGTCCTCTGCTTCAAACTGAAACTGCTGCTTCTTTCGATTTCGGATCTGCACAGTATTGCCTATCTTTGAATCGTCTATAGGCTATACTGCACAATCGACCCTTGTGTTTTACTGTTTCGGCGTAAAGAAAAAAATATGTTCACTCGTAGTACTTAATTCGTGCATCGATTTGGCACTGTGCATTTTTCAATTAGAAGTTCATGTTCTGTGAAATAATATAAACTTTCTTACATTACTTACCATACGAACTTTTCTTGATCGAAATCCATGATCTAAACACACAGTATTGCCAGGTCGAACTTTGGTTTTTAACCTGGATTGTTTGCGAATTTCCACTAGGATTCAACTTTCTTTATTTCGTTTTTTCATCCGTATTTATGGTTTTCATTTTATTTTTGGATATTGAATTTTCTATTTTATAGTAGCTGTAAATTATTTATGTTATTTTAAATTGTTTTTCTTCAATTTGTTCGGGAAATAAGTTGCTTTTGGTGATTATATTGTTCGAAGTTGTTCTAGCGTTGTGCGATAAGGGAGACCTTTAATTCACTTATCTCCCTTATCGCACAAAGTAAGGACAACCTTGCGTTGTGACGTTACTCGAGGAATGCCTACGTTGTTAGGTTAGGTCCGTTAGCTTTGGTTCTCTTATCATAAATACACTGCAAATGCATTATTTGTGCTAAGATAACTAAACCCAACAAGCCTAAAATAACAAATTAGGCATTTAACCTTACATCTGCACGTAAATTAGGCTCATTATGTTTCATTTATAATGGAGGTTCTTCGAACTTAATACTACTTTTTTCTCACTTCCAATTGTTTTCTCACCTTAAATCCTACATTTCTGGATTCCTTTATTCTTACCCATTTTAACGATATATTATACATGTTTCTATTAAGAAAGGTTGATTCGACATCCTTACCTCGTCTATATCTAAATTCGAAGCCAATACTTTTCACCTCAATTATTTGTCACTCCTGCCTTTTTCAAAGTGTTCTGATATATATGCAAGAAATTTAACAGCATCTATGACATCGAGATTAATGTTTTGTAGAAATTTGCTCACTACATTTATGTGGATTAAAACTGAGCCTGTCTCGAGCATCTATATTATACAGTAATAATATAACTTCCAAGTTTTCAATAGGCTTATTTGTCTTCAATTTCAATTTTTCCGTCCCGGAAATTTCCCACTCTGGGCAGTGGCACGGTCCGCCTTCCCCTTTTTCGAAGACCCTGAAAAGGTTATCGCCCACTGAGACGCCGGAAACGCACCTCCCCGAACCTCGGAGTGGAAAATTCCATGTGCCTTTCCGAGGGTAGTTCGCCCATGCACCGCGCCGCCACGCTGACCCACCGGAACATTTTCCATTCTCTGCTACAGCGGGGTCGAGGATGACGCTTGCCGGAGCTAAACGAAGAAATGCGGAATTACACGAGAGGGAATTTCGAGGCGCGGCCAACGGAAATTTTGCACCGCAGAAGCCTGCAGACTTCTGGCACGGATATTCTGCGAGTTTCCCTGTAGTTGGCGTTAAAACTTTTCATTTTAATAGAAGAAGTCAGCAGAGGTTCTGTTTCCGCGTTTCTCCGCGTCTCTGAGCGATATGCTTTACAGTGAGTACCATTATAGCGCCGTAATAATGACCTGCAACAGTGTTGCCATTTACACTCTTCATTTTTAATGTAGTTGGCATTCGCTACGGTTATGTTGGCTTCTGTGGAGTACATATAGGATGGAGTGCTCAGTTATAACACACACGTTTATCTTCAATTTTTGCTTAGCGCGTGAGGTTAATGCAGAGTAATGGTTACACAGTAGCGGAGCATGTGTTCATTGCAGATCGAGCAGCTCGAGTTAAACTCTGCCTGGATAGCTGTGGTGGACATTTTGAACTCTTTCTGAATAATGGACATGTTTTCCACGAACCAAGCTATGTATTCTCATACGTATGTTTGTTCGAAATCAAATACGTAATCTTTGAAATATTTGCATTTTCCTGGGTGTTGTAGGGAATGAATGACCAGTGTACGAATTAAGCTTTTTTTGGGTGGGGGGGGGGGTGCTGACTCAGTGGCGTACTTGTAATTTCATTTTCGGGGCAAGTTTTTTTGGGTATGCAAATTTGTACATGTTATCAGTTAGTAAACTAATTTATTGGTCTCCAGCTCAAAGTATTTTAGAACAGTGGTTCTTTCCTAGGACATTAAATCTTATGATGACATTTACATGTGATTTAGAAACATTTACTATATTTACATTTTAAAAAGACGCATGCGCATACGCAACTAGTAACACACAAAAAAATATATTTCCCGTTCAACTCAATGATGGCATGCGACGAAAATTGCATTCTGCGTTCAACAAAAAAAGTTAACAAAATCAAATCTATTTGCCCTGCGATAGGTTCTCGCAGGTAACTTAGCAGTGCACAGCGCAATGGCCTTAATCTGGGAGCTCTTTGTAATGCCTCTGCACCCGAAGACAATGTAAACAGTAAACGATGAGCTATTTAAAAATGGAAGTTCAGATGCGAAGTAGAGTGCAATTGTATGACACGTCCTTTCCCCATGGACCAATATTTATTGTCGTTAATTTCATTTCTCATTCTACAAATGTTTATTGTTATTTATCTTAATCTCTGTTATTTATTTTTTGATTATTGTGGTATGTGATATTTAAACTTATCACTGATAATGTTAGGATAATGACCGACCTGTATATACCTATTTTGTAAGACCTGTTGTCATGGAAATTACGATTGTGTTTTGTCTTTACTTAGAGTTTGGGCTTTGAGTTTTAAAGAGTGGTCAAGATGAATTGTAAGAAGCTGTTATTTCTTTGAGGGAAATGGATTTTATGCACATAAGTATTTATTTTGCTAAGAAGTAAAATATACTTCTTTTCTCTTAGTGAAAAGTTGACTTTGATTTTTATTTGACGAACGAACACAGATATTATTAACCAATTCCCTGAGAGGCATCGCGTTAATGCTACGAGTCTTCATGTGAATTTATTATTTGGTGATTTAGTTAAATAATGTTTTTTTGACTGAAATAACGTGTCATGTATTCAAGGTTAAAAAAGTATTATTCCGAATGATATTTTAATGGTGTTTTTTATTGATCGATTGATTTGGTGTTTTAAGTCAACTTTATATACAGTAGGGCTGATCGGGACTAGACCTACAGCTTAAAGTGGGGTCCGAACCACTATGTGCCTCCGCCGGGTTTCCTCCCGGGACCCCTTTATTACAAGGGGTATTTTAATGGTGCTGTTCCACAATTAAGGAATTGGATGTGCTTTCCATTCCATTTTCTTTGTGAGGGATAAAAACATCCCTGGTAGGAATTTTAAAAATTCTTGTAACGGAGATGGACACTTTTGTGGATAGGAAATCCCCAGTACTCTGTAAGTCACCCTGCATAAAAATCAATCAATAGTCTCGGTATCATCTCCAATCTGCGGAAAATCCCGACCCTGTGGCCGAGTGGTTAGCACATCGCGCTGCGACGCCAAGGGTCCCGGGTTCGAATCCCGGTAGGGCTTGGTTGTTTGTGAATGTCCATTCATCAATTTCATCATTTCATCACTCATCCCCATCTTCGCAAATTAGCCAAGAGGCACAAAACGCGAAGTAAAATAAACTAAATCAATCAATCAATCAACCAATCTGCGGAACGAACCTGGTACCGTAAACGCTGCTCCAACGCCATTGTGCGAAAGGACACCGAGTTGCACTCCTCTGGGGAGACCCCTTAATTCGTGTTTTCAACCCTGGAATAAAACCCTTCCCTCCGAGGCTTGATTTTGATCAATCTCCCTCGTTCCAAGACGCAAGCCACTTACCCCGAAATTTCTCACCGCGTCTCCAGTCCTTTACCACTTCCTTCCCACCCCCCACACCCCAACCCTCTCATTTCCCATACACATACAAATCTTCTTACTATTGCACTCGACTAAAACTCTGTCCTCGGGAGTTGAAACAGCGAAGTGGAAGCGGAAGAAAAGGGGTGGAAAACCGAAGCATTTCATCCCTTAAGGCTCGAGGGCGGAGAAGACGAAATGCAAATGGACGTGTAAGATTTCGAGACCATTAACCCCCCTCTTTTATTGCGACCCCAAACTTTGAGAACCGAGTTCCTTAAAGGCGGGAAAAAAATAGCCGAGAGATCGTAACGATGACGTCTGGATGTATACGATGACGTGGCTAATAACGAGGATTTCTAAATAATGCTTCTCGTCTCTGGAAATAAATGCTTGATTTTATGGATCATTTACTCTTTATGTAAAGAATAATGCCCCGGCTCCTTTTCCTGACTTAATTCCGGTCTTTCTGTTTCCGGCACTTATCTCCTCCGGACGCCGGATTGATGTCCGCGCAGAGGCAAGATGAAAGGGTATCATAAACGGCTCCCCTGCGGGCGATACAATGTTTATGAAAGCTGCATTATGCAACGACCATACATCAAAAGACGAGAAGAATTTGAATACTGGTGAAGGGTGTGTAATTTATGGGACCATATGGACTAGTGGTGCAGGCTGGAATTGAAATAGGATATGGAATGAATACTTACCTGGCATGTAATCTGAACCTTGAAGGTATTGTAAAATAACAACAAAGGCGTTTACAAAACGTAGAATAAACTTTAAAGAATCAGAAATATGTGCAAAATAGAATAAATGTAATTAGTAGGGCTTGGAAGTTGAACAAAAAATGACCTAAATGTGATTTCCGCCCTTGAAGTGAAAGCTTGATTTTTTCGTTGGAATAATTTGATAAAATTTGTTGTTTGGTGGTTTAAACTATCGAAGCAAATGGAAAAAAAGCAATTACGTGCTAATGCAGTTTTCTCTATTTTTACTTCAAGTTTACGTAAAATGCTCCGCAAGGTTTTTCTGTGAGAGTTTTTCATGTCCTTTCAGAATGGGTCTTGTCGGTCAGCATCTGAACAGTTCTGTTTCGAGTGTTCGAGTGCATCAGATTAATATTTTTATTATGTTGTGACTAATTTTAGTTTAAAACCCCCATATTAAGGCGACAATGGTGGCCACAATGGAAACTCAAAGTAGGCTTCACCCAAAGTATTTTAAGTTCGCTGGAAGAAAGGTAAATTCACCAAAATTAATTCCACAAAATCCACTGCTAATTCTTTCGAATTCACCATATTTACGATTAATGGCGTACTCGCTAAAACCCATGTTAGGGAATTTATATGTGCAACTTATACTAGAAAATGCATTTAAAATTCAAGATACGACTGAGAAGGAGAAAAAATAAATTTTAAAAATGATAAATTGCAATGAAACGGCAAAAAGTACTGAAATTTCCAAAAAGGCCTGAAAATACAAAAGAAAAAAAATCAAAATCAAAACAATGTTTTCCGGTTCTAACTGAAGTGAAACGGACTACTATCAGGTTTAGCATTTGTCTTAAAAGCTCAAGAGAAAAGGATCGTAGGCCGGGAGCACACAAACAAAAGGCTATACCACGAGCGCACAAAATCCATGGCAATGTTGCCACGTTGTGTCAACTGTTTTTGCCTTTTAAGTGACCCAGGGTGGGTCCTTATAAGTTGACATATTATGTATCATATATTATATATGTGTGAATGGCTATATTTATAACACCCTATTCCATTTAAATAACCTCACTATGTCATAAAAAAATTGGCCTCGTAAGACGGGCAATGTATCGCTGCAGAAGGAGGGGGACACAAGCAGATCCCAGAGACATAGTCGAAGATAACCTTTCATATACCACGAGCGCACACTTCCACATTTTTGTTCGCTAGTGGACTGCACCCGAAAAAATAATTTGTCATCAACTGTAAATGTAACTGAAATATGCTAGGAAATACAGGGTGATTGAAAAGTCCTTCAACCGGTCCCCGTGGCGGAGTAGTTAGCACATCGCGCTACGATGCCACGGGTCCCGGGTTCGAATCCTGGGCATGGATGTTTAGGAGTGTTAGAGAAGGAGGGAGGGGATCTAGTGGCCATAGCGAAGCAGTACACACTGCTACGAAGGCTGGTAACTGCAGTCACTTTCGCCTTTCCACGCATTTCCTCATCTGTTCATTGGTGGAGCTGTCTCGCGTCACTACTTGCGCAGAGACTTGTTTTCGTTCGCTCGCTCCAGAGATACCTTGGACAGAGTATAGTGTCCAGTGGCGACTTTCTGGTGCGTATCGAACAGTGGATGGCTGTCAAAGATTGGGTGGGCATGTTTCCATTCAAATCCAAATTCTTTATCTGTGTGAGCTAGGTTCAGCCTGAGGCTGTTCTGCCATCTGATCGGTGTCATGGATTACATTAAAATTTACGTTTCTTCTACATACGTGGTTACAGTATTAATGCAGTACACAACAAAATGTACGATTTGGCTACAGAATGCTACTATTGATCAAATAATTGTAATGTTATGTGAATAAAATGATGCCAAAAATGATGAAAAGACAAGAATGTAAAAATAACGGTAAAATAAAATGGAAAATAATATATAAACAATATACATAACATAAACATACAAGTTATATCATAGTATTTGAACACAATCTCTGCTCTGTTAAAATAAAATTATTGACTTCATTTCGGAAAGATTCTATTTTAGATATGTTTGACGTGGTCTTAGGTAGGACATTCAATATTTTGTAGCTAAATATGAAAACGATGACTGATATGCCTGTTATTGCAGTGTGATTGAAACTGGTTCTTGTATGGTGGTTATCCTTCATCCGCTCGCGCACCTGGCAGATTGCAGTTTTTTTTTAATAAGACGCGCGACTTGTCCCCCACGATTGGGAGGGGCCGCAGCGGTGGATTTATTCTCTAATTAGGCATTGTTCTCCAAGGTGTCGAGCGAATCGCATTTTTCCGATGCGCCGTACGGGTTTAGTACAGTTCTAAAATTTGATGTGTCCAGTTCGAGCTGCAGATTGCCGTCCGCGAGCGGAAGTGTGAACTTTTCTTCGATCACTTGATAAAAAATGTAAGTAAATATTTCAGTTTTTAGCATGTATTTTCCACACATTTGTTTTTATTTCTCTCTCTCTCTATCCCGTCCCCCCTCTCTCCATATCCCCCTCCCCCATCACTCTCTCATTCTTTTTGAATTATTTTTGTGGTATAAGTATGATGTCATTTCATTATAGCTTTCGTATTCTGATACCTACCTATTTCGTACCAATTTTTGATTTAATGCCAAATTGCTTTTTATCACAATCACAATGGATGATGATGAAGGTTGACAATATTGTCAGGTATACAAATATATTTATAGATAAAAAAGAGTAGAACGAGAAGCCCTATTTTATTACGTGCAGCACATGCACGGAGTGTTCCGATCCTGATGAAGAATGTACAGATAACGGAATAGATCTCAATTATGATCTCAATCATCTCATAATTATCTCAATTACGAGTACTTTTACTTCCAAAATGCATTTTTTTCTTACTGCCAAGTGAAGTGATTTTTCCTAGTCATCTTTGGAAGTTTTTTTCTAGTTTTCTTTGTGCCAAAGTGAATTCGTATACTACTTCTACTTTAAACTGTTTTGGAGCTTATATACTAATAAAGTTTCTTGTTGAGAAATGTCCCTTTGAAATTACTTTCCAAACCACAAAATCTAACTGCAGGCATAAAAAAATTCCTATGTGCGAAAAAAACATGAAAATAAAGAAATAAGTGACGAACGGCGGATAGCCGTAGCGCAAGCGCAAGTGAGATGGCAAACCGCGTGAGCGGATGAAGGTTATACACACTGGTGCGAGAGATTTACGTGCTTTGTCAGATACGACGGCTTTCTCGATTTAATAATTGTATATATAAGGCGGTCAGTTAAAGAGCCAAGGAGGATGAAGGGAAGTAAATATTGTCTACATTTATCTGTTGCTCTCCCGACCTAGATTTACAGCACGAGTTACAAAAAAAACAAAAACAAAAAAAAACATCACCCACTTCCTACATCGTAAACATGAAAAGAAAACCTTCCTCCGAACGCAGGATATCCCCGTGTGTTTGATCAGCAGGGAGAGACCTTGTGAATTTCCTGTTCGATCAGACGTTGCACCACACACATGCAGTTCCCTGAGGGCCCCCAAGAGACCTTCCGCCGAGATTAGCTATCAGGAGGATTGGCGAGATGAATGGTCCAGCGCAGCATCCAGAGAGACATAGAGGAGTTCACAAGATCAACGCGACCGCAGGAAATAAAAGCGAATGGTGGAGCAAGCGAAACCTTGTTAGCTCAGGTTATTCCGCCCGCAAGGAAAATTTACAAAGACGAAGGGTTAGGGAGAAAGAGGGGGGAGTTTGCCCTTCCGTGTTTGCCCCCGGCCAGCGCTATCTTCCCCGGGAGTCCCGGATTCTGCCTTGTTGATGCTCGCTTCGCCTGGTCTCTCGGCGAACATAAAGTGATTCAATGTCTGCCCAACTTCTTTGTAAACAATTTTATCTCGGTTCTATTTAAGAAACTTGCTCTGGTCAGAGGGGATTACGGTTGCGACGGAAAGGTACTGGTTATCACCATTTCTTTGACAGCGCTTTTCGACGGCTCTGGGTTAATACCGATTGCAAGGATAACTGGTGATTTGGTTCAATACAAGATAGATATTTCGGTGCAAAAATTAAGCATTTTTCAAGATCAAAAGTGATATAAAAATTGTGAAAAAAATTACTTCAAAACTATTTTTGTACAAAATAACCTTTGCATTCTGATTGACATTAATGTGAAAAGTTTATGCCTGCGTAAAGAAGTCCATTTTTACATCTGAAATTTTGCAGAAGAATAGATCAGTTCCGGGATATTTCATAACTTACAGGATAATTCAGTTTTTCGAAAGGGTTGTGTATGTAAAGCTGTTTGTACACGAACAAGTCGATGAATTGAACGCCAAAATCGACAATTGAATGTCGTTGAACAGGAAATCTTGAATGGTCTGAAATTGCACTGCTACGTCCTGGAGAGGGTAACACCAATCTGGCTTAGGCCAGGGTAAAACATGAGATACTCAGGGCAACTAAAACTGAATGATAACAAGGAATTAAAGGAAACAACTCGTTTAACCCACTACAGAAGCTATGAACCGACATATATTCTGAAAACGTTGACATAATACATTTCAGACACTTGATTAAATTTCTTTATACAATTTCAGATTGAGAATGTTTGCCTTTTTATTCTTCAGCTTTCTTCTTCTATGGAAATTCTTCTGTGGGTTACCGTCTTTATGTATATCTATATGTCTATGTTTCCACAGGCTTCTTCTTCTATGGAATGGACCGATGGGCTTCTTCTTCTATGTAAAATTCCACATGCTTCTACTTCTATGGATTAATCAGCTTCTTCTTCTATACTGAATTCTACAGGCTTCTGCTTCTATGGGTTAATCTTCTTCTTCTTCTATGCGAAATTCCACAGGCTTCTACTTCTATGGATTAATCAGCTTCTTCTTCTATGAGAAATTCCACAGGCTTCTTCTTCTATGGATTAATCTTCTTCTTCTTCTATGCAAAAATCCACATACGTCTACTTCTATGGATTAATCAGCTTCTTCTTCTATGGGATATTTACAAACTTCTATATACAAATTCTTACATCTATCCAACTTTCTTCATTGGGTTGCCAGACTCTTCTTCTTGCCGGTGACGTTCATCTCAAGGATCTCTGAGATTGCTTCCACAGGCGTCCCGATAAATGTCCTTCTGTACAATTGGCAAATCAATTCGCTTAAGATTATAACTGCACTCCTTTTCCTTTATCTCATGGAAAAGGCCCAAAGGATCTTTCATCTGAACTGGTGGTTGGATAATATCACCGCCTTCCTTTTTTCTTCTTTCCAGGATCGAATCTCGTGTCTTCTTGCCTTTTTCTTTCCTCTCTTTTTTGGCATTTGTCTCGAATATATAATAATATTTCGGGTCGCTGCCTTGCTGCGCCACCGCCTAATACAAGCAGAAAAAGGGGTTAATCAAGGGGCGCCGCCGATCCCGCGCTCGACCTTGATCTGGGTCTGCAATATATGCGCCGCAACGGAAGTGCTTGGGGGCTGCCACAGAGTTGGCGCCACACAGGGAAAACAACCAAAATGTTTTGCAGATAATCTCGTTCCTGCTAGGACAATAGAGATACAAAATCGTGATCACTTTCTGACTTCTTTAAGTTCTACATATTATCATATAGGCTATATGTGGCGATCATTTGTTTTTCTAGCCTCAAACCTATTTCGTTATTTTCTCAGTTCATAAATTAATCAATTCCAATATTTACAAGTACTTTCATTCCGTTCTCACGCTCATTGTTTCTATAATCAACGTTCCTAATAGATTCGTAGCGTGCTGCCATCTGTCGACTATTATATCAAACATCCGCTCACCTTCCTTTCCATGCTAGCACGTGACAGCACATGTACACGATCAAAGATAAATTGGGCAAGTTGACATTTTACGTAAACGCAGCAGTATGTACGGCACAAGAAGAAATAAATAGACTAGCGATTAGCCGTGACAAAGAAAACCATTTTCTTTCTACGTAAAGGAAGATCTAGGGCATATTAGAAACTCGAAAGAAGTGTGATGTTGAGGTATTTTCTGGGTATTAATTGTCTAAATGTAATCCGAGACACCAGAAAAACAATGTGAACACAGAAAAATAATTTTAGGAAAAATCTCATTTCCACATACTATATATGCAATTAGTTGTTTTTCATTTATCTAAACTTCAATTTAGGATAACACAAAATGTAATGTTTTGCGGATGCTTGTCGAATATATATATTTCATTATCACATTACTCACTACTGTAGAAATGTTCATCATTCTTTGTTGTTTGATTGCGATTAAATAAATACAGAATGTTCTACCGCTCCTCCTTTCCTTTTTCCCAAGTTACAAATACGTGTTGCACTTTTTGTGTCGCTTTCTCGCCATAACAGAAAAGAAATAAATACCATTTTCTACGTGATGCTTCTTTTCGATAATCGATTTCAATAGCGTGTTGGTCGACAGTCTTTCATGAAAGGCTTTCATTAGAACCGTTCCTATTTAGAAATTCTTGGACGGTAACCACGATTGCGAGAAGCAGCATAACATGTACACTTCCAGCCAGTAGTAGAAAAATTGAGTTTTCTTCTGTATTTTGAACATTATTGGGTTAATATTGATTAGTTGATTGACAAAATTATTATTTTTTTTTGTTTGAAACAGTTTTTCAAAAATGGGTGTGTCATATACGACACACCGGGTTTTAAGGGTTGCGATATTCTAAAATGAAGAATTCAAAGAACTAAGTATTTTCATGATTTATTTGTCCTCAATCATACAAAATAAATTGCACATAAACTTACAATAAATTTATAAAAGCATAATTGCATATTATAGGTTGCAAAGAAAGTGACAGAACATAATTACATATTATAACTTGCAACTAAACTGACAAAAAGCTTCATTAGATGTTTTAATTTGTAAATAATCTGACAAATACATCATTCCATGTTATGGTATGCTTTGTAACAATTTCTTTTTGCCACTAAACAGAGATGTATTTTGCGTGCTGTGCAAAACACCCTTGCTCTCACACTTTTGCAGCCTGGGTACCTGCATCGGTGGGTTTTTCCATCCACTATATCAGGCATATGTCCATGGACGTCCGCAGGATTTTTTCCAGGGAGGGGCAAGGAAGGTATTTTTTTCCAAGGGGGGGCAAACGAAGGCAAATTTTCCCCAAAAATAGTGTTGTTCCCTAAAAAACATTGCTTAAATTTGAATTTATGGTGTTCATGCAATAATTAACACATATTATTGTGGCTAAAATGAAATTATATGTGTGAAATACATATTTTTTGGTTGACTTTAATTTTCCAGGGGGGGCCACGGCCCCACCTTGCCCCCCCTTCCGGACGTCCATGCCATGGACGTCCGCAGGATTTTTTCCAGGGAGGGGCAAGGAAGGTATTTTTTTCCAAAGGGGGGCAAACGAAGGCAAATTTTCCCCAAAAATAGTGTTGTTCCCTAAAAAACATTGCTTAAATTTGAATTTATGGTGTTCATGCAATAATTAACACATATTATTGTGGCTAAAATGAAATTATATGTGTGAAATACATATTTTTTGGTTGACTTTAATTTTCCAGGGGGGGGGGGGCACGGCCCCACCTTGCCCCCCCTTCCGGACGTTCATGCATATGTCTGGCCTCATGCTTCCTTTTTGCCTGGCTAGGAAGGGGTGTGATGCTTTGTCTTCTTGCTCTTTCTTCCTCTTCTTCTTCCTGAAGGTTTGAACCATCTGAGTGCAGAAGCCACTCGGTGATCTCAAGTTTAAACTGAAGATAGTGATAAATTTGTTTTCGCTTTTTTTTCAATGCCCCACAATCTATTTTGTACTCAATCCATGCAACAGCACAGACAAAATCAAAAAAGTGAAATATTAACCTCACTGTCCACTTCTTGGTCTTTTGCACTCTGCCTATAGGCTATGCTGCAATGATGCGGTCAAACATGCCTACCCCACCCATATTTTCATTGTATGCTTTTACAATTTCTGGGCGCACAACATTTAGATAAGCTTTATTTTGCTTGCACCATCTTTTGCATTCTCCTGTGGGGTGCTTACCCTCCACAGATGATGCAAGGGTGACAGGCTTATTGTCATACCATTTGACTATAGCGATCTGCCCGTCACCTCTCCCAGATTGATCAATAGATCCCCTACCCATTTTCTTCATCTTACCGTCTGCCTTCAGTTTACTTTCAGACGGTCTTCTGTTCGACTCAATAGTTCCAGTTCCCTGGGAAAGTGAATGTACATGGAGGCAATCGAGAAGTTCTACTTATGTAAAATAGCGGTCTGTGTAGAGAATGCAACCAGGAGGCAAGGTTTTTGCCAGCCTCATTACAACTTTCCCTCCGATGTTAAGGGAATCAAATCCTTCGATAATTGTGTCCCCTTTACCTTCATAAACAAATCAGTCTAAAGGCAAACCATCTGGAGATGTGCACACAAAGTTTTGTAACCCACATGGGTTAGGTTTGCCTCGAATGTACTGCCTCATCGATGACTTGCCCCAAAATGGAATCATTTGCTCGTCTATCGATACTTTCATTGATCTAGGATTTTTCAAACAACCAGATCGCACACTTTCCAACAAAGGACGAATTTTCCAGAATTTGTCTAATTTTGCTTCTCTGGACACATCATCATCCACAGTTAATTTAAAATTATTTCGAATTAAAAAGAAACGGTTTCGTGACATGGTTTCTGCAATTTTGGCAACTTTTGTACCTGCAGCCCAGTACATTCTGATTCTTGGAAAACCCAAATATGACATCATCAGGGATACCCCCCAAAAAATTCTGATATCCTTAGCTGTGGTGTTCAGACATTTTCCCGTTCGAGCAAGACTTGTCTGATTGGTGCATTTTGAAATCAAATCAAAAACACTTAATGGAATATATTAAAAAAATGAAGGTGCAGGAGGCAGTGGTTCAACAACATCTGTGTGACTCCAAGGGGGATAGCTTCTTTTCACATTGCTGATCACTTCTATCTCCTCTTCAGATTCGCTTGATGATTCTCCAGCATCATTTGGTGGCGGAACATACGTCGCATCTTCATCACCGCTTGACAGCCCTTCAAACTCGGATATATATCCATCAAAATCGGCCTCCAAAGCTTCAAAAATCTGAACTTTTAACACTGCAACAAATTTAAAAAAAACTATTTGTTAATTGTTTAGGCCATAAGAGCATTAAAAATATCAAACAAACTATTTCTGCAGCAATATTTATCGAAGAAACAGAATTCATTCAAATTTGTAACAAAAGCAACTTATAGAACCACAGTGTCGTCTACGACATCTGTGAAAAGAATACAGCAAAACATGGACTAATATTACCCATAATTTACCAGTAAAGCATTCAGACCATCAGTCACACATTCAAATTTTCACACCAACAGTACAAAGTTCGCACAAGGTGTAATAATGAAGAAAAACAATTACTTACATGATCCCGCCATAACTACGTTTTTGTCTGAGTGCACGTGCTGACAATACAAGTCACCGCTCATCAACAACGACGACTGGCGCGCTGGAATAAATTTTATTAGGCAGCTATGACATCTAGCGGCCACCAGACGCACTAATAGGAAAAGTACCGCCAACGGCACATCTCGTTCGAAGCAGTCAACCAACGTTAAATTTGTGTGTCGTTTACGACACCCAGGGTCCGAAGAGGTTGAACATGCCATCCTACAACTTGTTCGTCATTAATTTGATCGTGTACGTACAAATAGCTTAAATAAACTCCAAATTTAGTGCATCGAAGTTTGTTTCGCATTTTGTATTTAATTTTGCACGTTTTGTGACAAGATATTGTAGAAGTGGTGACGTCACCTTATACTATTAATTGATTTGGTTTATTTTATTTAGCTTCGCTGCCTCTGTTGGCTAATACCTCAGATGAAAATGAGTGATGATATGATGAAATTGATGAAGCGATGCCTAGACCGGGATTCGAATCTGCGAATAGTGATTAGAATCGTACATGTGAAAGAAGGCAAGATGCAAATCTGTGGCGCATATTTCGACTGTACGCCTGTAGTCGTAATGGCAGATTCAACTTTTCCGTAGACTATAATGGCAGATGGATGTCCTTGGGTGTGGAAATCAATTGCGCTGCCTGTAATCGAACGTACGCTGGATCAATCCTTTCCAGAGAAAATCGCTTCTCTGGGGTTTCTCGCGGGGGGAAAGTTATTCGGCGGATGACGTCAGAGGCCCCTGCTTGTTGATCTCGGAGGGGCCGCCGTGTCCCAGGGGCCTCGTGCTGCGGAATGAAGCGAGGCTGTAACTCCGAGGCGATCTCCTTACGACCCGGGGGCTAAAATTAAACTATTCTCATTACGGGCTTCGCGTGGGAAAGGCACAGAGAGAAACGCTTCTTCCGTCTCGCTCGGTTTCAAAGTTTTCCTGCGCTGCGTTAGTACCGACGTCAGCCACCAGGGGGACAGGAAACAATTTTATGGAACCACATGGTCCAATTGCATTGAGTCCTAATGATTTTAAGTCGCTTAGATTAACACTGCATTGTACGCGAGGAAAAAAACTCCCGTCATTCGTTCCGTGGATCACTATTGTTAAAATGAAAACTCTACAGGTCCGAATAAAATATAGGACAGACTATAAACATCTCAAATTTACATAAGGCATCGACAGTTATTTACAAAACGACCTCAAGGCTGCAACACTAATCAAGTAAGCTTCACAACACCAGTTTTATAATTTTAAAGATGGCGCCTCCTTCATACACATATAAACTCGTAATAAACGTCACACAAACAATTACTTTTATCTGGCGAGTACCCCAGTTGTCCCCCTGGGGCCGGCTCTGCCTCCTAGTTGGAATGAGATCGTGTAGACCAGACGTTTCAAAAGTTTAAAAAAGAAGCAAGAAGTTTCAACAAAGCTTTTTTCTCGGAAGAGAAGATTCGAAAACGACATTAGCGCCTCTGGTTGCCAGTTGCAGTACCAGTGGACATTAAACCAAAGGATAAAAGTTTGATCTTATCCCCTCTCAGCCCCTTTGCCTTCGCGGTAAATGCGACAAGTTGGGAGTTAAGTGCAGAAGAAAGAAAGAAAGTTGCGCAGACCGAAAAAAATGTCTCCTTTGTGCCACTCGCGAAACTTGATACTTTTAACGTTTTCCAGCGGTATGCCAGATGCTATCAACACCCCCTCCCCTCTGAATCAAACTTTTAAAGCACCGGAACCTTAGCTGTGGTCCTTGGAGTCCGGGGTGAGAGGCTGGTCCTTCTGAAGTTGTCGAAATATGAAAAGCCTTTTAGTAGCCATATTGAGTCTGGCCGAAAGGTCCTGGCGAAAGGGAAAGAGCCTAAATCGAATGTCTCTCTTAATCTCGGTGAGAAGGCAAAGGAACCGATGAAAGCCCGGGGCATAAAAATTCAGCATACTTTACCTGCTTCCTTCAAATCAATCCGAAAAACCAATTCTCCCATTGGGGGAAGGAGAAGGCTGAAGAAAAGGCAGCCATTACGTGCATTAGTCATGGTCCGTTCCACGCCGGGTCCTGCGTCGGAAAGCAGTCAAGCGTTGGGACGCGTTTTTATGTGTACTTATAGGGAAAACGTGTTTGCAAAGTTAAAAATACTTCTTACAATCCAAGCACGTTCTCTCTTTTGTATTACTTTCACATTACACATTGCTGCAATTCCTTTATTTCCTCTTTTCATCGAACGTTCTTGCCTCAATCATCAAATTTCTCCCTCAGGTTCCTTCCGGGGGAAAAAATTTCAAGACCGAAAGTTATAAAGAAAATCTCAATTTCCTCAAAAAATTAAAATTGGAATTGACAACCTTGAGTGAGTCACGTCTTCGCATTGTGCAACGTCTAGCTTTCTTGACAGTTTCTTTTTACGACCCGGGTTTCTATTTGGAAGGAGTTTTATGTGACATTTTGCCAATCACATACTCTTCGTTCTTGTAATGGAGCTCAAGTCTCAAGCGGATGGCAACACACTCATACCTCGTGCTGAACAATGCTCAGAGCGTTTGCTTCAAACATATTTCCTCAGAAAATACCTCACGAAATCTGACAGTGTTTCTTTATTTTTTAATGGCGGTACGGAGCCGTAACTGGGGGGGGGATCCCCTGAGGAGCACTGAACGAGAAAGGGAAGACAGAATCGAAAACATTGTCACCATATCGAATTAAAATTATTCAGCCCCGTACCTAAGCAGAAATTGTGATTGATTTATTTGCTTTATTTTACTTCGCGTTTGAGCCACTTTTGGCTAATTTGCGTAGATGGGAAAGAGTGATGATATTATGAAATTGATGAATGGACACTCACAAAAATCCATGCCCAAGCCGGGATTCGATCCCGGGACCTCTGACGTCGTAGCGTTTTATTATCTTCCCCTGTTTTAAGTACTGGTAAGTTGACTCCAGAAGATGATTTCTTAATTTTGATTTGAATTGGCTGAGAGAAGAAGTGTTTCTTGTCATTAGGGAGGTCGTTCCACGCTCTGCTAACAGTAACCGTGAAGGAATTTACGTAAAACATTTTCTTGTGTGAGGGGATGCCGTAGCACCGCAGGTAGATATTTTGGCGCCCTAGACTGGATCGTGGTTCAGCGCACCACCTTCCCCCCGCACTACCAAGCACTAACATTTTATGTGCGCCCTTCGGTATTTTCTCCTACCATGGTTTGTGATGTTTAGTTACATCTTCGAAATTTTGAAATGAACAAACAAAGAAAAACTTATTAAAAATTAATATAGGTTTTATTTAAGGATTCGAAGTTTGCATTTGTGATTTTAAAAAAGTGTTGCATATTTAAGAATATTTTAGTTATGGCTTAGTGTCTGAAGAACATCTTTAAAAACGTACTACTAATACTACTACTTTGGGAAAGAAAATTCCAACAGTGTTACCAGAATGTAAGCCCACAAATAAAAGAAAAAAGGGTTAAGGATTTGATAGAATGTTTTTCGTGACGTAGTCGAATGGGGAACCAATGGGGAACGACATGTACCTTGTTGAATGGTGACATGTGTTTTCAAGGATTTCAAAGCAAGATTTCATTACTCAAAAATCTATCGGAACAAGGGTCGAGTAACACCTTGCATGTTTTCCTTCTCCATTTACCTCTGGCAAGTAGGCCAGTCAATAAGGGGGTCCAATAAGGAAAAAAATCAGGATAAGCTGGAAGAAATTTTATTATTTTTCTATAAGGGTTCTTAACAACGTATTAATTTTGCACCCCTGTACCACCACGGATTTGGCCGCCATCTTTGAAAAATGACGCCCAAAATAAGTTTTTTGCAAATATCTCGCTTGGAAAACACTTTACAGCAAAAGAGGTTAGGATAAAAAATAATCTACATAATATTCTCTACAAAAAAGGTTCTGTGCATTTTTCTTCTAGGATGCTCCGTTTGGATGCTAGATGAGCGAGAAAATTTACGCCCCGTTTTGCAAGTGCGGAACTCAAGGAAGCACCTGTTACATGATATTTTGCAGTATATCTCTTCTATAAAACTAGACTTATTACATTTTTCTGTCTATAGGAATGTCATTTATGGCTCAACCGCTTTTATCATTGCATGCAGCACTTTAGTACTTTATAAGAAATGGTTTAGTGTCACCTGTGTGTGTGAGATAATATGTTTGGTTGGAAAGTCAACGTATCTCCAAAGGAACATGTTGAATTTGTCCAAAAGGGCTATTTAACAATAAAACGCCAATCTAATCTAGGAGTCCCAGGTTCGATACCCGGTGGAGGCACATTTGGTGGTTTGGAGTCCATTTTGACCTGTAGGTCCAGTCTCGATTATCCTATTCGTGCATAAAGTAGACTTTAAACAACAATTCAAACCACAATAACACGATCACAAAAGTTTTGGTCTCTGATCTGGTCAGATATGACGACTGAGCCGTGATGTGGCCCATGAAGACTTGTGGGGGATGGCGGAGAAGTGACTGACTCAATGTTAACCAAGTGGATTTTTGGCATGCCTACTAGATCACAGATAAAATAGATGAGCTGCATGTCGATATCAAGGGATAAGCAAAGACTTCCGGTTCTTTTGCCAGTGATTCTCACACTGGTTTTGATGGTACAAAGTCAATAATTACAGAATTAACATGGAACAAGAAAACCAATCCTTCGGCTACTCATGATGTTGGAATGTCTTCAATGTTGAGTATTTGGCAAATGTCAAGTTTGAATGAAATAAGAGAGATAATCACTATATCAGTCATGTGTGAAGTGAAAATCAGAGATGTATTGTATCCAGTTGATCCAGAGTTTTTATTTCAAATAATATTTTACTAAAAAATCACAAGACCTATTCAGAGTAAAAACCCGTTGTAGCTGATGAGGTAGGGATGAGGGAAACCAAAAAGCCTTGTCTTTCTGATCCTCTTTGAACCACTCTCTGAAAGTTTCACAGATGGTATCAACAGACAAGGAAGCTGCACCGCCAGAGTTTCTTCGCATTATATTCTGTGAACGCCTTCAAGGTTCCACAAGGGGCCTTGTAGCTGTAGAAAATTTGGCTAAAGTGTTCAGTGATCTGTGAACATTGCAAAGATTAACTTGTTACAAACTTGACACTGTTCTATATTCTGTTCGGGGAATCTCTTGGGAAAGGCCGCGCATTGCAGTAGAGAAGGGGAGAAAACGATTGGGTGAAGCGAAGCAGTACAAGCTCCTGTAAAGGGCTAGTAGCTACAGTAGTTTCTCCCCCACCACGCAATTCTGTTCCGGCTCACGCAGAGGTGTGGAGTTAGGGCCCCACAGCCGAAGGTGGGGATGATGTGATCAGCACCATGCCCCTGGCCACCTTTACCTCCAGTTTCCTCCAGGTACCCACTTTATGCGACGCTGTGTGGGTGCTGGAGCCGCTTGAACAGGTGGAAAAAATCTCCGTTCTCCCCCGCCGGGGATCGAACCCAAGTCTCTAGCTTGGTGGTCAGATGCCTTAACGACATTCTTTTTTTTTTTTTTTTTGGAATACTCTTATGCGGTAGTATTCCCCGTCATTCACCATTTTCTCAACTTTCACACATATCACATTTTACTAATATTCTAGTTTTTCTCATTACGGACATACACAAACATCCATGTCCTAGCCGGGATTCGAACGCGGGACCCCTGGCATTGCAGCCTGCTGTGAAAACCACCCACCACGGAGGTCAACAGGACTGAGCTACCGCGGCTCATACATTTGGAATAGGTATTTTAATAAGAAATAAGCCCTCAAGTTACCTTGTAAGAAAGTTTCCATGTCTTTCGCTCTTGCAAAATAGAGTGGGGAAAAATAAGTGATATTACTCGCTCCTCTAGCACCCTAAAGGTGCTTTTTAGAACAAAAATGCACAGAACCTTTTTTGTAGAGAATTTTATGTAGATTATTTTTTATCCTAACTTTTTTGCTGTAAAGTGCTTTTCAAGCGATACATTAAAAAAACTTATTTTGGGCGCCATTTTCCAAAGATGGCGGCCAAATCCGTGGTGGTACAGGGGTGCAAAATTAATATGTTTTAAGAATCCTTTTAGGAAGATAATAAAATTTGTTTCAGGTTTTCCTGATTTTTTCCTTATTGGAACCCAAAATCATCCCTTGTTGACTGGCCTAAGTGTAAATTTCTCCGTCGAGTATTCTGACTGTTGTATTTTGTAAGGAAAGCTTTGCATGGCACCCAAGCTTCATCCCCCCTACTCAAGATTTATTTTCGGGAGGGGCGGGAATTGTACAGGTGGATAGTACATAGAGGCTTTTTAGTGGGGGGGTTGTATACACAGTATGATATTTCGAATTTGTAAAACTTTCCACTCTCAAAAATGGCAATCGTTGGTAATTTTAAGACAGGTATGCGTTTACAACTCTGGATTTGGCCTGCTTCTTCGCTGCTTTTATTTGAAAATGTTGAGCTGTAGCCCCATCAGTCCCGCCTCTGCGTACGCCAGTGCCCCAAGCCTACCCCTCACTACGGGTCAGCAGAGAGTTGTCTCGCGAAGGGATGGCAAAAGGGTGTGCCGCGCCTAGGAACTGAAATCGTGAAAGTAGGTTCTCGTGAATTTACTGTTTTGTGGAGCGTTGTAAGAGAGTGGCCGCAGACGGAGGAGAAACTCTCGGTTCGTTTAATTTTTAGGCCACCGACCTTACCGTCACCCTGGACGTCACCATGTACCGAAAGAGCTCCCTTTGTGAGATCGTGTTCTCGCCCTTCCAGAGATTTGGGAAAACTTTCCGGGGTGGAGAGGCTTAACGGACCGCGAAGGGAGTGGATGCTGAAAGGAGAGTCGAAAAGAATGCTGGATTTATCGCCCATGAAGTGTCGTCGGATTTCAACTACGGCTCAAGCAACTCTCTTTTGCGACTCAGTTTCTTCTCCAACCCCTTTTCCAGGACGTCCACTCTGATGGCATCAGGACCTTCACGGAATTTCAAATTTCTTGCTGCTATGTATCACATTACAATATTCATTAAGTGTGTACTGCGCTATAAAAATCGTAAATTTATGTTGACACTACAAATTTACTGGTGATTCAACCTATGTTCATTTAAGAGGGTGTACGAGAAGTCCCGGTACACCTAGTTTCCATTGGATAGATTATATATATGATATATATATATTGTGGAATGATCAAGGGAGACTCTGTAAAAAGCTAAAATCTCTCTCCAGACATCGGTATTCGGCCAAGCGACAAAACACCACACATTAACATTCCAGCAATAGCGGAAGCACATGACGTCAGGAGACACTGCATTCTTCTGCGCTACCGGGTTCAAACCCATCATCGACTGGCAAATACGGAAGAGCTGACCATGCAGCTAGGAAGTATTTGCCAGCAGCTTAAAAGATTTATGCACTAGAATTCGGTATCTCAGAATTCAGAAGAACCTCAAGAAAGATACCAGGTAGTACCAGGCAAAGACCTCCTGCACTCGATCAGGTCTTAAGCCCAGCTCGGGATTCCGAGACGTAGCTTTCGCCATTGGCAACCGCAAGTACATATGCGAGTTGACCGAATTCAGTACCATAGCTTGTAAGCTATAGCCGTTAGCCAGACCGTCGTTCGGACGCCCCTCAAAAGGCGTCTCTCCAGGACCAGCAAAACTTCGTCGCCAGCCTCAGGAAAGAAGACTGTGAGCCGTCGAACTCAAGACTCCGTGCTCTGTCGCCTGACGTCTACACACATCCGCTTGACCTAGAGGTAAGATGTACTTCATCGACATCCCTTGAAATAATTCCACTCTCTGCCAGAGGCCTGTTAGTGAGATTGTATGGGGAACATAAAACGTAACCTAGCTCTACCATCTGACCCCTAAGCGTTCATCAGCTCGATCCCCGTAGTTTATGCTCTTGAAACCAGTGAACGCATCATGGTGGAGGCGCGGGGGATTATGCAGCATTCGTATCAATCTCCTTGTCTTCCATGTCAGCATTAAACCCAGCTCTTTCTAAAACAAATAGCCACACACCGTGGAGAAACATAGCGATTCGTACCTCTCCTTAAGCTGTAGGTCCAGTCCCGATTAGCCTTTCTGCACGTTAAGTGGGCTTGAAAATAAACTCAAGCAAACAAACATATAGCCAGAGTTATGTAACTTATGTAATCAAAAATAAGGTTTTGGTACGCCTCGATTTGGCGCCCCGGGCAGTCACCGGGTCACCCGGCCTTAGGCCGCCAGTGCCCGTGAATGTCAGTTATGTTCAGCTCAACTAGTATGCATAAGTATGTAGCGCTTGTGTTTGGATTGGCAACACTGCGGTGTTAAGAGTTTGTTATTGTTTAACGTTTGTCATTGTTGTACTTATGAATACGCCTTGAATTTTGCAGATTTTAAGGAAGTTGGTTCTATTTGTGGGCAAGAGAATATGGAGTGTCAAGTATGAAAAACAAACACTTCCGATACTCTTCTGTCTGAGTTTAACAGAGAAGCACAGATGGCGAAGGTGACTGGAAACGTTGTAAAGGGAGAATACCGACGGGGAAAGCTGATCACGAAAGTGGTTTTGTCATTTCAAAGAGCGAAAGTTTGACTTGAGTGATTCTCCACGTTCAGGAAGACCATCGGGCTCTAATGAAGACTGTTTCAACGCAATGATGATCCACGTCATTCGACCCGAGTACTAGTAAATGTGGTTTAGTGTAACCATTCAACCATCGTGCGACATTTGAATTATACGGGTAAGGTTGAGGATACCGCACGCTTTAAGTGAAAACAACACAAATCAGCGAGTAGTCTAGGAAAACTGCATCAGGTGCTGCTGCAACACGATAATGCACGTCCACACTCCGCTAACAACAGAAGTTGCTATCCAGGAGCTTAGCTGGGGGGAGGGGGGGTCGTCACACACATCCTTGCTTGCGAGATCTTGCGCCCTCAGATTTCCACCTTCTCCGCTCCCCATCCAACAATCTTAAAGGGAACTACTTTACTGTCGGAAATGTTCTTCAAACTTGGCTTGACGACTTCTATAACTCTAAATCAGCTGATTTCTTTAGACAAGGAAGAAAAAAGCTTCCCCAGCGTTCGTTGGTAGACAGAATGAAAGAAACAAATATTACCGACTAATTTCTGTCTTTTGTTCATCTGAAATGATATGAAAAACTCAATATGCTGACCAAGGCAGTAATTTATTTTAATATAAAACATAAACTAAACGTAACGTTTCAACCTTCTAGCAAGGTCTTCTTCAGACTCGGTATCAAGTACAAAAGTAACAAGCTACAAAAACAGGACGATTTATATACACAAACATTACTCCCCTCCAGACTATTAGAAAGTTGTTCTGGAACATTCTAGCAGGTGGCTTTCCCTTGTCAACTGTACTTTCACCTAAAAGGCTAAACATATTTACTTCCATCTAGAATGTGGTTGGACTCTTTATCTCAAGCTATTTTTCCTTCATTATTCTTCCTTCTTCTCTCCTCTTTCTCTCTTGTCCTTTCCACTCTTTCTAAAACCTTCTTCCATTCTTTGTTTATACTCAGTCCCCCATTCCATTTCATTGTGTCCTCTTCACCTTTCTTCTCTATTTCCTTGGCCTCCTTCCATTTTCTCACTAGTATTCTCTTCTCCCTTTCTATCTGCTTAGCCTCATCCCACTCTGTCATGTCCTGTTTCTCTCGTGTGTTTAAATATCGCATTTCTCTCTCTCTCTTAAGTCGTACATCATCCCTATGTTGTTTCAACCTATCTTTCAGTCTTTTTTTCGTTTCTCCTATGTACACACTATGACATTCTTTACATTTCACTTCGTAGATAATCCCTTCCTCTTCCTCTTCTCTGTTTTCCTTTTTCCTGTTTGCATTCTTCGCTAATCTTAAGATGCTTCTTTCATATCATGGAAACAAGGCTTAATGGTGTCAAAATCTGAAATAAGTATCATATAAAAACTTTTGGCATGCTGAAAAAACGCTACGAACTTATGCATCAATCCAATATATGCAACGTCCCTCTAAAGGCGACAACGTTAACCACTAGACTATCAGCGACGACACAGCCGCAGTGGGTTAAGCGGGAAAGAATACATTTCCCGTTGTTTCGGGAGAGACCTTCGTGGAATAAACGCCTTCTCCCGTTGCAAACAGAAATCTGTTGCGACGTGTATCGCCTCCTCGCGGTCGGAGATTGCATTTTACACTTTATAAGTTATTGAACCCCCGGAGAGAGAAAACTTCCCGATAAACACGCTCTCCTTTGGTTCCGCGATAAAGCAGAGAAGAGCAGAAGTTAGTTTAAAATTTCACCACCAGAGTGCCGGATCGAGGAAGGGGGAATTCCCCCGAGAGAAGCGATGGAATGCGGAAGGGGGGGCCCGGGTCTCCAGGGCCCCCTTTCTTTCACTGCTTTCAAGGTAATGCTGTTTTAATGCCGTTCCCGGGGCTAAATATGCCTCTCATCTGGGGAAATGAGTTTTGTAAATTGAAGCGTCGGTTCCTTTTCCTTCAGAGAGAGGCCTTTTCTCATGATCAGCCGCTACGGTTCGGATCCGACTTTTCATTGGTTGGCTTCCAACTCTCTTTCTCGCCCAAAGGCCGACGCAGGATTTCTTCCAGAGGGACATTCTCCATGTTTACCGCAGGTAAACCAACTTTTTATGAAGACCGAATCACACTGAACTGGATTTGCAGTAGGAATGCCCTAGTTGGCGTTGGACTGGCTACCTCGCTGGAAATCATGGCTGCCGGTCTGGCTGCTTGACTGGTTTTGACGAATAAGCCATGTTCTATTTGCAACTGACTTTCTCCGCTAGATTCTGTGGAACAGCCAATCGGAGCGAAAGTTTGGCCATGTGAAGATAATCTGTGAGTTTACCAAAGCAAAGTCTTTTGTCTGTGGTTTCCGAGTGTTGCTTTATTTGTTTCTGTTCGCTTCTCGATAATAGAAAAAACAATAGAAATGATGTACAGCATTCGTGTTCATTTAATTAATGAATATATTCAAAGCGATATGATTTGCGTACGACACATGTGATTAACCGAAAATGAAAAATCGTTATTATTAATATTGTATGAAATGTTTGGCATATTTTGTTCATGAATGAATCCTGCGAATCTCATGTATGCGTAACAATCTATAAAATCATTGGAAATGTTTAAGTACAAAGAACTCCAAATCTCAGACATTTAGCTATCACTCTTCCAGACAGGAAATATCTAGAAACATTTGAGGAATGCCTTGTCAGACATTGTCGAGCTTCCTTGATTGCCATCGTTGTAATCAGGTGTAAACAATTGCAATCAAGGAAGAGTCTTTAGGTAATTCGGCATTGTCAGTAAATTCGATCGGAATTAATGTCTGGGGGCAGAAAGGTCATTGCTCAGTCAGTTACGAGCAGTCAGGGAGAGAGGCAGGAGTACGATTTTGGGAAGAACATGTTGGAGTGAGTCACGACTCAGACTATGTTGTACGGTCACGACCATAACCATTCTTGGCAGAACTTCAGCTACAGAGACAGGTATACCTTTTCGTTAGCCATGCTGATCCAGTCTTAAGGGGTTTGAAACTCAAGTGTTGTGTTATGCCATTCATATGTGTGTAATTAGTACCTCTCGCATCTTGCCATCAAGCTTACCATGAATAGCGAGTTGCTATTCATACATACCCGAGTTCATTAAGAAGCTTGTTGAGTACATATTACGTACCTTATGATCTTACCAACTGGCTCTACAGCTCTGGCTGAGCTTTGGCGTCCTGCACTATCAGCCTCCAAACATTTCGGTCCATTATTTTCTCCCTCCACCATTCTTTGTGGATCTTGTACGACACTGTCCCTCCATTTTAGTTTGGGCCTGCCTCTTCTTCTTGTGGAATAAATTCTCTCATACATGATTCTCCGCGGCATTCGATCTTTATTCATACGTTCTATGTAACCCATCCAATTAATTCTTCTGACTTTAATAAATCTTACTATATCCTTTTGGTTTAAGATGGAATTTATCTCTTCATTATTTCGGCTTCTCCAAAAATCTCCATCCTTGATTGGTCTATATATTTTTCTGATTATCCTTCTTTCTGTTTTCCTTAATTGTTGTTCATCTTCTATACTCATTGCCCATACCTCAGAACTATAGGTTATTACCGGTCTTATACGTGTTTTGTAAATCAATAATTTTGTATATGTACTAATTAACTTGCTTTATAGTAATTGTATATTGGCATAATATGCTTTGTTCCCTTCGTTTATTCTTTATCTGATTGTACCATGCATATTATTTTGGTCATTTATCATCATTCCAAGATACTTGAAGTTTGTTACTGCTTCAAATTTCTTGTCATCTATTGTAAATTGATGGTAATGTTTTTCTCCTTGTTTGGTGCCAGTAGTATGAATTTGGTTTTGTTCATGTTTGTCTGTAGCCTAATTTTATTTACTTCTTCTTCTAATATCCTGTATGTTCTTTTTAATTCTTCTTCTGTTCTGGATATTATACCTACATCATCGGCATATGCGTTAATTTGGCTAAGTTTCGTAAATATTGTTCCTCTTTTGTCTATTTTACTTATTATTCCATGTAGTGTTATGTTAAATAAGCATGTAGATAGTCCATCTCCTTGTTATACTCCTGTGTTATATTCTGTTAGTTCACCCATATCGCTCCATATTTTGACTTTAAAATATGTGCGTTGAAGTGTCATGTTTGTTAATCTAATCAATTTCTTAAGTATTTGTAATTCTGTCATAGTTTGCATTAATTTATGCCTTTTAATACTATCAAAAGCACTACGAAAGGATATGAATAGCATGTAGAGATTTGTATTATGCAAATAATGTTTTTCTATTATTTGTCTTATTGTGAATAATTGATCTATGGTACATCTTCCTTGTCTAAAGCCTGCTTGGTATTCTCCTATTATGTTTTCTGTTATTGCTGTTAATCTTCTATGTATAATGCTAGTCAATATTTTGTAAGTTGTATTAAGTAACATGATGCCTCTATAATTACTGCATTCTGTTTTGTCACCTTTCTTGTGTATTGGGCAAATATTCCATTATTCCATGCTTCTGGCATGTGTTCTTCTTGCCAGATTTGTTTTATTAGTTTGTATTTTTCTATCATGTTTGGTCAAGAATATTTTAGTATTTCTGCTGTTATTTCATATCTTCTGGGAATTTATTGTTTTTTAATTTTTTTTCTTATCTTCTCAACTTCTTCTCTTGTTGGTGTTCCTTCTGTGTTTTGTTCGTCGTTATCTTCTGTTTGATCTTCTCTATACATTTCATTGTATACTTGTTCATGGAAGTGTTCTGTCCAACTTTCTAATACGTTTTCTTTGTCTCCTATTATCTTCCCGTCTCTCCTTTTACATCCTATCTCTTTGGGTTGATATCCCTTATTTATTCTCTTTATGGCTGCATAGTACTTTCTGATCTCTGACTGTCGACTAAGTTCTTTTATTTCTTGGATATTCTTTCTTATCCATTCTTTTTTCTTTTTCTTACATAAGTTATTTGCCTGTTGCCTTAGTTCTTTGTATTTGTTACAGCTACTTCTTGTTTCTCTTTGCATCATCTTCATTCTTGCAGCATTTTGTTGGTTAATTATTTGCAGCCATTCTTTATCAAACCACTCTTTCTTCTTTGATATTTTCTCTTTGCCTATTACTTCTTCTGCAGCTTCTGTTAACACTTTTTTAAAATTCTTTTCCACTTCCCTTCTATTGTATCTTCTTGAATATTTTGTTGTAACTTATTTTTAATTGCTGTTTGGTAATTCATTTTATTTTCTTGATTGTCAAATTTTGTGCAGTTCCATTTTGTTCTTCGTATGTTCTGATTGATTGGGTTATTGCTTAATCTTGTTCTTAGTTTAATTTTTACAAGAAAATGGTCTGAATCACAATTTGGTCCTCTCTGGCTTCTCACATCTATGATTGTTGAGGAGTGGCAACTTCTAACGCAATTCGGAATAAGAAATAGGCTGGTAATTAAAACCACCTACTTTCCGCATAAGAAGATACATTTGGGCACATGGAAATCACCAGACGATGATACAGTAAACTAAATAGATCATGTTTTAATAGATAAGACACAAGTTGCTTTGTTACGAGGTGAGGGTGTCAGCCTAACGCTCAACCATTTTAACCCTTCGTGGGGTTTTTCTGTTGGGGTTAATTCCCTAGATGGTTGCCTACCAAGGTTATGGGGCCATCTCCCCATGTCATTTGATTCGGGTTTCCGTCCCTTAGACCTGTTGCTTTCACCACAGCTCTTGAGCCTGGTCCGCCCTTCTTTTTGCTAGTTTTGTTCCGCCCCGGTTACCCGGTACCCTCTATATCTGGAGGGCGTTCCCTTATCAGCCACCTAGGGAGGCACCCAATGGGGGACTAGCAACCCCGCACGGATGTTGAGTACATATTGATTACCAAATTTTCCTTCGAGTAAATTTATGATGGCCCATACTTTTCTTTCAATTTTAATTTTTAATAACAGCAATAGCAATTCTCCTGCAACGTTCTTCAAATAGCTCGTTGATCTTTTAACACACAACTAGTCAGAGTCCAAACTGGAAAATCCAGCAGTAAATCTAGCCTCGTGTGATTCAAACATTGTACAGTCACGGACAGTTCTGGCTTGTAACGACCTTATTGAAGAAGCACTGAAGCAAGCCATCCATGTCTGACCACCAAGCGCCTTGTGACTAGACAACCCAACCAGCATTGAAATTCTGCGGCTTGTATACCAGTCACGGGTATACATCTCTGTAAATTGAGTAGTGATGCCAAAGAGAAATACGAGATGAAGATTGTCGATCGTAATGTCTCGTGTTCTCGACATGGAAAAATACTCGGTCCACGTTACGTTCCATTATTTAATGTTGTTTGGGAACGAACCTGACGGACTGGGTTTATATTTTCACTCCTTGCATTACATTAAATTACATATTTTACAATTACATTAATGCTTTGAACGAAAATAATGCCCAGAAAAACATCGAACACACGTTCACACCATTCTTCTCACACACATGCACGTGAAAACAAATGCACAAAGCTAAGTTTTAACTTCCAAGTGAATGTCCAAATAACAGTAAATGGAGAGGCACGCTGTGCGAAACATGGGATTTTTCACAGAAAGAATGCGTCTATTTGTGACATACGTGGTTTCTATTAATAGACAATGAAACAATTATGAGAGAAATTAACATGCATTTTCATCTTCAGGTGCTGAGGAAGAAAACGGACCGACTGGAAAAATGAAAACATGGTGCTATTGATAGAGTGTTGGTTAGCGTACAGAGCTCTCATCAGTGAGGTCTAGGTTCGATCCCCACCAAGGACAATTTTTTTTTATTCTTTTCTATTAGTGAAGAAGTATGTAATATTGTTTTCTAGGCATTTTGACGAAAGGATACGCATCAAATTTATTCGTTTAATCTGTATTTTCATTCTTCTAATAAGTTCTCTATCGCAATGGGATATAGAGTTTCTCTATCTAGGCGATGGATGTCTTCTCAATAGTTACGTAGCTGCGATTCTCTAGTCCCTTACACTCACTTGTCTTATTTATTTACTTCATTTCATAACTAATGAAAACAGAAGTATAGTTAGAACAAGAAACACACCTCGCGTCGAAGGCTCCAGACTCGAGTTCTGGCTTTTTTTTTTTTTTTTTTTGCGAGGGTGATTATTCTTGTGTGTCTGTTTATCATCTTCGTCAAAAAATATTCCTCATTATTGCCGTGATTAACCTAGGAAGAGACCAAAGCGACTGAAATAACAAAAGTAAAGAAAATGCAAGACACATCTGCCTAGGCATGCTATACCTTGGGAATTAGCAATCTGAAAATTAACTTGCGTTCAGTCGACTACTTGCGAAAGAGTTTCGTGTTGTCTCGTTTGGAGTGTTGGTTATCGTGTCGGACTAGCATGCGGGCAACCCGCGTTCGAGCCCAGCGGAAGGAAAGTTTTTTTTTTTGTCTAATTTCATCCAACCTTATTTATAAAACTGAGGTTTCTGCAAAAACCTTTTGAATTGCATGCCACT
The DNA here is from genome assembly GCF_977018435.1 of Lepisma saccharinum. Taxonomy (NCBI): domain Eukaryota; kingdom Metazoa; phylum Arthropoda; class Insecta; order Zygentoma; family Lepismatidae; genus Lepisma; species Lepisma saccharinum. The sequence goes on along the minus strand of NC_139247.1, from coordinate 3,816,303 downwards.
TCGTATGTTGGTAATCTGAAAGCAGCAAAGATGAAAATTTGATGTTCCGAAGCGACGATGTATTTGTGTATGTGTTGACAAAACGCAGTTATTAATTAGTGAAAAGCATGCAGCCACGTGATCATTGAGAACGCTCCCTAGTTGTCAGTGTTGATATGGCAGTAGCTACAGTCTGTCAACACACACCAACTTTCACGTTTCCCGTAAAATGATTACCTTTCCACGTTTCAAAATCATGAGTGCTGTCTAAAGCAATACTTTGATACTTGCGTTTGCATGTTCGAATCTAAAGTAATACGAAACTTTTTTCCCAACAAATGACATTGAAACCATTAATAACTGTTTGCAATGTGATACTGATATCATATATGGAAAGAATAAAAATGGAGAATTTCGCTTAATACAACTCATAAATAGGGAGCGGAAGTTGATGAAATGTCATCTTTTTTCTGACATCTCGGACACGATGCCCATTAAATATACACAATATTACACTTCATCTAGAACCCAAAAAAGGTAATTTTAAAGTTCATTATTTTGCATTTGTTGCCATTTGTCAGGTTTTAGGTCATTTTCCCGGATTTTCGGCATTTACCCGTCATTTTTTGCAATATTCGGTATATTGTTTCATCATATTTTGTCACTTCTTTAATTTTGGTAATATTCTTGAATCTTTTCACCAAGGTATATATATATCTCGCAGGATTGCAATTTACGAGCAAAAGAAATGCTGAACTGGTGACAGTCTTTGTTGTGTCGGGGGAAACCACCAGGTGCCCGTCTTGGGCAAACTCAGATTAAGATCAGATAAGGAGAGGCTTGAAATACCATAGCTAGACCCCGTTTGCACTGAAAATCCTCGTTGCATATTTTAATTGAATGTGCATGTGCTATCATTTGGTGCCCTTTTTTTTAAAGCAAGATTGCATTTTGTTTAATTTCATTTTCATTTCAATTTTTAAACTGAAACTAACAAATTTAATGGTCATTTTTTGCATTTTACGTCATTTTTTCTCCATTTTTTAGGATATTCTATAGGTCATATACCTATATTTTTTAGGTCATCAACTTCCGCTCCCTACTTATAAATATATTAAATTATGTGGATACCTGATGTGAAACGTACGATGCACGATCAGAGAGCCTGATTGTTGCATTGAAAACTGCAGAGAACAATGACTGACTTATGAACAGTGAAAGGTTTTTCCATGCACCAATGGGATTTTATTTATAACTATAAATAAACAAGGGAGAAGGACACAGGTTGGTATGATGAACTAAATTGTAATCTAAAAGTTTTAATTGAAGAAACAAAACACGTTGGCGGTCAAAAATAGGGCATTCAATTTCAGGCACATTACACTAAGTGAAAGAGTATTTTCAAAATTAATAGTATCCTCGTTCTTCACCTTTTTCTCAGTTGTGACACATGTCAATTTCCTCTATATTCTCTATAGTCTCATTTGGACAAACACCCACATCCATGCTTGAACCGAGTATTGGTAATATCGCACGCTAGCCAACAATTCCAGAGGAAAAGTTTGATACGCGGTTTAGTGGTTCCAAGTGGTTGGAATCCCACTTTAAACTATAGATTCAGTTTTCTTACTGTGCATAAAGTGGACTTAAAAAGAAGGAAAAAATCGAGGAAAAGCGCTTGAAGGTTTTGATGAGTTCCAAATTCCTTGATGAGGCGAAGCTATTAGATGATTTTTAAGTGGTCAAGTGGCCTCGTGGTAGAGGATAAGTTTCACGTACAGAAGGCTTTGAGTTCGATTCCCGTTCTATTTCCCTATGTTTTTTAAATAACTCGAGCAACTAATTATTGCATTTTATTTAATAATTTATTGGAGTAAAAGTTAAATACATTTTTACTTTATTTTTGGGTGGAAATCTTTATTTTACCGTTTTAAATTTTATTTGTGAAAATTATTTTTTACGATAGTTTTTTTCACATTTCTCGTCATTTTACAAACATACTCAATAAAATGTTATGCCTTGGCGAAAAGTATACATTTCTTTCGAGAAAATGATCCAGAAATACATATAATACTATTCACAAGAAATCATCGTAATCGTTTGGAAAACAAAATTCAACAATTCGCACAGCAAATAAAATAAGAATGTTCGCAATAAATAAATTGAAATATATAGTCGCTCGAGTTAAGAAAAAATTGGAGCCAATCAAACGGGAATCGAACCCAGTATCTCCTGCGTGTCAAACTAACACCCTACCAACCCACCACCTAGTCTTCTGTCAGTCGGACAATCTAATCGTCTTATGAGTAAAGCTTGCTAAGTTTCTAATCTTTGAAGCACTTGTAATTATTGTTGTGTGTCACGGAGTTATGTTTACTGCAACATTTGAGCACACAAACCAAACATATGTAAATTTTATACACAGAAAACATGGGTTTTCTGCACATAATTACGGAGCATGCGCTCTGTCAAGGACTAGAAGGAACCTCGCAAAAGTTACTGAAGCTTGTCTTCGGTGCTGACAGTTGGCCCCGGAGTCACGTGGTATCTCGTTATCAGTTGAAATGACCTTGAGCCTGCAGAACCAGCACACTGAAGTGAACGAAGGTATTTTACGTGATTTGTAAGCTGGAAGAAAACATGCCACGCGTTACAACATACAGACAGAGGTTTGTCTTCAGCTTTGGGACAGAAAAACCACACTAGGCATACAGACAGAGTATAATGTAAGATAAAAGGAAATTATTTCTCCGTCTCCTCACACTGACAATTTTATTGCCTTTTTTTGGAGTTATTTGGCCACAGAAACTGAATTATATTATTGAAGTCGTATCTCGTGTGATGGCTTGGTTCAGTATGCTGATCAGGTTTTCTGACAAAAGCAGGACGAGCTACCCAAGAACAGTAATTGTCTATCTTTTATATCTGCTTCTTTCATCATCCGGTATAAGGCAGACAAGCACATACCACAAATATGTAAGAGACCTATTGCTAATTTGGTAACTTGTCTTGCAATTGAATTTCTGTCATGAACAGCTGCAAAGAAACAAAGGCTTTTCTTTTAAAGGATTACACTGGATAATTGTTATTTGATTAGGAAACTAAAATGACTTCAGTATTTACATGCAGTACACAAGAGATTCTAAACACACTCTAAAACATACTACTGTTCGTTTCAACATATTATTTCAACAATCAAGACACAAAATAAAGGGCATGCTCGAGAAAATTATGTTTATTTGATTATCAAGTGCATTACGTGGTTAGCATCAAGTTTGGATTTGCCGGTTATCCAAATATTATTAATTTTGAAAATACACTTTCAGTTAGTGTAATGTGCCTGAAATTGAATGCCCTATTTTTGACCGCGAACGTATTTTGTTTCTTCAATTAAAACTTTTAGATTACAATTTAGTTCATCATACCAACCTGTGTCCTTCTCCCTTGTTTATTTATAGTTATAAATAAAATCCCATTGGAGCATGGAAAAACCTTTCACTGTTCATAAGTCAGTCATTGTTCTCTGCAGTTTTCAATGCAACAATCAGGCTCTCTGATCGTGCATCGTACGTTTCACATCAGGTATCCACATAATTTAATATATTTATAAGTAGGGAGCGGAAGTTGATGACCTAAAAAATATAGGTATATGACCTATAGAATATCCTAAAAAATGGAGAAAAAATGACGTAAAATGCAAAAAATGACCATTAAATTTGTTAGTTTCAGTTTAAAAATTGAAATGAAAATGAAATTAATGAAATATGCAACGAGGATTTTCAGTGCAAACGGGGTCTAGCTATGGTATTTCAAGCCTCTCCTTATCTGATCTTAATCTGAGTTTGCCCCAGACGGGCACCTGATGATTTCCCCCGACAGAACAAAGACTGTCACCAGTTCAGCATTTCTTTTGCTCGTAAATTGCAATCCTGCGAGATGAAAAGATTCAAGAATATTACCAAAATTAAAGAAGTGACAAAATATGATGAAACAATATACCGAATATTGCAAAAAATGACGGGTAAATGCCGAAAATCCGGGAAAATGACCTAAAACCTGACAAATGGCAACAAATGCAAAATAATGAACTTTAAAATTACCTTTTTTGGGTTCTAGATGAAGTGTAATATTGTGTATATTTAATGGGCATCGTGTCCGAGATGTCAGAAAAAAGATGACATTTCATCAACTTCCGCTCCCTATTTATGAGTTGTATTAAGCGAAATTCTCCATTTTTATTCTTTCCATATATGATATCAGTATCACATTGCAAACAGTTATTAATGGTTTCAATGTCATTTGTTGGGAAAAAAGTTTCGTATTACTTTAGATTCGAACATGCAAACGCAAGTATCAAAGTATTGCTTTAGACAGCACTCATGATTTTGAAACGTGGAAAGGTAATCATTTTACGGGAAACGTGAAAGTTGGTGTGTGTTGACAGACTGTAGCTACTGCCATATCAACACTGACAACTAGGGAGCGTTCTCAATGATCACGTGGCTGCATGCTTTTCACTAATTAATAACTGCGTTTTGTCAACACATACACAAATACATCGTCGCTTCGGAACATCAAATTTTCATCTTTGCTGCTTTCAGATTACCAACATACGAAGTGGCATGCAATTCAAAAGGTTTTTGCAGAAACCTCAGTTTTATAAATAAGGTTGGATGAAATTAGACAAAAAAAAAACTTTCCTTCCGCTGGGCTCGAACGCGGGTTGCCCGCATGCTAGTCCGACACGATAACCAACACTCCAAACGAGACAACACGAAACTCTTTCGCAAGTAGTCGACTGAACGCAAGTTAATTTTCAGATTGCTAATTCCCAAGGTATAACATGCCTAGGCAGATGTGTCTTGCATTTTCTTTACTTTTGTTATTTCAGTCGCTTTGGTCTCTCCCTAGGTTAATCACGGCAATAATGAGGAATATTTTTTGACGAAGATGATAAACAGACACACAAGAATAATCACCCTCGCAAAAAAAAAAAAAAAAAAAAGCCAGAACTCGAGTCTGGAGCCTTCGACGCGAGGTGTGTTTCTTGTTCTAACTATACTTCTGTTTTCATTAGTTATGAAATGAAGTAAATAAATAAGACAAGTGAGTGTAAGGGACTAGAGAATCGCAGCTACGTAACTATTGAGAAGACATCCATCGCCTAGATAGAGAAACTCTATATCCCATTGCGATAGAGAACTTATTAGAAGAATGAAAATACAGATTAAACGAATAAATTTGATGCGTATCCTTTCGTCAAAATGCCTAGAAAACAATATTACATACTTCTTCACTAATAGAAAAGAATAAAAAAAATTGTCCTTGGTGGGGATCGAACCTAGACCTCACTGATGAGAGCTCTGTACGCTAACCAACACTCTATCAATAGCACCATGTTTTCATTTTTCCAGTCGGTCCGTTTTCTTCCTCAGCACCTGAAGATGAAAATGCATGTTAATTTCTCTCATAATTGTTTCATTGTCTATTAATAGAAACCACGTATGTCACAAATAGACGCATTCTTTCTGTGAAAAACCCCATGTTTCGCACATCGTGCTTCTCCATTTACTGTTATTTGGACATTCACTTGGAAGTTAAGACTTAGCTTTGTACATTTGTTTTCACGTGCATGTGTGTGAGAAGAATGGTGTGAACGTGTGTTCGATGTTTTTCTGGGCATTATTTTCGTTCAAAGCATTAATGTAATTGTAAAATATGTAATTTAATGTAATGCAAGAAGTGAAAATATAAACCCAGTCCGTCAGGTTCGTTCCCAAACAACATTAAATAATGGAACGTAACGTGGACCGAGTATTTTTCCATGTCGAGAACACGAGACATTACGATCGACAATCTTCATCTCGTATTTCTCTTTGGCATCACTACTCAATTTACAGAGATGTATACCCGTGACTGGTATACAAGCCGCAGAATTTCAATGCTGGTTGGGTTGTCTAGTCACAAGGCGCTTGGTGGTCAGACATGGATGGCTTGCTTCAGTGCTTCTTCAATAAGGTCGTTACAAGCCAGAACTGTCCGTGACTGTACGTACAATTCTACATTAATGCCACAATCACACGAGGCTATATTTCGTGCTGAATTTCCCAGTTGGAATTGGACTAGTTGTGTGGTATTTGTTCACCTGCTAGTTTTCGCCTCACACGACACTTGCTACCGTACTTGCCGGTATATTTTTTCCCACAATACATTTCGTAGAGCAGATAAGTTAAAAAGATGGACGACCAATTTGAAGAACGTTGCAGGAGAATAACTACTGCTGTTGTTAAAAATTAAAAGAAAGTATGGGCTATAAATTTGCTCGAAAGAAAATATGACAATCAATGTGTACTCAACAAGCTTTTTAATTAACTCGGGTAGGTACGTATATTCATACATGAGATTCGCAGGATTTATTCATGAAAAAATTGTTCAACTAAATATGTCTAACATTTAATACACTATTAATAATAAGGATTTTTTTATTATCGATTAATCACGTGTCGTGTATAAATCATATCACATTGTATAAATACCTACATATTAATGAACAGGAGTGTACATCATCTCTGTTACTTCTCCTTTCATCGAGCAGCAAATAAAAACAACTAACATTCGGAACCACAGACAAAAAAAATTCTCTTTCCAAACTCACATTTTATGCTCACATGACCAAACTTTCGCTCTGATTGGCTGTTCCACAGAATCTAGCGGAGAGAGCCAGCTGCAATTAGAATATCGTATAGTTGTCAAAACCAGTCTAGAAGCCATAGTTTCCAGCCAGGTAGCCAGTCCAGCTCTAACTAGGGCATCCCTATTAGAAATCCAGTTCCGTGTGTTGGTGTAATTTACAATGTCCTTGTAGACTGCGTAAGCAATGTAGCAATGAAATCTAGACGACGATTACGTGTAAGCAAAACGTATAGAGGACGACACGCACACAAAAGCAAATCCCGGAGACATTATTACCCACATATTACTCAACAACAGCTCTTTGGCCCACTTCTGATGACGTCATAAGCAAGAACACGAGAACAGTTTTTCCATCCTCGCGTACCAAGTGGATTGAAATGGATTGAAGGCAGGCAATCCAGGAGCATGTGTTTCTCGGGGGTCAGTCGGCACGTCGGAAGAAAAAGCCGGGTCTTTTATCTCGCAGAGGCCAGGGCCGGAGAACGGTGGACCCTGCAGAGGAAATGTGATTTGCTGGTGGTCCTTGATAGTCGAGGGAATCAGGAATTATGGCCGCGGAGGAAAAGTTTCCCTGGCGCTAACTTCATTGCTTCTGGCCGTAAGTCGTGCGGATCTCGGCCTCCAACTCGCTTCGGAAGTTGCGAGGTCGCGGAATTCGGAAACTCTCGTCAACTTTCTCACCAAGGATCGCTTTCTTCTGGGAAATCAATGCCAGAGTCAGAGTCCTTCGGTTCTCTAAGAAATACCAAATTCTGTTTTTGTGCATTGCATCGTGTCATGATGCAAGTACATAGATAGTATGCAATACTAAAAAAAAGTTTAAAATTATGAAAACATGATACATAGAGTACGTATTCCTCATGACGATTATATACTCCTGTCCTGTAGGCTAGATTCACCCGACCTCAACTGCATCGAAAATGCATGGGCACTCCTAAAGACATCTATCACCAATTGTCCCGACCCACCACAGACCATCCATCAGCTCACTGAGGCCGCCATAAATGAGAGGGAACGTATGCTTCAGGACAACTGGACAACCTGGTACAAATGCCACATCGTGTAGAGAGGTGCATACGTGCTTGGGGAGAGCTCATGGCTCCTGAAGAGGAACAGCTGCATCGGCGACGGCCAATGAAATTGCTGGCACTCATTATGCAACTCCGTTGTGTTTGTTCGTTTTGTAACAGTGCTGCTGCATACGTTTCTCCTCTTGTTTGGTGTAAAACACTTCCTTTCAAATTAAGGTTCTTGCATCTGCCTCATTTCCTGGCATATCCCATTTCCATCACGACCTACTATGTCACATTCCATCCTATAAAAGGAACCCAAACAACCGAGGTGTATAATAAGTGAATCCAGAGGAATTCGGTCCCATTCCTGTATGGCGGCCTCGGTAAACTATCAGAGGGTCTGTGGTGGGTTGGGACAAATGGCGATAACAGTCTTCGGGAGTGTTCTTGCATTTTTGATGCAGTTGAGGTTGTGGAATAAGCTGGCCATAGTTGCGATGTATTCTGCGCTCCTACTGGAACAAGGTGGTGGATGATAAGGGCACGGAGGGGTCACACAATGTTTTCACAATATGTAACAATTGTTTAGAGCACTGTACGTTAAACGCGGCTGACTTTTGGAGTTCTTTCTATCTGCCAATGGACCGTATTTGTGTGACGTCACAGAGCAGGATTGAGTCCAAACAAACTCTTCACGTGATTTTCCCCATTGAAAAATCCATCGCAAGGGGCAATTTTTAAAATAGTGGCAGCAGTCGTGAAACAAAAATGTGAAGTGTATCGTACATCTATGTAAAGATGAGATTTCGGAGAATACGTCGATATATTACACATACCTTACAGAAGATAAGGTGAGCAATAACTGAGTAAGAAATCGAATAAAGAAAATACCCGTATAACCGGCGTCCGATCCGGAACCGCAGTCAATAGGCGGCGCCGCTGCAGTCATGTGACGCTCATTGGACTCTCATCACCGTCACGGCAGTTGTTCTTCGGAACTGGAATGTCTAGAATTTCTTTAACAATGCATTATTTCCTTACTTCAGTTATTCATTACCTTATTCCCTGTAAGGTAGATGTAGTATATAGACGTATTTTCCGTAATCTCATATTTAATTAATATACGATACACATCACAATTTTCTATCACGACTGTTGTCACCATTTTAAACATTGCCCTTGCGACGAATTTTCCAATGCTATATCGCATTGGGGAAAACCACAAGACGGGTTTGTTTGGACTCACTATCGGTCAGTTGTCTACATAATAAACATTGTCCCTTGCGATGAATTTTCCAATGACATCGCACTTCGGAAAACAACATGACGGGTTTGTTTGTACTCAATCTTGCTCAGTTGTGTGCTGGTGACGTCACCACTAATATAGCCCGTCGTATTTGAGGGTGTGTGAGCTGGAGCGGGTGACAATATCAGTTACGAGGATAAAGTTCAAGGAAGAAGCTACATTCCCAAACATTGTTTGTTGTTATGGCAAGGTTACCCGATAGCTATTACCCTCTCGGTCTTGAAGGTCAGCTCGTGACCGGCTCTTCAGCAACCCTTGCTGGTTCTTGCTTGTTCTACCAGTTTAGGCATCATGATACTCGAAAATAAACGATGTCACACGAGGTCAATGGCACTGATCGCTGATTCGTTGTTTTTCATCTGACATTTCGAAAGGCGTCCTTTTGATTCTCCCACACATTCTCTTGATATCGGCCACAATGGCTCCAACTGGCTCTTTTGCGTGGCAGCCAGATGCTTTATCAACTGAATCACAGTAACTATATTTGCTAGCTGTGCGCAGTTGTTAGATTACTATACAGGCAATCGACATTTCTTCGCGAAAAATTAACAGAATTAACAATTTTCAAAATACCCTTCAAATTTTATGTGATTTCTATTTTTTTATCTTAGAATTCAGAATCAAAATCAGTGAGACGTTCATGATTTAGGAAGTATTCGAACCTAGAACCCCTGGCTTCATTAGCAACTCCACTACTTGTGCCACTTATGGAATCTTATGGCATACATTATAATACATATGTCTATTTTTCAGTCTTATTTGCCATGTTTTGGTACTTTCATAATTCAGTTTTCTATATATTGATGTATATTTTATATTGTGATAGTTACATAGTTCACCATTTTGATATTTGAGTATTTCGGAAACCAGGGTTGCCATGTTTGAATTGTGCGTCAGACATGAAGATTTCATGTGTTAGTCTCTCGTATTTAATCAATTCATATTTGCGACTCTATCAAAGAGGTAGAAAGGGATACATAAAATAATGTAAAATACAATATTGTTTCGATATTACTTTCGTATTTCTTTATTTCGCTGTTTCATGGTGGGGTGTCTCCCTGATAACGAAGTGGTAGCGTCGTCGCCTTGTAATCAAGGGGTCCCGGGTTTGATACCCGGTGGAGGAACATAGTGGTTCAGATCTAACAAACTGTAGGTCCAGTCCCGATTACCATTACTGTGCATAAAGTGGAAGTAAAACAAGGTGCAAGGTGACAAGGACTGAATGAAGTGATTTTTTTTGGTAGTTAGCAACAATGACTGATAACCTAGATGAACTTGAGCGCGACGCCAGGTGCGAAAAATAAGGCTAATATTTCGCGAGCGAGAATGAAACTAATTATTTGCACACAGGCTCCACACCTTTCATCTTCGCCAAGAATGACGATTTGAGCGCCCCGATGCGGAAAAAGCTGGAAGCTCGAGAGACTTTGTGACGGCTTTTGGAAGAACGGGCTGCGACGTTTGGGCAAATTGAAGCTGTCAGCTCCCCCGTCGCTGTCGACAGGATTCGTATTCCAATATCTTATCTATCTAGTACTGCCATCTTTCGGGCCGCTCAAGATAGACGGGCGAGAATCATACTACTTTAATCTGTCTGCGATCAAGGTCGTATTTCGGGGGAGGTGTTTAGGCGGTCCGCTCTCCGAATCAAATAATGAGAATATACTTGTTTAACATTTGTTGTATAATCGAGGGTTATTAATTTCCACCGAACTTATTGAAAGGTAAGGATTATATTGGGATCATACTGATTTGAATTTCAGTATTAAAGATTTATGCACACCACTTCATACAATAACACGCATAAAATATTAATCAGGAATAACACCATTAAGCCTTGTTTCCATGATTATGAAAAACTATATATGCTGACCAAGGCAGTAATTTATTTTATTAAAAACATAAACTAAACGTAACGTTTCAACCTTCTAGCAAGGTCTTCTTCAGACTCTGTATCAAGTACAAAAGTAACAAGATACAAAAACAGGGCATTATATATACACAAACATTACTCCCCTCCAGACTATTAGGAAGTTGTTTGGAACTTTCTAGCAGGTGGCTTTCACTTGCCAACTGTACTTTCACCTAAAAGGGTAAACATAATTACTTCCATATAGAATGTGGTTGGACTTTTTATCTCACGCTCTTTTTCCTTCATTTTTCTCCCTTCTCCTCTCCTCTTTCTCTCTTGTCCTTTCCACTCTTTCAAACACCTTCTTCCATTCTTTGTTTAACTTCAGTCCCCCATTCCAGTTACTGCCTTGGTCAGCATATTTTTTTCTTAATCAGGAAGTTAATTTTCTTGAAATAGATCTAACATCTTTTTGTTACTCAATAAATATTAAACTCTTTACCAATTTGACAGTAATTTCCTTGCCAGGCAGTTCTATTTATACACATTTTAAGGATCTTATCTTCACATAAACTTGATAATGAATAATGTTGTTATATCTATATTCTAACTTTGGCAGTATATGCGGATGACACTGCGGTGTTCACCTCAAGTACGAAACTTCGCTATTGTGAAACTTTAATGCAAACATATCTTCAATCCTACGAGGAATGGACAAGAAGGTGGAGAATCCGAGTGAACGCGGAAATAAGTTCGGCAGTACTCTTCACACGAAGAAGACCTCGGTTCCAATCAGCCCTACAACTGAATGGTCACCAGATTCTTGCTAATGACAAGAGACATTCAAAGATCACATCGTGGACTTAGCAGATCGGGGTAATCGTCAAATAGGACAACTACGTATATCCAATCTTCCGCAAACAGACGGTGTCGATGGCTAGCGGACTGAACATCTTAAAGTTCTGATTAGGACCCTCCTGACGTACGCATGCGTGGTGTGGATGCACAGTGCTCGAAGCACATCTAGTCAGACTTCAGTCGGTGCAAAACAAAGTACTGCGAATAATTGCAGCAACAGACAGATATCAAGTGCAATGATACGAGATGTCCTAGATCAGGAGACTCTATATGATGATTTCATGGTGAGGGCAAGAATGAAGTTCCGGGCTCACAACTGCACCATCTAAACGCAACGATCAACATGATCATGATGCTTTTCAGTAAGTGACAACGGAGCCATTTTTCCAAGGGGTAAAGGCACATTACCCCAAAATAGTGCTTCCCCCTCTAAAAATCTGTTTTAGTTTGAAAGTTATCGGCTTCAGTGATGACCTATCCGTACCAGTCTCTATTGCACAGTCATCAGAATTATTAACGCAAATTTGAGACCGAAAGAACATTACACTTTTGAAATACACAATTTTAGGCTCATATTAAATTTTTTAATCTCCCCGATGACGTAGTTGTGACGTTATCGCTTTGTGATAAAGGGGTTTCTGGTTCGATATCTTTTGGAGGCACATGGTTCTTTGGATACCAATTTAAACTGCATGTTCACTTCTTACTAGCTTGTCTGTGCATAAAGTGTACAGTAGAGTTGGTGTTTTATTTTGAAAAAGTAGACAACATATGTGAGGTAGTAGAGATTTATTTTCTTAGTGTCAATGAGGATGCCATTTATTTCTTGCGATTAAAAAATGTATATCCATTATATTCTGTAATTTGATGCTATTACTAAGACCCTTATTTTCCTGGGATATTTGACAATAAGAAGCAGTATTTTAAAATGTGTAACCTTTAAAAATCTTGAAACTAAAAAATAAAGAGTTTTAAATTTTGTACATCCTTGAAGATCTATACGCCGACCTCCAGGGCGGAGGTGTTAGCACAGTGTGATACAATGTCATTGGTCCCGGGTTCGAATCTCACCCTGGGCATGGGTGTTTGAGTGTCTCTTCATCAAGTTCATCGTATCACCGGTCACCCTCATCTTCGCGATTAGCCAAAAGTGGCAGAAAATGGAAAGTAAAGTAAAGTTTCGTGTGCGTATAGTACCATGTTACGAAGGCACATTTAGTAAATGTGGAGGTAGGTCCATTTTTGGAGGTGATGCGACCAGCACCACAGTCCAGTTGCCTTTACCCTCCAGGGTTGCCCGCAGGTACCCATTGATTTGAGGCAGGGCAAGCCCCAGGACGGCTTTATGAGGGGACAAGGCCGAAAAAATTCCGCCCTTTGATCACCCACCCCGAGAATTGAACCCGGGTATTCCGCGTGGCAGTCCGACAGCCTATCGTCTAAACCACCGCGTCTAAGAGTGTCAGAAAAGCAAAGTACAATAAACTAAATCAATCAATCAATTGAAGATCTATGTAAAAAGGACAATTCATGAAACAATACCTGAAATTTCAAGGCGGAGGACTTTGAACCCAACCAGAAACGGCCGTTGGGTTTGTCGCGCGTTACGCTAACCACTCTTCCACAGAAACTGGCAAGAGGCACCATAATAAAACTAAGTTTGCCACAATAACGAGATAAGGAACAGCGAGTGATTCGTTTACTTCCCATCAGGCATCGTGAGGGCAACCACGTTTTGAGAATCTACCCGTGTTTCACTTATTGCACAAGACTCTGGCAACCTTCGTGTTGTGACGTCAGCGCTGAATACCTTAGTTGTTAGGTTAGGCTTGTTAGCTTTAATCCTTTAATACATTCGGCAAACAATTTATGCTAAGAGAATTGAACCAAACAAACTTACACTAAAAACAAAGGCATTCTGCGTTGACGTCACAACATGAAGGTTGCTAGAGTCTTGTGCGATAAGATAAGTGAGACCTTCCCCTTCTCAGCTGCTCTAGCGTCTTAACAGCCAATAAACGTAAAGCGCCCAAAAAAAGAGCTCGAGGCTGAAATTTATGACTCGACACAAAATTTCCGTAATTACAAGAAATTTATCGTGCGGTGTAAAAACAATTATCTTGCACAGGGTATAAGGAATTTCGGCTGCGAATTGCCTCGTAAAATATCACCGGGGCCTAAACCAATAAGAAAAATAATTTCTCTTGATTTTTCTTTGTCGTTGCTTCACATCGGCGCTTGATTTATGAATGGAAGGATTCCCTGGTCAAGCTCTACCGATACGAATGCTCAATAAAAGTCCATGTCGCTCCTTCTGGACACGCTGTTAAATCCTTCCTTATGGAGTATTCTACGCAGGAGATTGTGTGTTGAAGAAGCTTGGTATCCAAGAGAATTTGATTGAAACACAGTATTCTACAGTTTGTAGCACAAACGTCATGTAATTTTGGGGGCAGAAAATGCCTCCCCCAAAAATTAGCGGCAATATTTACAGTCACTGTCAAATAAAGATTAGAGTACAGACTGAAGAAGACCCAGTGTCCCTACTTGCATGTATCCTGTTGCGACCGTGTTGAAAATTGGCCGCTATTCTCTTGATTATAAATTATTTCGTATTCCTGGTTGACATCCCTGCTCTCAAGGTCACATGGAACGCTCGCTCAGTTCTTGCGCCATGGCTGATGTGAGCGGACATGGTTACTGTGGTGAGGAACGGCTAGTGACGTGTGTGGGGGTGGAGTTGGCATCCCTGTTCTGAAGGTTAGTGCACGAACAACAACGCATGTTGAAAACGATGGACTGTAAAATAATTTAAAGTTTGCAAGTATGTTATAATGTAAATACATACATAAAATATTGTAATGAATACGTATGTCATGTAAGTAATATATATGGGTATTATGTTATGTAGTACGTAATCTAGGGCTACATGGACTTCTTGGACACTCTGTATGGCTAGTTTGTTAACTTTGGACAGTAACAAGTTCACTACTGTACAGCGACAGTGTCAGATGTAACTATTTTACACAATATTAAAATTACTGATCAGAAAGGGAGTTGTACGTAGATACGTTTGCTTTAATTAATTAAATATTGTTTAAAACTTAGTTTCTCAATATACTTACGTATATATCAAGTTGGGATTATTTGAGAGCACAGGCACATATAATACTTAGATGGAAAGGTTTCTTTCAAATAAGCTTCCATATTATCTAAAGGTACGTATATTCATATATTGTACATGCTGTATAAAGAAGCGATTTTGCGACTCTACTAAGTGAGACATACCTAGGTATATACAGTGCGTTTCACGCGCTCTCGGCCCTTGATTTTCGCTTACAAAAGTCAAACTATTGGTCATAATGTAATGAAATTTGCTACGGGCATACCTTGGTGTATGAGAAGCATGGTGACGTCATTGGAGATGGCACTACAGTGTCTCTAGTTCTTGCGTGGGGATGCGCGTGCGTCTGGGCGATTCTGCCGTTAAATGCCAATCGTACGGACGTGTGCTTTCAGTCTGAGTTCTTGCCCCTGCTGTTGTAGCGTAATGGCTATTTTCAGCAAGATGGCGTCACTTACCACACTTCCAACGCCATCATGTATGAAATTGTGTCATCCTTTGAAGAGGGTGTCAAAGGACCACGCAGACCACCTGACCTTACCCAACCGAATTTCTTCCTATGGGGCAGGCTGAAAGGAAAGTTCTATCGCAACAAGCCAGGGACTATCATGGAACTGAGAGAGAGCATTCGGCGGGAAATTGACGCTGTGACTCTTGATGCGTTGGTGACTACCTTCTGTAACACAGAGAGGCATGTGCAGGCATGTATTGAAGCTAATGATGACCACTTCCAACACTCGCTGTGACGTCACCATGCTTCTCATACACCAAGGTATGTTCGTGGCAAATTTCATTACATTATGACCAATAGTTTGACTTTTGTAAGAGAAAGTCAGAGGCCGGGAGCGAGTGAAACACCCTGTGTCTTGAACTAAGCTAATATCATATAAGGCCTGTTTGTTTCATTAATATTTTATGGAATAACTCCTTGAAACTCACTAATTTTCTCTGGTGTTACCTTCTTCATTACATTTCACTTCAGAGACGTGTAATGTAATGAAGAAATTGGTGACCATGAAATTGCTTCTGATTCTCAGAGCGTGGTTCAAAATCTATCTTCTACGAAACGTGCGTCTATTGTTTTACGCATGCCTCCTCGAAGTGTGCCCAGAAGCGTTACTTTCATGAACTCTTTCTTGAAAGAGAGAATAACAAGATGTTGAAATATTCCTGAACCAAGATTTTTTTTATTCACCTACCTCCAAGGCCGAAATAAAGTACGGAAAATACATTGCTCATTCGAAACAAAGTTTGAAGTTGGAAGAAGGAAGACGGTGAGCAGTCTGAAACCATTGCTGTGCTTCAACTTCAGCGCCTTAACGATCTAACTGATTGCCCACACTACAACGCACACATGCTTGTAATTGGACAAGCGAGTGTGTAAATAATAATTTTAACTTGAATTCTAGCTGAAATTTATGTTAAATATTCATTACCAGGCACTCCCTTAACCCTAACTAGGAGAACTATGAATTGAAATCAACCACCCAAATCACAGAACAAATTAACATATTGTGTGAAATTAATGCAGCTAAATAGAATACATTCACTTGCGTGCTGGCAACTGCATGAGCGAAAATACAGAATCGTAGTCTTAACATATTAAAACAAGATAAAATATTAAACTGTATTGACTGATAAAGAATAATTTCCATATGTTAATCGAACACGTATATCTCATCACAAACACATACGCCGACTTCCGTGGCAGAGTGGTTAACATAGCGCGCTATGACACCAGGGGTCCAAGGTTCGAATCCTGTATCAACTATCGATATCCCAGAATCTACCAGAACTAATAATTGAATAGTTCGCGGACAGATAGACCCATCAAAATCATTTCATTCAAACAATGCATTGGGAAATGTCCTAAATTCTAAAGAAATGTATGTATCAAGGTTGTTAGTGGTTATATAGAAATGACGTTTAGAAATTGTTAAAATAAGGTGACTGAGTAATTGGTTAATAATCCCGTGCTACTTCTCTGGGTACAAAACCAATATTTTGTGTATGTTTGTTCATGTGATATTAGTGGGATGCCTTCACATATTTGCATAAAATTACAATTCAAAAGCGTATTTTTTTTCCAATCTAGACTTTTCAAGGACATATGATCGTAACATATTTCAGAAATCTCAAGGACAAATGTCAGCACGTATTAATCAAAGAACCCGGTTATAATTGCTCGTAGCGACTGAATTCCGAAGGATCCGTGATCAACGGTAGTTGCAGGCCCATTGTCACTTGTGTTCATAACGTGGGCTTTGAACAAAATGTGAAATATTTTCTCGAGCTATTTGCAATATATTTGAACGTAACTAATATTTCATATTAGACCAAATGCTGGACGGAAAATACATGGAAGATTTAGCAATATTTGCTATGTGTGTGCGCGCGCATTCCCTTACCACA
The DNA here is from genome assembly GCF_977018435.1 of Lepisma saccharinum. NCBI lineage: Eukaryota > Metazoa > Arthropoda > Insecta > Zygentoma > Lepismatidae > Lepisma > Lepisma saccharinum. Next base: position 3,799,063 of record NC_139247.1, on the reverse strand, counting down.
CAAACACACAAGATGCAGAGAAATTAGGGCTGAGACGATACCCATTTCGATTCCGATGCTTGAAAATTGCAACAATTAAAATTTGTTCAAAATATTGATTAATAATAAGGGACAAGTATTTCACTTCAATTCCACTCGCATTCTTGTGGACCCCGAGAAGGATCAGACAGCCGGAAAAGTATCGGTCAGTATCGATAAATGAAACACAACCGGTACTTTACGATACGGATACCACTGGTATCGACCTACACGTCGTCATCGGTATAGGCTCAGCTTAGGAGTAATGAAACATAATTCAAAATTTTTAGACTGGATTTCGGGGAAACTAATTTAGCTTGCGATGGGAAACTTGGTTCCTTACATTGAAAGAGGATCATAAATTAATAGTAATTGAAAATGAAATCCTTAGAAAAATATTTGGACCTGAAAGCGATGAGGAGACAGTTAAGTGGAGAAGGTTACATAATTTCGAACTGCATAATTTGTATCTCTGTCCCGATATTATTAGATTAATTAAATCAAGAAGAGTTTACAGGATCCAAGTTGGGAAACCTGATGGTAAGAGACCTGTAGAAAAGACGAAGATGGAGGGATAACGTTGGTTTAGATTGACCTAAAGGAAATCGGTAGGGATGGAAAAGAGTGGATTGATCTTGCCCAGGAGAGGGACACATGGAAGGCTTGTGTTGCTTCAGCCATAAACCTTTGGGTTTAAGATGGCTAGAGAGTTAGTGAGACTGGATTATATATCGTCTCAATACATTAAGATAGTTAATTTATCAACAATCTTGGATTAGGCGTAGAATCAGTTCGTAATTTTGGCAAGAACAAATTCGTAACTTAACATCTTTTAAGATCTCTGAGAAACATAAATCGTGCAATTGGTATTCACTGTTTGTGCACGGCCATGAAATTAAAGAATTGTACAGTTCATTGTACTGTAGAACGAGTAGAAAATGTACGAGATAGTGCTTGCATGGCATCCTATCCTGCTATGGTACCTTTTCAATGCTGTGAGGTAGCAACCCTGCAAGAGATGATCTTCGACCCGAGGCTCTTCTTGTTTTCGAGCGGCAGTGAGCATTTTGTCATAATTCACTTCATTAGCTGGAAATTAGCAGAAACGCGATTATTTAACCTTGTTAACGTCGAAGGCGCCATATTGGAGATTTCATTTTAGCGGGAAATTATCTGATGAAAGGGCTCCTATTTTGCACCTTCGGGAAATATGAGGCAATTGCCTCGGTACAATGAGGATAAAAAGTGAGTAAAAGGGACCAAGTTGGACTTCCGTTTACTGCTCAATCGTGGTATGATTTGTCTGTACAAATCAGAACATTGCATGTCAACAGTTCAATACTTATGAACTGATGAATAGGAAGAATGGGTGCTCGGAAATTCCCCTTACAAACTCCTAGGGCTAGTAGAGGGGACTGAGTAGACAATATTTGGAATAGGAACCCATGTCTGGAAACGTACCGTTTCCGTGCTACAACCATGACAAAGTGTCGGATGTGCCTGTGTTGGTATGCAACCGGGAAGGCAGTACATGGTGTCAGAAGATCACCTGATGGCACGTGACGTCTACCCTGCGGCGGTATCCTGCCCAGAGCCCCATTCACGTGCCTGAGCGTCTCCGATGAACATGGTTGAGTACACGTTTGCAGAATACACGGACATGATCCTTGTGCATGGCGCAGCGGAAGGGAATGGAAGAGCAGCTCGTCGGCTGTATCAAGAGCGTCATCGACAACGTGCGACTTTATCGCATACCCTTTTTGCCAGCATTACGTAACGGCTCCGAGAACGAGGCACCTTCACCGCCGACAGAAAGGACTGTGGTGCTCCAAAGAGACGACACACGCCCGAATTGTACGAGGCTGAACTGCACTACGTTGAATAGGACCCGTCAACAAGTACGCGAACAATTGCGCATGCAATGGGTGTTTCTCGCAGAATTGTGTGGGAGGTTCTGCATGAGCAACAACTACATCCTTACCACCACCAAAGGGTACAGGCTTAGAGATCAGCCAATTTTGTACCACGTGTTAACTTCTGCACCGCTGCATCGACGAGCCCCAGTTTCCACGTCGAGTTCTGTTCACAGATTAATGTAAATTCACTAGGGAGTGTGTTCTCAATTCTCGAAACAGCCATGTCTGGGCAGACGAAAACCCTCATGCAACTCATGTCCGGGGATTCCAGCACAGATTTACTATCCATGTGTGGACAGGTATTTCGGACGGTCATGTGATCAGGTCGTACGTTCTTCCAGCCAGGCTAACGGGTGCCGCGTACTTGATCTTCCTACAGGAAGTATTGGCCCTGTTCTTGGATTCTGTGCCATTGAACGCCCGTCAGGAACCGTGGTTTCAGCACGATGGCGCACCGCCTCACTTTACACGTGAAGTTCGGAGACATCTTAACCGAAGATTCGGGCAAAGATGGATAGGCCGAGGTGGTCCAACCGCGTGGTCCCCACGATCGCCTGACTTAACGCCATTGGACTATTTCTTTTGGGGTCATATGGAGAATATGCTGTACGAGACTCCTGTAGAGACAGAGGAAGAACTGTTGACACGAGTTATGGTCGCTTCACAAGAGACTGATGGGACACCAGGTGTGATGGAGCGAGTGTACCGCAACATGATTCGTCGGTAGAATGTGTGCAACGACGTTGGTGGTCGTCACATCGAGCCACTGTTGTAGTTGAGCAGTGCCGTATGCAACACATCCACTGCGAAGACAGAAACAAATTGTTGCGTTCCACTGTTAACACAAGTGTTATTGTGATCAATGAATAATACGTTCCTTTTTGTTCCCTTGGCATTGTTACCAAATAAATTTGTTTGTATTATGTACTGAGTGACACGTCCTTCAATTCTGTACCTTACATTTGACATGGTTGTAATAAATGATTACACTTTAAGTCATCAGGTGATCTTCTGACGTCATGTACTGCCTACCCGGTTGCATACCAACACAGGCACATCCGACACATTGTCATGGTTGTAGCATGGAAACGGTACGTTTCCGGACATGGGTTACTATTCCAGATATTGTCTACTCAGTCCCCTCTACTAGCCCTAGGAGTTTGTAAGGGGAATTTCCGAGCACCCTGTATAGTAATATACGAGGGAGAGAAAAGTTAAAACCTTAAAAAGTCCGACAAGAATTATAAAACAGTTCAAATTTACATGACATATCCACTGTTATCTACAAAACGACCTCAGAACAACACCAGGAGTTTACGAATAGAATCTTACTTCTCCTTAAAATAAGGAGTAAGACGGGGATTAGCCCATCTACGCAGTGGAAGGCATTGTAATGTACTACTTTAGATAGTAATACTGGTCAATTTAAAACATAATATACACTCTCAAATTTTATTAACAAATCCTTGTTTAATTATAATTTCAAAAAACTTTAATATCCAAGACCCATTACATATTTAAATAACAAAAAACCTCATTTTTAGTATCTCAACAATAATAGCAAGAAGAAATCTCCCAATTCATTCATGACATTAAATACCTTATCCATTCGTTTAACAGGGATAACTTATAACGAAGTCAGTCCAATTAAACAGTCAGTAAGTCCATTAGTCGGTTAAGTATAGAGGTTATATCGAGTGCACTTCAAGCCGGCCCTTGTGGCGGAGTGGTTAGCACGTCGCGCTACGACTCCAGGGGTTCCGGGTTCGAATCCTGGTCTGGGCATGGATATTTGTGAGTGTCCATTCATCAATTTCCTCATATCATCACTCATCCCCATGTTCGCAAATTGGCCAAAAGTGGCACAAAAGGCGAAGTAAAATAAAGCAAATCAAATCAATCCCGCCCAAATCCACCAGAGCCAACATGACCCGGAGCAACCTACCCTTTTAAATTTCAACTTATAAACCAGTAAAATATCTATTAAAGGTCTATGTACATACAAATACTAGGCATATCACAACCAGGCCATGCAGGCCAAAAAGGAAATATACGGAGCTACAGTATACTCAGCCAAGTCAGGCGTCTTCTTCGTGTCTCCCATTCGGAGAGGTTCTTTGCTCATCCAGCTCAGAAGTGTAGCCAATGGCAGACATTGCATTTGTCACGTGTTTGTTTCAAGTCTTACATCACGACATAAATGAGTTCCTCTACACTATATGCTTATAAGGGGGAAGTTTGACGATGCCCTCAGTTCGGAGGCAGTTGGGTGGAAATACATTTGGAGTGTCTCATAAGTGACTGGACGTGCATCTCAAAAAATATATGCATTTAATTGTATAAATTAATTAATATGTATTTAATTAGGTGACAAACAAATACTTGTTCAAAAGAACCAAATTATATTAGAAACCGTACACAGTCGTTACCAAAGAATTTGGTCAAAATGACCAAATTTAGAAAAGGATATCAAATTTTTCATATCAGACAGACACTTGACAAAACGTGGGAATATAATGAAAGTGTTCATTAGATATTCGTTGATTTTAAAGAAGCATATGATTCGGTTAAAAGAGATACAGTATGTAATATATTAGTCGAGTTTGGAATACATAAGAAGCTTGTTAATATGATAGAAGTATTCAATAATAGAACATTAAGTCAAATTCGTGTGGGTATTATTATGTATGACAAATTTACAATTCATGATGTGTTATCTCCATTGCTCTTTAATTTTGCCTTAGAATACGCTGTTAGGAAAGTAAAAGGAACAAATGAGGAAAAATTAAACGGTATGACTTAGTTGTTAGCATTTAAACTTACTAGGGTATTAATATAAATACAATTAAGAATAATGCTATTTTTTTTAATGCAGCTAAAGAGATAGCTTTGTAAGTTAGCAAAGAGAAAACTAAATGCTTTCAGGCCGAAACCAAGTGTTAGGTAATAACGAAAATCTAATTATTGATAACAACTCGTTTGAACCAGTTTCCAAATTCAAGTACTTACGGGTAATACTAACAAAAGTAATATTATGTTAAAGGTGAAATGAAAAGCAGGCTTAATTCAGGAAATGCTTGTTACTTCTCTCTTCATAAACTTTTGTCTTCTCGTTTAATATCTAAGAAACTAAAAGTTAAAATATACAAAACAGTAATTTTGCCTGTAGTATTATATTGATGTGAAACTTGGTCCCTTACATTGAAGGATTAACATAAATTAAGAGTATTTGAAAATAAGATCCTTAGGAAAATATTTGGGCCTAAAATGGATGAGGAGACAGGTGAGTGGAGAAGGTTACATAATTTAGAATTACAAAATTTGTATTCATGTCCAGATATTATTAGAATGATTAAATCGAGAAGACTTAGGTGGGCAGGCCAAGTGGCACGAATGGGAGAGGAAAGAGGAGTTTACAGGCAACCTGATGGCAAGAGACCTGTAGGAAGGCCAAGAAATCGGTAGGGATAGAAAAGATTGGATTGATCTTGCCCAGAATAGGGACAGATGGAAGGCTTGTGTCGCTGCAGCCACAAACGTTCGGGATTAAGAAGGCTAGAGAGTTAGTTAGTTAATTAGTCATCCCTTTTAGGAGGGCCAGATGCCCCTCCCGCTAAACTTGCCAGTGTCTTCAATAGTGAGGCACGCTACTCGTAGCAACCCACTAGAACGAATGGCCACGAAATCTTTCCTTTTTTCCTCGGCCGCCACAAACAAGCCCTTGTAACAATGGACAGACAATGATAAATTATCTGGGCTGTCACAGCATCCCGAGGGAACATTGTCACCGGCCGGGAAGAAGGAGCTCCTTGAATGGTCCAAATGGAGACGTCCCCAACTCTCTCCTGCTATTCCTCCGGGCTGTCCGCCGAACCCCGGGGAAAACATTCATTTATCATATCTCTGGATCATTGTTCAAACGACGCTGCGACATCCCGGATGTTCTGTCGCCACGCTACGGTTCCAGAAACATCGGACCTAAAGGACCACCGCCATGACTAGGAGAATTTATCTGAACGTTGTAATGATATGAAGTGGGGAATGTTAAAGGAAATAATTAGTGTCGACCACTTTAGTACGCAGGACTTTTTTCTTCCGAAAGTGGCTGTAGTAGTTAAGGGGCGGTTATAAAACACTTGGTATGTACGTGGCCTAACCTAACTCTTTGAAGAGAAGCGAGTTGATTAACCTAACTCGATGGGAGAAGGAAAAACGACAAGAGCTTACCTCAATCACGTGCTGATGATGTATTACGATATAAATTAACCTAATATGTGTTAAATATTTCTTATTACAAATCAGAAATGGGGATCCAAAGTAGTGTTATCGATCGTTATCGAGGATTGATCTGATAATAGATATTCCAAGCTTTACTTCATATCCAACCAATTGGGCTCCCCGATTGGTAGCGTCGTTGCCTTGTAACCAAGAGGTCCCGGCTTCGATAGCCGGTGGAGGCACATAGTGGTTCGGATCCCACTTTAAACTGTAGGTCCAGTCCCGATTAGCCTTACTGTGCATAAAATGGACTTAAAACACCAATTCAATCAATCAGTCAATCAATCAATCATATCCGACCAAGTGCAGACAAAACTCAATTAAGTAGGATCGAGATATTATGAATGTTCGTGACAATGGATTGATTTGCAATATGAGCATGTAATGTTAATTGGACATTATACCTTGTGTAGCGCTACTACAATTTACATCTATCTAACTTTACATGTCGAAAGATATTATTTCCTCAGGGGACCAACACCATACCACGAAAAACAAACCCATACCATGATTCCACTCCCGCCGAATTTCACGGTCAGGACAATTCACTCCGGTAGGAACGTCCATCAGATCAGCACATAATGTAGCGTAATTCGTCTCTCTACAAGATCTTTTCCCCTTGTTCTAAGGAGCGCTGGCGACGTTCTTTGCATTACTGTAATCGACGTGCAGCGTTCCGTGTAGTAATCATTGGCTTATGTGGCACAGCTCTCTCATGGAATCCCAGTGTTACCACCTCTTGTCGGATGTTACGAGTGCTGGCATCACTTTTGCCTATGCCATTCGAAAGTCTGTGTTCAACGAACCCTGCCCGTTTGACTTCACCACGCGTCGGAGCACTCGCCGATCATTATTGGTCCATGTTTCTGGCTTTATCACACTCTCAGGTTTCCTTTTAACACGTTAACTGCCGTGCGGGTCCCATGGGCCCGACATCAAGATTTCTTATGAGGCCGCGTTGGTCCCATGGGACCGACGTTGTAACGTCTAATTCGAATCACTTTGGCAGGACAACTGTCCTTCGCGCAAGCATATTTCATATTGGAAATGCCCTAGAATCCAACGGCACATGCATTTTTGGCAACTTACAAGCAGTAAAGCCATTTTTTTAATATGTATTATTATTGTTGATATGAAGCATGTAATTACCTTAGAACATCTTATGGGTAAGTAACCTGATTTCGCTCATTATTTTAATACAGAAATTTAATATATTTATTTATTTTTAATTTATTTGTGGTATTTTTATATATAATTAGACAGTGGTATTGGTGCATCAACACTGAGGCTATTTGCCCCTATGTAACTCTATGGAGAGGCGTCCCTATAAGAATGGGGACAATATTTGCATTTGTTGCCTTTACGCTAATTTCACCAATCATGTGAAATATATGTTTCATTTTATTTTTTTAATATTTTATTTAGATTTTTGTATTATTTTATATTTTTTATAATATACACCAACTTACGAGATAATCTTTAGCAAACGTTTTAAATATGTATTCATACAATGGCATATATTTTGGAACATAGGAAATAATATAATACAGCGTATACAGTACATAATATTCATATTTTTGTAAACGAAATGAGTTACACTACTGCATTGCAAATGTTTTCACAAACCTTTTGAAAAGTTTCAGTCAACACTTGAAAACTGTATCACTCCGCGTGAACTTTATTGAAGCAAGGAATACACATATGTGGTTTACCTTCACACTCTTCACAAAAAGTAACAACCTTCTTCACTTTATTCGCTGCTGCTGTTCGGCCTTCTTTTTCAGAGACTAATTTGTTTCGAATACTTCTAACTAAGCAGGTCAAATATATATGTATATATACGTATGTATAAAGCTCAAAGTAAAGAATGCATTTTCGCGAAATTGATTGTTGCTTTTCAATCGCCGGTGGAGCACTGAATGAATGTTTTCCTGTTGGCGCCACGTTGGTCCCATGGGACCGACACACTATAATTTCGATTTATCGATATAATGAAAAACAAATTCGAAATTTGATAAGATGAAGTTATTTTACAACAGAAACACTACCCAATGGCATTAACGGCGCTGTCAGTGAATATTGAAAATTTCATCCGGCAGCTAACGTGTTAATCACAGCATCACCCACTGTTGCTCCTGGCGTCTCACTAATGGAATGCCCAAATCGGTGGGCGCCAATAATCATACTCCGTTCAACCTCACTCAGCTCGCGTCATCCATTCATTTTGACTGCTGGCAGCGATATACACTCCACAGCGCACTCGCTGTCCATCACGAGCCATTATACTTGTTCATGACGTGTATTGATGGATGCATGGGCTATCCTCCTTACAGTTCAGATGGTGTCCGATCATTATTTGCAATATAGTGTATGTCTTATATGCATTTGTTTACTTCCTTGAATGGGATTTTCTGGCTTAGTGATAAATAGTATGCTTCTTAGTGTTTTCTTACTGCTGGATGCCGTTCTAAGATAAAATTTTGAAATAATTAAGTGAAATTTGATTTGATTTGATTGATTTAGTTTATTTTACTTCGCGTAAGAAGTATGTGGCTATTCTAAAGCAATTTCTAAATATAAGAAGCATATGGGTGGAGTCGACCCTGCTTGATTGGTTCATTCGGAAATATCGCACAAATGTTTGTGGGGAAAAGTGGTATTTTTATTTGATAACAAATGCAATTGACGTAGCCGTGGTCAATAGGCATGTACTGTATTTATTAGATCAAGGAAAAATGCCACTTCTCACCTTCCGTCGGTTGATTCCTCGAGCATATCATTAACTGACATCAAAATCCCAGAGAGAGACTATATGATCATAAAGGAGCAAAATATGTTTTGCAGAATTTTCGAAAAGATCTATTGGGACCCTTCATACAAAGGACTGAAGAGGGAAAGAAAATAAAATGTGGAGTTTGCAAGAAGAATGTTGGCAAAGAGTGCAAGAAATGCAATGTTGGTTTGCAAGTCGGTTGCTTCGAAGTGTGCCACAAATAGATATTTCAGTCAAAAACTTAGCATGTTGATTGTTTTAACGTGTGGAACAAATAAACACTTCTGTAATTACAACAACATTACTGCATGTTCATAATAATGCATCTGTGTTGTTCATCATTGTCAGTGGCGACGATTTGGTTCCAAAACTGGGTGGGGCAATTACAGTTTACTTTCCCTTGGTAGATAATGTTTAGCATAGTGCAGGGCAGTGGGAGCGATTAGAGGGGAGCAGTTGCCCCCAACTTTTCGCATTTTTTGGCCCCGCACTATGCTAAACATTATCTACGTACAAAGGAAAATATACCGTCTTTGCCCCCCCGGATTTGTAACCCAATCGCCGCCACTGGTGCGAACACAATATTGACAAAAAGTAGTGGGGCAACTGCCCCCACGCCTCCCTAATCGCTACCACTGATATACATATATGCTATAGATATACGTATGTATTCATCCATGTTAAATGTAAGACGAGATCGGGAATTAGTTGTGTAAATGGAATTTGAAATATGTTAGTAATTTACACGCTATTGCCCATGATCCCCAAATGCGGATCAGTCAATAAAATGCTTTTATGAACAAACTATGACATTTTTCGTTCTCTCTTAATAACATTCTCACTCAGGTGACCAAATTCAAACTTTTTAAACAAAAAATATATTTTTTAAAAAAATGGGCGTTGCCTGTGTTCGCCAACTTCTGATCTCTTTTCGGCAAGATGGCAGAATTATTTTGCTTGATCTATTCTGTTTGCCTTATGGTTATTGATTGATTAATTTGATTGATTTTACTTCAGTTTTCTGCTACTTTTGGCTACTGACGACGATGAGAATGAGTGATGATGATATGACGAAATTGATGAAGGTTCAGTCACAAAGAACTCCTATGCCCATGCCGGGATTCGAACCGAAGACCCATGGCGTCGTAGCACGCTGTTCTGAACCACCCCGCCACGAAGATTGACACTTATCGTTAGGTTTTCTGCAGCATGCACTATTGTTTTGTCTTCTACACCATTGACTTTCATTTTCCCTTGGAACTTTTGAGTACAATTATGTTGTTCAGGTCGAAATAATATTAAAATATTGTTATGTAAGGAGTTACTCTTTCGGAGGGCACCCAAAGGTCAACCTCAGTTCAATGTAGTACACCCTCGGATCCATTTGGCAAACTAACGAAGTCTGCTGCCTGGACCTGCGCAAAGGAAAATCCTCTGTAGGACGTATGTTGAGTTGTCCATATGTGTTTGTGATTGTCCCTTCATTAATCTCATGATATCACCATTCTTCGCGGCTAGCCAAAAGTACCATAAATGCTAAGTACAATAAATGAAATCAATCAGTAAGTATTATTATTCACTTCTTGTTGAACTTTAGCTTCAACATTTGGACGGGTTAAAGTTACAGTTGTGTAAGAAAAAAAAACACTTAGACATAGAAACCTGATCGAGATAAGTTAATCTGTTAACAGAGAACCTGAACTAAATCAGAGATTCATTCAACTGTCAACAGATGAGAGTTTAAGGTCTTGTAATAAAAGCTTTGAGTTTGTGTTTTAAGTCCACTTTATGCACAGTAAGGCTAATCGGGACTGGACCTACAGTTTAAAGTGGGATCCGAACCACTTGTGCCTCCACCGGGTATCGAACCCGGGACCCCTTGATTACAAGGCGACGACGCTGCCGCTGCGCCACGGGGAAGGCACCTGGAATAAAAGCAACAGCTGTTGTGTTGATCAGCAAAGTGCTGTGAGTCAGGCTGTTTTTTCTTTTTAACGAAGTGACTTGCACCACTCTAACTAGTGTTGCCGACGAGACGAGACGAGACTTTGGTCTGTCTCGTCCCGTTTCGTGAAAGTGCTGTCTCGTCTCGTGTCTCGTCTCGTGTCTCGTCTCGTGTCTCGTCTCGAAAATATTCGTTTGTCCCGTCTCGTGTCCCGTCTCGAAGGGTTGTGTCCCGTCTCGTTTTGTCTCGTCTCGTCTCGTCTCGTAGAAGTGATCCGGGATATCATGCCAACAAAAGTCAAAAGTAGCAGAAACACAATATTTTTCCGGAAAGTGGGATAAAGCTCCAAATATTTTACCCATTGCGTGGTGAGAATAAATAAGGTTTGTTAATCATGGGGACAGTAATGTTAAAAATGCAGTTTCTTGGTTACTGATTGCTAGGTATCTTATGAAATCTACCTTGAGGTTTTTCTCGCTTCCATACAACTGTCTATCCTTTTGAAATGTTTTCCCCTGGATCTTTCTTTCTTACTGAATGTCGAACTTCCGTGCACTATGAAAATTTATATTTTTTCTTTAAATTCTAAGCTTGGCGCTGGGAGCAACAAAAATGTGTAGTACGAACACAAAAGACTATTCAAAATTGCAATAAGTTACTTAGTATATTACAAATAGAAAGTATTTATTGCTCTTAATATTGTTAACATCTCCTTCTATGACATAAGTTTCATAAAGTGTTTCTTTGTGATATTGTGCTGTTTCTTATGTTCAGCGTATGACGCACATACTTGCTTGTTTTTCCTTTAGCCTCTAAGCCCGATACCACCACCGCTTGATAAAATTTATCCTTCGGCAGGCACACATCTAGAAATATATGTCGGGGGAGGGTGTTCGAGCCAAGTGTTTCAGAAAAAATGATAATAACATTAACATCAACAATCAAGAAAATGTTTAAGTTAATACATTAATATAATTCATAAGTCTATTCACTTGAATATGCAAATTAATTAATTATATTATTATTATTACATGAAATGTTTCAAAGACGGTACAAGAATAGTAATATACGAACAGCACGAATATTAGCTAATATCTAGATTATGTGTAGTTAAGTACGCCAAAAGTTGCATAAAAACAGCTGTCCTGGCAAGGAAATTAATGACAGAAAAGGTGATGAATTGAATATTTGCTGAATAACAAGAAAAGGATGTTAAATCAAGTTGACGAAAAATAAAGTTCCTGATTAACATTTTATTTTAATATTTCTGTACATAAATCTTCATTGATACTGTCATGCAAAACCGTTTGGTCGCAATAGAATCCTTTTTCGGCAGGAATAAGTAACCCTCGATTATGCTAAACAAATATATTTTTTGTTTAGCTAGAGCAAGACCCCAGGCGGATGCAAGAAGCCGTTCCTGCAAAAGTGTCTGTTTCACGAAGCGAAGAAACTTGACAAAACCACCACGTATGGAAGGCAAACCGGCATTTATTTTATATCGCACATTTTCAGACCCGTGTCTCCTGAAGTTTTAAAAAAATCCAAACTTCAATGACTTTTTTAGACATGCTATAGTTGAAAAAAATATGTTTAGATGCACCAAAAGTGCATCATTATCAGATTATGCATATAACGTGTTATCGGAATCAACCTATTTGTGTAAATTGGATGCCTCCCCGATGGCGTAGTAATAACTCCGAGGTCTTGTAATTAAGGGTCCTCGCGTTCGACACCCAATGGATGGAGGCACAAATTGAACCGGATCGCACTTTAAACTGAAGGGTTCGCAATTTAGCATCTTTGTAAATAAAGTGGACTAAAAAAATACAATATCAACGTTAAGAATATTAGAATCCACTAATTCACCCGCAGGTAAGTCAAATTTCACATATCCCTTTTCATCCTCGTTCATAGACTTCCTGCAATACTCTTGTGCATGTGTGTTGCATTCCACCAGGTGCGAGAAATGTGAAGAGTTATTCTTTCCCTGTACTGCGTTATCTCTTTTTATAACAGTAAGGCTAAATTCTCGTTTTCCTTGAACTTTTAAAAAACGTGCAAAATACTTCTCTATCTTTAAACAACCACCCTTTATTATGTACGTGTAAAACAATCCCACTCTGTCTCAGAAAATCTCTTCCTACGATCAAATGGCGGAAACAACTCTCAAGTTTCAATAATTATAAATTTATGCTTAAATTTCCTATCATTTATACAAACAGTAGCACGTATCACGTCCTTTTGTGCAACACTGTCAACAGCTAATGTTACTTTACTCGTCCTATTAAATTTACTTCCAACCAGTGACAGCGCCAGGGAAATATGACGGGGGGGGGGGAAGGTGGCAACACTACATATATAACATATATATACATATATAATAATAGTTATAATAATAATTATTATTATTATTGTATTCATGTATGCTGTTTTGTGTTTGTCCCTTGTTTAGAGTGGACGTTTACTACCTAAATTTACTTCTTGATTACGAGTTTATCTCCATATGATTCTATTTAATAAAGGCATTAATTCTTTTTTATTCGTAGGTTGCGTTGTCTCTAGTGGCCTATTTCAGTATTAGAAGACATTCATAATTTTATAATTAATAGTCTTTCATGAGATGAAACTACTGATATAAATATTGAAGTTACGTATAAGAAAATAATATAAATGACGAAAAAATGTGCTTCGAAGAGTTTTTTTTTGCAAAATGAACGTGACGTTGGAAGAAATTAATCTTCTTAAGTATTAGAAACAATGAAAGTCAGTTAGTGAAGTGCAATTCTTCTGTAGGAGAATTCTGCTCTATGTGTTTTGGAGAACACATTGCCTACCTTTGGTACGTCCAGGACTTGACATTTCTTCTCAATATCAAGGACAGCCATATGATACACTTTGCATCCAGCATCCTGTTTCGAGCAAGCCTTTTCAAAGATTTTAACGAAACGGTTCTTTCACATTCACACGCTGCATTGGAAACTGGAATTGTTACAGAGAATTCAACTAGTGTGTGAACCTTGTGAAATGCCAATTTATATTTTCCTAGGATTTCAAAGAAATCCATTAAGTGGAGTACTTCAGTGCCATCTTCGTAACGCAGAAGAGTTTTGGGCAAAATTTGTGTTTCGCATTTAAGGGAAATGTTATCACACGATAAAAAATCTGAAAAAGGTTACAGTTATCTCATAATTCAAGAAATATTCTGACCCTGGCATTACTTACTCTTACTCTACCACTCCAACGTATGTCTGTGCTACACAATTACAGGCACCTATGGAGTTCGTGCGAAGAAGTTCTTCGACTTTGATATGTACGAGAAAGAGCGAACCTGCCCGCGATGTGTTTTGAATCGAATTTTAAGTATAATTTGCATTTTAAGGTTCAAGTCCAATACATTTCCGAATAATATCCCCTCATTTTGAAATTAACTTCAAGAGTATCAAAGAAATTCCCTTTGCTAAGCTTTGCCTCAGGCTCATCATCTCGAAATTCAAGTCCCTGAATAGTAAGAAACCGCGATGAATCCACAACAACTGACATGTAGTGAAATACTTTATTACAAGCAAACAAGTATTTGGAACTGATTAAATATTTTGCTTCTATTTTGCGAGACATTCGAGACGAGACGAGACTTTTCAAAAGCCCGTGAGCAACACTAACTCTAACTTTAACCCGTCTATTTAATGTATCTTTTATTTCATTTCTTTTGTCATCACTTATCACTGTACAAGTTGAACATCAGTAATGTAGGAGAGCAACTTCGCCCGTGTCTCTCTTTTATTTATGATATCTACTACAATGCATGTATTATTTCGTAAATATGAAAAGTAAGGTTTCGCTACACCCTACAACGTCCTCCACTTGAATGCTAAACTGGATCTATTTCTTCACAAAGTTAGTTCACTACTCCCTTGTAACGACACCAGATCGTCACAAGTAAAGGCGGATCCACCTCTAAGTTTGTTAGCTTCTATGATCAACTTTTGTAACTGTTTAATGTAAATATTGTTAGTTCATGATTGTAACGAACTCTGATCGTCACCAGTAAAGACGGATCCACCTCTACGTATAATCAACTTTTGTAATTATTTAATGTTAATATAGGTAGATCAATATTTTCCCGCTCGCTTACGCTAACATCGTCGACCTTATATAAAGGCGAAAGCTTGGCTGGCAAGTTAGTTGGACTCCGCCTGCGGGCGAGAGAAGGTGTGCTCCGCTACTGCGAGAGACCAAACACCTAAAGGAGAGAGGTACCCTCCGCTTATGCGAGAGTCCGTCCACCGAGGAGAATTTCTGCTCTGCTTTCGGGCGAGAGAAGGTGCTCTCCGCTAAGGCGAGAGTCCAAGCACCATAGAGAAGTTAAACTTCACCTTCTGGTGAAAGAGATAAAAGGCACTTATAATATTTAGTTTCGGCTTAATCCCACCTAATAATGG
The DNA here is from genome assembly GCF_977018435.1 of Lepisma saccharinum. Taxonomy (NCBI): domain Eukaryota; kingdom Metazoa; phylum Arthropoda; class Insecta; order Zygentoma; family Lepismatidae; genus Lepisma; species Lepisma saccharinum. The sequence goes on along the minus strand of NC_139247.1, from coordinate 3,783,691 downwards.
GAAAGTATCTCGGTTGCTTTGTAAGAAACCGGTTGAAGTAAGAAATGTGTTTTTCCGTTTCCCTACTTGTATATACTGTATGTATAGGATAATCTTAGTAAGATTAATGACTAAGCTTCTCAAGGTACTTATTATTGTTAAGCCTAGGTAGTTTTGTTTTTAAAACGTGTATATATATTATTATTTTGTTAAGGAAATAAACTGGAATATAATCTTTCATCATCTGTTGTTCTGTTGAGGTAAAAGCTATTGGTCCCATTTCATCTGAAATCTTTGGAGAAGCTCTTTTAACACCCGATCCCTGAGAACTATGGAGTCTCATCTCTCCACTGAAGAGACAGTTAGCATTATGGGTAAATCTATGCACATTACGAAATGTTGTGGTTCTCCGCAACGCGCTCGATCTGCTGGTGGGTGTCTACGTCGACGACGGTGGAGTGGAGGCCATCCTAAGCGGAGGATGTTGCACCCTGTGTCTGGAAAATTAGATTAAAATTTAACTCTCAAGGTTTACTGGGTGATAACACAACACGATTAGACAGTATTGTATGATCATACATGTAGGTTTGCAAGTAACATACAGATTTATATCAGTTACGTTAGGTTAGCCACTTAATGCCAGAAAGGTGGAACGATACATTTCTATAACATTTCTATTACCATCAACTGAGACACAAGAACATTCAAAACTAATGTTGTGCAATTCACACGAAAGATACGATACTTTCTGTACGTAATTACGCCTGTACTTTCGCTTATCGCCAAAAGGGAAAAACGCAAACAAAAACTATTCTTGCACTCCATTTTCATTCACCATGCTCTTGTGGATTCCCGTTCTTCTTTTGTTTCAACCCAACCCGTTGTTAGGTAGTAGAGTCGAATTACTTTCGGAACATCTCCAGCGGACTACGCGAGTCTGTCTAACGAGCCTAGTGGGCGTGTAGAGCCTGAGCAGGGGGCTTAGCGATACGTTCTGGGTTGAGATGACGTCAGCGGCTTGCTTCGTTGATTGGCTGCTTCGAGAGTTGTGACTCGTTCCAAAGTTTCAAATACATAACAGTCAAACATGTTATGGAAATAATCTCCCTCTAATAAATAGGCGGTTACATTCACTTGGTCTGGCAAGCTGGAAGTGTGACGTCATCATTGGAAGGTTATGATCAATAATCATGTTCATCTATTCAATTGATGGCTTTACCTTCTAATTAAAGCTGTCTGTGATTAATTAAAATTGTTAGAAGTAACAAACGTTTAAACGAATTAACATTTCAAGAATATTAAACCTTAAACACACACATTCTTTACACACAGCCCCACCCCGTAGTTTAAAATGGAGTTGTTGTTCTTGTTTCAAAAGTTTTCTTTAATATTATCTGTCTTACCCCGTTTTTTCATGAGCTACACATCTTCTAAGTACAAAGTAACCAAGAACGTCTCATTTGGTGGAAGATATTTGGCATTGTCAACACTGTATCGAAGTGTAGCCCGAATCGCAGCCTTCGCGAATCCGGAATGAAGACATCGAGACTCGGGGGACGTGTACGTACGTCACACGACGACGCACCAGTAATGAGTTAACGAGGTGCTACATATTTTAGGCTCGTTCCTCGTCACACGTGATGCTAGAATCCGTGGAATTAGTTCAGGGGACCTGAGCGCTGGAAAATGTCCTCAGTTGGTGTGAAATTAACGGCGTGACAACCGATTCGACTGGGATGGGCCGATACGAGGGGAATTGCGTTTGGGAAGCCACGCTCAGCTTTGTATCTCTGACGTCAGGAGGTCTTCTCATGCTCTGGTTCTTCTCTCTTAGGTCTACTGTAGTTCCTTTCGATGTATTGGCGGATGCTGCTTATTTATTGATGCATTCGCATGCGTGCATTTCTTCCGCCACGTTAGAGCAGAAAGAGAATATTGTATCAAAAGAATGTGCCTCCCAGATGGTGCAGTGATAACGTCGTCGCCTTGTAATCAAGGGGTCCCGGGTTCGATTCCCGGTGGAAGCACATAGTGGTTTGGATCCCACTTTAAACTGTAGGTCCTGCCCCGATTAGCCTTACTGTGCATAAAGTGGACTTAAAACACAAACTCAAGCAATCAATCAATGTATCAAAAGAAATACAATAAACAGAGAATTGGAAGTTGCTGTATAATGAAAGTAGTTCTTCTTCGAGCTAGGGAAGGGGCATTTTCATTGACGGCGACAGGGATGTTTGTACGGGCGTTTCATATAAACACCGAAAACGTAGAAGCAATAATATTCATATATTTTTAAATAAATATCTTATTTTAAATAGCAGAAGTAAGGCGGTACCTTTCCGCACTCAGCCATAACATCATTCGCGAATACATTAAACGCAAAATACAGGGTGCATCATAATAAAGTAAACAACTTTAAGAATTTAATTCGACTAAACCATATGGAATACAACAATGGTATTTGTTATGTATCAATCAGTAACGCTTCAAGTTTCTATGAATGTCTACAAATGTTCAATGTGACTTCCACCAGTTATGCGACACACATCTCATCGAAATTCTAATTCTTGCCACACTTTTCCAAAGAAGTCCTCTTATTCTCCCCTTTAGCTGTTGCACATTCTGCGGCAGAGATGGCACATACACTTTGTCTTAAACAAAGCCAGAAATGCAAAAGTCTAGGGGTTAAGTTCTGGGGACTTATGAAAGTCGACATTTTCTTTAACTCTACACCAGCGCCACAATGACCGTATTTACAGTTGTCTTGCGCATGAGAATAAAATTGAAGATTTTTCATTGTTGTACAATAAACCTCATTGTTGTGTTTCAGAGAATTTTTAAACAATAAACCTGATAAGTTGTTTACACGTATTGTTTACATGTATAGCTAGTTATTTCTCATATGCCTAGGGGTCAATCCATATCAAATGGTAAAAAACAACTTAATTGGTTGGCTGACAATTTAAAAAATTTTTTTTTTTATTGTAACCACTATGCAAGGGTAGTTCAAGACATCCTTTATTTCTTTTGTAAGCGACTTCGTTTAAAAGTGGCGGCCATTTTCGTTTAATGGATTCTGGCACTTTTGACCTTTGTAGACAGTTGCGATAAATTTGATAATTCAGTTAAGAAAAAATATAGAAATCTGTGGTAAAAAAGCATTGTTTTCAGTACATTTCAAGCTAAATTCTATGGCCTGTACTCTTCTTTACCTTAACGAAAGCAAGTGGCTGAACTATTGTTCGCTTTTCAACAGAAATCAAAGTTTTAGCAGAATGTATTTGAGCTCTGTAGCTGGTTTTCTCTTCTAGTTATAGCTCTTTGAAAATGCTCGTTTATCAGGTTTTCTTTTTCAAAATTTGATCCCCAACATCTCTAGTTGGGGCCCTAACAAAAAATAATATTTACAACGTATATAGCTCAGTGAGGTGTGCATGTAAAAAAAATCGACCTTGATATTTCATGGATAACAAAGTTACAACAGACAAATGTTGGTCAAAAACAGTCAAATTTACCTTAACAGTTGCAAATAAATATTTATGTTTGAATGCTTTGTTGAATTCTCAGTTTTGGTGCTTCACACTTATCTTTCTTAGATTCTTATACATATTGTGTTGAAAAAGACATGTAAGGCGGGTGAGGGGGTGGGGGAGGATCATGAATTTTTTTTTATGTGCGCGCACTCAAATATTTCGAGTTGACCATTTACACACAATATAATCACAATTTCAATAACAGCATCTTGCCACAATTGTAGAGCAGAACACTCCAGGTTTGATTTCATTTTTGTTAGTTAGCGTCGCTTTCTTGCCACTTTTGGTTAATTGTGACGATAAGAATGAGTGATGATTCGATGAAATAGATGAAACAGCCTTTGCCCAGGACGGGATTCGAGCTCTGTTTCCTTGGCGTCGTAGCGCGTTCTGATAATCACTTCGTTGTGATTACCACTCCGTCAATATGCATGATAATGATAGTAAGTGTAAATAACAACTCAACACGAGAGGTACAGCCAAATGCAAAGATAATAGTAGGGAAGTTGCAACGTGCCACCACTCGTAACTCCAGGGTAGTGTTGCTCACGGGACGGGACATGTCCCGTCTCGTCTCGTGTCTCGTCTCAGAAACGAGACGAGACACGAGACGGGACAAGCCTTTTGAAATTCGAGACGGGACGAGACGGAATGCCTTTCTCGTCTCGTTTTCGAGACGAGACACGAGACGGGACGGGACGGCTTTTGAAAAGTCTCGTCTCGTCTCGAATGTCTCGAAAAAATAAAAGCAAAATTTTTAATCAGTTTCAAATACTTGTTTGCTTGGAATAAAGTATTTCAATTAGAAACGTTGATAAGCGCATATTAAGTCAAAATAAGAAGACTATTCTAGAGAGAGGCATGAATGAATACCTAAACTTATTTCCTATACTATTTCGAAACACAGCGTTACTCCCCATTTTTTTTAAAAAAAAATATTCCAGGTTAATAACTTTATGTTACGATAGTACTCCAGATACTAATACAATTCTGAATAACATCAAGTAAAAGGGCAGGTAGAGAAGGTGGAAGGAGGGGCCAAAAGATCTTGGAATGTCTGCGTCCGAGGTTTATCTTGTGAAAATAGTCTCAGCTCTATAGGTTGGAAAGATAAACGGACCGACGGATATGGTTTATTTTTATTATTTAATTCTTACATCAAAGGGTGTACAAAAGTGATTGTTATTAGGAAGTAGGAAAAGCATTGTAGGTAACATGGCAGTACAAATTGATAAGGAGTTGTTGGGAAAGTTATTAATTAGTCCAAGATATAAGCAAGACTAAGAGAAGGAGATAATTAGGGACAAATAATCTTGCATTATCCCACTCCGAACAGCTGAGAGCTAAAGAGGAGGAGAAAATACGGGAAATATGGAAAGAAGTAATTTGGTGATTTTTAGTGTTTACAGGGAACCACAACAAGATTTTACTACATGATTATTTGCACGGGTTGCGAAATTATTAGAATGTTATATAAATTTCGGATATGTCTTTGTTGAGAAAATTCTTGTTGTTTCCCTCAGGCATTCTGCAGGTGGTTGGATTCGATTTTTTTACGTCCGTTTGAAGATTATTTCCAATGTTTTTTTTTATTTCTTTATTTCTTATTTAAGGAGAATACTATTCCTTGGATTGTAATAACGAAATACTGAGGCTGATATAGAATAGATTTCAAATGAAGGAAGTGCACTAAGTTCTGTATAATCGTTGTAGAAGGAAACTTTGTTCTATGAGGGGACTCGCCGATGGTACAGTGGTAGCATCGTCGCCTTGTAATCAAGGGGTGCCGGGTTCGATACCCGGTGAAGGCACATTGTGATTTGAATCCCACTTTAAACTGTGGGTCCAGTCCCGATTAGCCTTTCTGTAAATCAGATGAAGGAATGTTGCAGCTGTTATTTTATTCTGTAAATTTAGCCTTCAAGTTTATGAGCAAAATACATGTAGTATCTACTGCCTACATTTTCATTCGTTATTAAACACATTTCACAAAGTAGTTTTATCGAACTTCAGAGGGAAGCTGACAGCAATGTCAGGGTGGCGGGAGCTTGTTTACGACCAGGGTGTATTCCGAGACTATTTTTCGCCGTTCCCCACTTACAAAGGTTTCGCTATTATCAATGGACACCGTTGCTTCAGGGGGCAAACACCAAACATAGGGCGAGGTTGACCTGCAGTAGCGGGTACGTGCCATAAATCAAGGCCTAAAGTAGGAATGAAAGTTGATGCAAGGGAGGGGCAATAAAAATTCTGTAATTTGGTTTGCTTGCTGACAGGAAGTTTTGCAGGAGAAGCTGAAAAGGAAAACGGCAGACTTTGAATGAAAGAGGGACAGTGAACACAAGTTCTTTGTATTATTCGCCGACACACAAGCTTCCATTTCGAAAGGTGAGGCTATCAGCAGCGAAGTTATTAGAGGGTTGGAAGCAGTGACGACGCCAGAGGGGCAGGGGGACACTCCATGTCAGACACTTCGCCCCCCACCCGGGTCCCCCAACTGAAGTTAATTAAACATCGAATAATAAGAGACTTCATTTATAAGAGTATGACGATTTTCACCTTTTCAAAGTGGTGTATTCTGCATGATATCACTTTCCTGCTTATAATACCAACTTGATTAACAAATATTAATTTTCTTCGTCAAAGATTCGAGCGCCGACCGGGGCATAGGTGATTTCTCATTCATTTATGTCCTGTAATAGACGAGATTAACCTAAGTTTTACCCAGTCTTAAGAACGGGGGAAAAGTGTTGAATGTGGATGAAAAGGCTTGCTCGAAACAGGATGCTGGATGCAAACTGCCTCATTTGGCTGTTCTTGCCATTGAGAAGAAATGTCAAGTCCTGAACGTACCAAAGGTGCGCAATGTGTTCTCCAAAGCACATGGAGCAGAATTCTCCTACAGGAGAATTGCACTTCACTAAGTGCCTCACATTGTTTCTAATACTTAAGAAGATTAATTTCTTCCAACGTCACGTTTATTTTGCAAGAAAATTAAACTCTTAGAAGCATTATTTTCATCATTTATATTATTATCTTATAACTTAAATATTTATATCAGTAGTTTCATCTCAAGAAAGACGATGGATTATAAAATTATGAATGTCTTTCAATACTGAAATAGGCCACTAGAGACAACGCAACTTACCAATAAAAAATAATTAATGTCTTTATTAAAATGAATCATGTGGAGATAAACTCGTAATCAAGAAGTAAATTTAGTCAGTAAACGTCCACTCTAAATAAAAGACACCCTCAAAACACCATACATGAATATAATAATAATAATAATAATTATAATAATAATTATTATTATTATAATTATTCTTATATAAGTATATATATATGTGTAGTGTTTTCGGGCGTTTTAATGTGACTGCCCCCTTACAATATTTTGTTGCCAGGCTTCCCCCCCAGTCAAATTTCCCTGGCGCCGTCACTGGTTTGAAGTAAATTTATTAGGTCGAGGAAAGTAACATTAGCTGTTGACAGTGTTGCACCAAAGGACGTGATATGTGCTACTGTTTGTATAAATGATAGGAAATTTAAGCAAAAAATTATAATTGTTGAGACTTGAGAGTTGTTTCCTTCATTTGATCTTAGAAAGAGGTTTTCTGAGACAGAGTGGGATTATTTTACACATACATGGGAAAGGGTGGTTGTTTAAAGATAGAGACGTATTTTGCACATTTTTTAGAAGTTCAGATAAAACGAGAATTTAGCCTTACTGTTATGAAAAGAAATAACGCAGTACGGGGATATAATAACTTAACATTTTTCGCACCTGGTGGGATGCAACACAAGAGTATTGCAGGAAGTCTATGAACGAGTATGAAGAAGGATATGTGAAATTTGACTTACCTGCGGGTGAATTAGTTTATTCTAATATTCTTAACGTTGATTTTTTTTTTAAGTCCACTTGATTCGCAAATAGGCTAAATCACGAACCGACCTACAGTTTAAAGTGCGATCCGATCCACTTTGTGCCTCCATTGAGTATCGACGCGAGGACCCTTCATTACAAGACCTCGACGTTCTTACTACGCCATCGGGGAGGCACCCAATTTACACAAATATGTTGATTCCACTAACACGTTATATGCATAATCTGATAATGATGCACTTTTGGTGCATCTAAACATATTTTTTTCAACTATAGCATGTCTAAAAGAATCATTGAAGTTGGGATTTTTATAACTTCAGGAGGCACGGCTCTGTAAACGTGCGATATAAACATAATGCAGGTTTGCCTTCCATACGTGGTGGTTTTGTTACGTTTCTTCGCTTCGTAAAACACACTTTTGCAGGAAAGGCTTCTTGCATCCTCCTGGGGCCTTGCTCTAGCTAAACAAAAAATATATTTGTTTAGCATAATCGAGGGTTACATATTCTTGCCGAACTTACTAGAAAACAAGGATTCTATTAAGATCATACTGCTTTGAATGACAGTATCAATGAAGTTTTATGTACGCTACTACTTATAATAATGAGCATAAAATGTTAATCAGGAACTTTATTTTTCGTCAACTGGATGTAACATCTTTTTTTGTTATTCAGCAAATATTCAATTCATCACCTTTTTCGACATTAATTTTCTTGCCAGGACAGCTGTTTTTATGCAGATTTTGACGATCTTAACTACACGTAAGCTAGATATTAGCTAATATTTGTGCTGTTATATTACTATTCTTCTACCATCTTTGTAACATGTCATGCAATAACAATAATAGAATTGATTAATTTACATATTCAAGTGAATAGACCTATGAATTATATAATGCATTAATTTAAACATTTGCTTAATTGTTGTCGTTAATGTTATTATTATCATTTTTTCTGAAACACTTGGCTCAGACACCCTCCCCCGACATATATTTCTGCGTGCCTGCCGAAGGATAAATTAGATCAAGCGGTGGTGGTACCGGACTAAGAGGCTAAAGGGAAAACAAAGAAGTATGTGCGTCATAAGCTGGGCATAAGAAACAGCACAATATCACAAAGAAACACTTGTTGAAACTTATGTCATAGAAGATGTTTAACAATATTAAGAGCAATAAATGCTTTCTATTTGTAATATACTAAATATTGAAATTTTAAATAATCTTTTGTGTTCGTACTACACATTTAAAAACTTTTTTGTTGCTCCCAGCGCCAAGCTTAGAATTTAAAGAAAAAATGTACATTTTCATAGTGCACGGAAGTTCGACATTCAGAAAGAAAGAAGGTCTATTGGAAAACATTTCAAGACTTTCCAAAAGGTATAGCAGTAATGAAAAAGAGCACTCACTTATACCGTGTTTGTTACAAACTGTCCGGCTTCCCGCGGTAGCTGATCGCTGGCTTTTCTAGCATAAACCAAGCGGTGTTGCTGCTGAAGACCGCCTGAACTCCGTGCTGGGGAAAGCCAAAGCCAGGCAGCAAATTAAAATACGCAACGTGGCAACAGCGTCTACGTAAGCTCCTCTCTTCTGTCTTCCATTCGCTCCTCGCTGCCCAGCAGACGATTTTTTCTCGTTTCTCATTGGCACCAAAACTGTCGAGCGATCGCTAGCGCGGGAAACGGGACAGGTTCTAACAAACGTAGTATAAATGTACGATGGATAGACAGTTGTATGAATCGAGAAAAACCACAAAGTAGATTTCATAAGATACCTAGCAATCAGAAACCAACAAACTGCATTTTTAATATTATTGTCCTCATGATTAACGAACCTTATTTATTCTCACCACGCAATGGGTAAAATATTTGGAGCTTTATCCCACCTTCCGGAAAAATATTTCGTGTTTCTGCTACTTTTGACTTTTTTTGGCATGATATCCCGGATCACTTTTACGAGACGAGACGGGACGAGACGAGACGAGACAGAACCCTTCGAGACGGGACACGAGACGGGACAAACGAATATTTTCGAGACGAGACACGAGACGAGACAGCATTTTCACGAGACGGGACGGGACAGACCAAAGTCTCGTCTCGTCTCGTCTCGTGGGCAACACTACTCCAGGGTATGGAGATTCGAATTGGCAACACACCGCTCCTTGCTCCGGCTGGTCAGTTGGAAGCACCAGTTCTCACCCAGGGATCGGGATTAAGACGATCCCCTTCCTCCAGGAAGGAAACCACCGAATTGCGACACGTGACAGTAAATAAAATTAAAATACTTTATTATTAAAATGTCCAAAATCTTTAATCACGAATCGCGCGCTTACATACTGATTCGCACAAGTTAAAATTATATTTTGTTGGGTCATGCACGCTCGTAGGCAGTGATAAGCAACTTATTTGACACGAGAGTTCGCGCACCGCCTTCACAGTTAATAGCAAGACCTCAACTGCCTACCTCAAGCGCGAGGCGCAGCATAACAGATTGTTCTATCTTACAATAATACAAACTCATAACATAAAATAACACACGAAAAACTGATAATTTATATAACACATCAATGTTAATTAGCGATACTAAGCTAAAGTTCAGGTTGGCAAGAATTAAAAATGCCAACGTGGAAGTTTTTACATCGCCAAAAGCACGTAGCGTGGTTCCCCCACTCCTAACATAAACAGCCAATAAGAAAACGATATTTTATTGAAAACGAGGGAGAAATACTTTGCTATAATATTAAAATATTAAACTATATAGCAATAACTAAACTGATTTGATCAAATAATTCATATTTGCCCATGCACATAAAAAGGATTAAATGAAGATAGATTTAGTATATGAATTTATAACGAAGATTAATATACTTCAATCTTGTACATATTTGAACAAAAATCGATATTAAGAAGAAATGTATTTAACAACAAAATTTGCGTGAAAGATAGTAATAATTCTAGCCATTTTAGATTTGAAAAACAATGAAAACGTTGCATATATTATTTGGGATAATTATTAGCCTATAAATTCTGAATAAATGTTGCAAAAAACGCGAAAAATATTATAACATAAGATAAAACGTAAATATATACATGAATTATGAAAACAATTAAGTATAAATAATTTAATTCAAGTTCTTAACTTGAAAGTATACGAATAAGATAAATGCCAATATACGACTGAAATCTGACTAACATGGCGCTCGTTACAAAGTTGTTCATTCACATTTTCATTCTTTTAATTGTAGGCCTACAGTCAATCTCCGTGGCGGAGTGGCTATCGCAGTGTGCTATGACGCGAGGGGTTCCGGGTTACAATATCGGTCTTGGCTTTGGTGTTCTTTTATCAATTCATCACTCATCCTCATCTTCGCGATTATCCAAAAGTGGCAGAGAAGTGAAGTAAAATAAACCAAATCAACCAATCAATTTTAGTTTTACAGAAGAAGGAGCTGATACTCAAGCTGACGATTTCTTCTTCCGTTTTAATGTCAACCAATGGCCATCAGATTATAGATAATGAAGTGAATGAAATTATGATGGGCAATTCTCCTACTATTTTTTTGCCATTGGGTGTACAAACAATATAAGTAACAGTACTTTTGCAATGGCATCGGTTTTTTTAGCTTTTGCTTTTGAAGTAACATAAAAAATATTGACTTCCTTAACAAACCACAGATGAACACTACACTTCGAACGACGAAGGTACCTAATTTTTCTAGAAAAGGAAAAAAATGGTTTAGTTGTAACTAATATTTTTGTCAATATTTCCATTTTCTATCGGACTAATAATCTTTATGTGACAACATGCACGTTTTGTTTAATTTAAATGTGAAGTATTTAAAAAACAACTTGAAATGTATTCGCTTAACAGGCTCTGTAAAGTTAATATTTAAAGGTATGTATATTTATAAGTCTTTAATGGCTATGATTAAACAGGATTGGCTGATCGCGCACCGTTGAACGCAGCACCGAAATGCATTCTCTATGGATATATTCACATTGTGCATGCACAGTGTGAACACCTCTGGTGATCGTTTTCCGAAACAACCTCTTGCCATTAAGCCATTTAGAGGTGGCTTCGTACATGCTAATTTCAACCACTTTGCCATCAAGGAAGTTGCGTCGGAGGCCTAAAAAATTAGTTTCCAGGGCAAGGCAGAGTCGTCTACACAACTAGCAACAATAATAGCCGTTGTAGAACAGCAATTAGTGTCCCAGCGGGGATTGGGTCCGAGAAATGCAAATTTCCCTCCAAGGTTTTAAGTGGCCATTTTCTCAAAGACCTCAGGACCAAGGACGAGAAGACACAAGAAAAAGGTTACTTTTTTTTATCAGGCACCGATCTTCTTCCTGCCACGAACGCAGGAAACGACAGGAAAAAGTGAATGATAAGAAAGATTATTAGGCTTAAAACTCCCAACATGACTCCCCTCTAGCGGAGCGTGGGATAATTAGAAAAGCGAGAATGGAAACTTCCGGTCTACTTGTTTCATCGCTTTCTGACCTCCGCTGGATTCTCGAGGTAGCAATAAATTCCTGGCCTGGGCCATTACGCGTCGCGGATTCGTTTGAGGAATGCCCGAGCCTCTCTCCATTTCCAGCTCTGGAATCATGGATGCGTGAAGACGAAAGGAAACGTAGCAACGCGCCGTTGTTTGTTATTGTAAATGTGCTGTGTGTTACTGGAATTCCTCCCTGTAAACATACACTGCGTTGCTGGTGCTGCCCTCTGGCCGCTGTCTTTGATTGAATCAGTCGGGACGCAGCAGTTAACAACTTCGGATTTCTATCTCTGTGCCAGCACGCTGGAAGAAAAGGAAGAAACGAGCTTATGCACTGTGCTTCCTCGTAACATTCTAGATGCTCTAATGTTTCAACTGGTACTTTGTATGGGTTAATTCAAGAATAATTGATCTTTCAGGCGCAGAAATAACTTAAATATACATTTTTTAAATACAAATGTCAATGTAATTGCACATAAAATTGAGGAAACAGAATATACGACTTAGAATAAGGATTGACAAGGTAATTTACTTGTTACGTTTTTTACATAAATGCTTTACTAGTAATTGACTTCACGTAGAAAACCAGTTTCTCACGTAAATGTAGAAAACTAACTTTCTTTCGTAAATCAACCGTATAAACACTGCTTTCATTTATCACATTTTAAACTTTAATTTTGGTACATATTTCAGCATAAAATCATTATTTTCCTGAATATTGTATATGTAGCCACCTCACACCATCATCTTAACAGATTTTAAAAATATATTTACGCATATTTTTTAAAAAATGAGATACCTGTTGACACGGAACAGTGAAATTGCGGCACAGTGTTTGAGAGCTAATTTAGGGCAATTTCATGCTGCTGAATAATGATATAATAATATATTTCCTGAATTGGCTCTAATTTATGAAATAAATGCAACTAAACCAAAATGGCGGAAACATAAGACATACATATAAATGAACTTCCAACAACAATTTAATATTTCTTTTTGTGATTACAATCATTATTATAAAAATAAATTTATATAGGCCTATGATCAAAATAATTAAGAAAATATGTACACAATGAAGTAACAAACTATGTGAAACGTTTTCTATACGATTTTCTGCTGTATTGCTTTTGAGGACAATCTCTCTGTAAGCTCCAACAGTAGTCGGCCATCACGTGGCGATCCCACCGTCCCTGGTACCTTTCTTCCATTATCCTTATATCCTGATGGAACCTTTCTCCCCGTTCTTCACTAAAATCACCAACGTTCTCAGGGAATCTGTCAATGTGGCTATGTAGAAAATGTATCTTCACACTCATATTAGCTCCCAATTTCTCAAAATTTTTCAACATATTTCCAACTATATCGCGGTACTTTTCTGCTCTGTGATTCCCCAAAAAGTTTTTGACGACGGACACAAAGCCCAGTCAGGCCTCAGATTCGATGTAAGACATGTAAGTTGTAAAATTGGCATCATTTATGAGTGTACGAATTTGTGGTCGTCCGTCAAAGATTCCTGCCTTCAATGTTTCAATGCTTAGTCCTGGAAAAGTGTGGCATATATATTTGAAACAATCACCACTTGTATCTAAGGCCTTGACAAACTGTTTTATCAACCCAAGTTTAATATGCAGTGGAGGAAGGATGATTTTGTCCCTATCTATCAGCGGTTCATGAATGATATTAGCTTTTCCCACTAATATTTTCCCTTGGGGGCCAAACTTTTATCGTCCAATGCTTTTCTCTAGCACGACTATCCCACAAACATAGGAAACAGGGATACTTTGTGTACCCACTTTGCTGTCTTAGTAAAAAAATCACCATCTTCAAATCCACACACACGAGCCACTTATGTTCAGCATATTCAATTTTTTTTCTAAAACCATTTTTATGTTTTGGTATTCTTCCTTAAGGTTTGTTGAGTGTCCGATATATTGCCTAGCAATGCTTCATAAGTTGCCTAGCAACAATTTACAAATAAATAAATAAGTTTATTATGGGCATTTCAGCCCATTATCAAATTTTGATATTACCGAGAAAAGCGTAGAGTAATTTTACCTCCTATATTTTCCATGGTGTGTTTATTTTTATAACTGGAGTCAATTCGACTGAACCAATCATACAATTGTCAATAACAGATTTTGAGTGCTGAAACTGTTATTAAACTTTATGCCGCAAAATAAAATTTTTTTTTTGTTCCCCAGTGTAATCATTAACGACAGTTTATTGGGTTGGGTTTCAAAGTTTTAGTAAGAACTTCAAATTCCTTTTCCATACGTATTATACACTTGCATAAGCCAATTATGATGCGAATGTGAATATGGAAGTTTGTAAAATTTTAATGTAAGAGCACATACAAATTCGTAAGGAAAGTTTTAATAATAGTAGATAAAAAATGTGACTCCCACCCCAACTCTGATTTCTTGACCAAACGACCACAAAAAGTTGAAAAACTCACTTTCTCTCCCCGTTCCGCGCCTCATTTATTGCGCTGACGATGTTTCACGGACGCAAAAAGGCAGTGATGAGTGAAAGATGAGCTCTCATCTTCTCATCCCTCTCATCCCTCTCATTCTCCTCTCATCCTCTCATCCTCTTCTCATTCTCCTCTCATCCTCTTCTTATCCTTCTCTTATCCTCTCATCCTCCTCTCATCCTCTTCTTATCCTCTTCTCATCCTCTCATCTTCTTCTCATCCTCTTATTTTTTTATTTTCTCATCCTCTTATTTTTTGAAAGATGAGTGTAGCTTATCGTAATTTTCCAAGTCTGGGACCAAATGTTTATATATCGTGACCTTCGTAAACCTCTCCTCTCATCTTCTCATCTTCTCATCTTCTCATCCTCTTATTTTTTGAAGGATGAGTGCACCTTATCGTAATTTTCCAAGTCCGGGACCAAATGTTTATATATCGTGATCTTCGTAAACCTCTCCTCTCATTTTCTCATCCTCTTATTCTCTTATTCTCTTATTCTCTTATTTTTTCATCCTCTCATCCTCTTATTTTTTGAAAGATGAGTGCACCTTATTGTAATTTTCCAAGTCCGGGACCAAATGTTTATATATCGTGACCTACGTAAACCTCTCCTCTCATCCTCTCATCCTCTTATTTTTTGAAGGATGAGTGTACCTTATCGTAATTTTCCAAGTCTGGGACCAAATGTTTATATATATTGTGACCTTCGTAAACCTCTCTCTCGGGGGAGGGAACGATGTACCACACACACACACACACACACACACACGCGCGCGTATGCCTCTTATTATTTTCCGTATTGTGACGCAAGCAAACAAATAATAATTGTTGTTTTTTAGGATCCCTGGCCCCTATATAACCTCGCCAGGGGTGCGTGGTAACGGCGAAATCATCACGAGTTTAGATTTGTACTGCGAATGTTGTCAAAAATTTAATCAATGTTGTTTATTCTCGATGCTAGAATCTTACATAGATTATTCTCTAAAAACGAAAATCGATAATCCTATGCCAAGCCCCCAAGCTATTCAGGCAATTTCTAATGTTCGCGTGGATAGCGACGCTCGGTAGAATTTTTCCTGTCCCTGTGGAGAAATTGTGTTTCGTCGCTCAATGTAACATTTTTATTACGGACCAAACTATCCACAGCAACCCCTCCCCAAACCTATTCATCTTGCATCCTCTTTCGCCCGAAGAGATTCTATTTTTTTCAGCTTTCCCACGGTTCTGAATGAAGAATCCATCACATCCCCGATAACAATAGAATCAGAAGCGGATGCGGCGGAAGCAAACACAGCAGCATCTTCCGCTTTTTGAGTTTTATACTGGGAATCGTCTGTTTCACACACCACACCCTGACGGGGCGTGGAATAGAGGCCGAGGGGAAATAATCGACAATACATGCATGGGTGGAACTATCAACGTCCCGTTTATTGTTATTTGTCCCCTACAGGATATTGTGCACATCACAAAAATCTTTTGTTGAAAAAAATATAACATGAGTAAATCAGCCAACAAGGGTTTTTATTTGCTAGAATATTAACTATAGCTCTCATTGTGTTTTCACCGAAGAGAGTCGCGTGGAGTAGGAAGGAGAGAAGGAGAAAAAAAAGAGGAGTTCCTATATAACGTACCAGTTTCTTCTTTTGTACATCATTATCATAGTGAACGTCAATTGTGGCAGTTCAGTATTTTTTAATTTGTTTGTCTGGCAGTATACATATATATCATCGTGGAAGTTTTAGTGAGCTACAAGTTTTATTTTGAAGTCTCTCTATCTCTCTTGAAAGGTGAACGTCAATCGTGGCAGTTCAGTATTCTTAATTGTTTATCTGGCAGTATACATATATATCATCGTGGAAGTTTTAGTGAGCTACAAGTTTTATTTTGAAGTCTCTCTATCTCTCTTGAAAGGTGAACGTCAATCGTGGCAGTTCAGTATTCTTAATTGTTTATCTGGCAGTATACATATATATCATCGTGGAAGTTTTAGTGAGCTACAAGTTTTTATTTTGAAGTCTCTCTCTCTCTCTCTTGAAAGGTAAGTTTTTATTTTTTTCATGATATATTAATATTTTTTGTTTTGCGTCTGACACACACATATTCAGAGGAGTCATAAAAAATTGACACACACTTACATGTCGTATATTTTTAACCTCCTACAACAGTGCACACACACACATACATACATACATACTGTTCCCGTCTAATATATATGTGGAAGGAAAAAATGTCTAGCATTTTTTCAATTTTTTTTCCTTCTGTTTCAGTGCGCTTTCCACTATCACCACCACCATCACCACAACCCCCCCAAAAAATTTCTCTGTATATATAAATAACAGAGAGAAAAAATGGAACCGCAACCAGGTCCCTCCGGTCTTTGCGGGAAAGTGGCATGTCGCAACTGTGGGATTTTGATTTCTAAACCTAACATTGCTAGACATTTGAAAAAATGTCGTCTACCGGATCATGATGTCGTAGTCCCGCCGGCAAAAAAACCTCGCATTGATGCGCATGAAGGGGGTGCTTTGAATAAAAGTGCACGTATTATGACCTATAAATCTGGAAGCGATGAAAAATGTGACTCGAGCATATTCCTCAACAATGTGAAATCTCTGGTAGTCGATAAATTACGTGATTGCCTCGTCAATGTTGCAATTAAAATTCATCTCGTCTTGACCCTGCTGTATGAGAAAGTTGTCTCGTCCGAGTCAAGCACTTTTAGCTTTTACGTAGGGTGTGAAGCCTTACACGATGACAATAACGAGGATCTTGACGAGATAGTGACACGGCTATTTGATCACCTGACACAAAAACAAGAAGAGTTTGAAGGTAGAGGAAGTGGATGGAGTCTTTGCGGTCGCAGCCACATGTTAGAACTTAGAGTCTGCAATTTCAAACCATTACGCAGCGCTCAAAAAAAACAAAAACAAAAAAATGTTGCACGAGACATTAAAAAAAAGCAAAATGCAGTGTTGAACATAGAAAGTAATGATCAGAAGAGTTTCCTATGGTCTGTCATCGCCGCATTACACCCAGCTAATAATAATAACCCCCAACGTCTGTCCAATTACAGAGGATATGAGGGGAGATACGAGAATATGATGAGAGGAATTTCCTATCCTGTGCCCCTGAATAAGATCAATCAATTTTTAAAAAACTATAGAGAGGAAAAAGGAGAAGATATCGATATTTCTGTGTTTGGGGTTGACGATTCCGGCAATATTCGTGTGTTAAGACCTGCTAGAAGCCAGAATAATGTAATTCGACTCTTGCTTGTAGATGGCCGTTACAGTTTGATACGGAATTTCTCACGATTAGTAGGAAGACAGATCACCAAGAATCGCGATAAGATGGAAATTTGCGATCGGTGTTTGAGAATTTTTCGCGGGGGTAAGAAGATGAGAGAACAGCACAAGTGTTTTGGCTCCGTGAATGCAGAACCCGAAGATGTCATGCCGGAACCCGGAACCAAGATGAAATTTCAGAAACACCAGGCTCTTCTCCACCATCCCGCTGTCCTTTATGCCGACTTTGAAAGCTTCCAAGTTCCCATGACGTCTTGCGACCCTGATCCTTCTACCTCAAGCACGATACAAATTTTTCACCACGAGCCTTGCAGTTTCTCCATCTACGGAGAAAAATTGAATGATGTCATCTTGTATTGCGGACCTGATGCGGCAAAACATTTTGTTAAGAAGATAGCGGAATGCGCGAGAGAACTTGCACCCAGCCTGAAAGGCTCTTACGTTTCTCCACCTGCTCTCACGACGGAACAACAACGGGGACATGACGCGGCGACAAGATGCGAGGAGTGTAACCAGGCTTTCACCGCCGAAAATTACAAGG
Source organism: Lepisma saccharinum (assembly GCF_977018435.1). Taxonomy (NCBI): domain Eukaryota; kingdom Metazoa; phylum Arthropoda; class Insecta; order Zygentoma; family Lepismatidae; genus Lepisma; species Lepisma saccharinum. The sequence goes on along the minus strand of NC_139247.1, from coordinate 3,765,481 downwards.
TCGTCCACCATGACCACCAGAATGGATTATTTCTGAGCACCATCTGTAATTCGTGCAATCTCAAAATTAAGGAGTCGCATTTTGTTGCCGTGTTTCTGCATTACACGGAGAAGTACGATACGCATCTTTTTGTTAAAGAGCTCTACAACATAACTTCTCGAATCAGCATCATTCCGAGAACGAGTGAGAAGTATATTGCGGTAAGAATTTGGATCCCTCTCCAAGAAGGAGGAAGTGTGGAAGTGCGAATCCTGGACTCTTACAATTTCCTGTCCTCCAGCCTCGCAAGCCTTGCATCTCAACTTGGCGACGAAGATCTTGTAGCCACCAAGCAAAAATGTTTTTCGGGGAGAGATGAGAATTTGAATCTGTTGCGTCGCAAGGGCGTCTACCCCTACGAGTACGTCAACGATTTCGAGAAATTTGACGAGACGGAACTTCCACCCCGGGAGGCATTTTATTCTTGTCTCACGGAGGACGTCTGTTCCGAAGAGGACTACGAACACGCTCGTAGTGTGTGGACGGCCTTCAATTGCCAAACTTTTCGCGATTATCACGATCTCTATCTGAAATTGGACGTGACTCTCCTCATGGATATTTTCGAATCGTTTCGTAAGAGATGCATCGCGATATACAAGTTGGATCCTGCGTATTTCTTCACGACGCCGGGGTTGACTTGGGAATCGATGATGAAATACACCAACGTGGAACTAGGACTCATCGCAGAGAAGGAACAGTATGCTTTCATGGAGAGTGCGATACGCGGTGGCATCGTCCAATGTCCCCGACGCTATGCTCAGGCAAACAATTCTCATACGCCTGGTTACGATGCATCGAAGCCCAACACCTACATTGTCTACTGGGATGTCAACAACCTGTACGGCCACTCCATGTCCCAGTGTCTTCCCATCAGCGACTACGCGTGGATGACCGAAGAGGAACTCTCCTGCGAAGATTTTCTCAACTGGAGGGAAGATAATGAATGGGGCTGTTTCTTGGAAGTGGATCTCGATTATCCCGAAACGCTTCACGAGAAACATCACGGATTGGCCCTGGCCCCCACCAAAAAGAAGCCACCTGGAGGATCATCGGAGCCAAAACTCATACTAAGCATGGAGAACAAGCGGAATTACATTCTGCACTACCGACTCCTCCAATTTTACATAAGTCACGGCTTGCAGTTGAAGAAAGTTTATAGAGGATTGAAGTTCCGACAGAGCAGGTGGCTGGAACCCTACATAACCGAGAACACGCGACGCAGAGCACAATCGACATCGCCTGCAGACAAGGATCTGTACAAACTGTTCAATAACGCCATCTACGGCAAGACGATGGAGAACGCGCGTAATTACATCGATGCAACGTTGGTCACGGACGAAAAAAAATTTGAAAAGATCGTCGCGTCCCCCTACTTCAAAAACTTCACCAATTTCGACGAGAATCTAGTATTCGTCGAGAGGAACAAAAAGCAAGTGACGCTCAACAAGCCGATTGCCATAGGTGCCACCGTCCTTGAACTATCAAAATTGCACATGTACCAATCGTACTACGATCAGTTTCAACCCTTTTATGAAGATAACATCCAAATATGTTACATTGACACGGATAGCTTCATTTTTCTAATCCAAACACAAAGCCTCAAACATGATCTGACTAAGATGAAGCATCTGTTTGATTTTAGCAACTTACCATCAGACCATCACTTGCATTCGACAGAAAATAAAATGATCATAGGAAAGTTCAAAGATGAAGTTGGCGGGGAGTACAGCAGGGAATTTGCGGGGCTTCGTGCCAAAATGTACTGTGTAAAGATTGCAGAAGAAAAAGAGATCAAGAAAGCGAAGGGGGTGGGAAAAATAAGTACTAGCAAATTTAGCATGCAAGACTACACGGAATGCCTGTTTCAAGGTAAAAGGCAACTCAGCACAGATCATCGCATTGCAAGTAAATTGCATGATTTGTACACGACGCGCGTAACCAAGGTCGCATTGGATGGCAGAGACAACAAGTTACGTGTTCTCGATTGTCAAATCCACACGAGAGAGTGGGACCACTACAATAAAAGCGATAAATGTGACGTGTGTTAACCGTAACCCCATAGCAATGAAGTCCGCTGTGTTTTTTTGCTATTCTTCTTCAAAAACATACGGAGGAAAAGGGGAGCCCTCGGGCGATGAAAAATAAGAGTTGAATTTAATGAGCCTCGGTTTGGAGCGGGCTTAACAACATAATAACAGCTTGCAACTTTTCATCGCCCGAGGGCTCCTCTTTTCCTCCGTATGTTTTGAAGAATGGCAAAAAAAGCACAACGTGTTAAATAACTAACAAGAACAATGAATCTTTTTGGTTTCCGCAAACAAAGCAACATGGACACTCCATCACTAAATTCCAATAACCTCTTACCTTCCATGTTATCTAAACTCAATGGTCTAGTAATTGTACATCTTAATAGTATATGGACAAAAATAAATGACGATGTGGGCAAGATGTTTTATGTTTTTAATAACAATTTACATTTCTATGAAATTCCGATCGACGGGAAACTTCAAATCACCGTGAATCCGGAGAACACAGGCGAAATCAAAATTTCTACCGGCAAAAACATTTTTCGAATGAAGCACGACAAGGTACTTTCTAACATGTCGTACGATGTGTCTGTAGGAGATTATCTTTACGTGGAACTCCTAGGAGATTACGACAAACTCGTTCCTCTCTTCGTAGAATTACGAATCGTCTATTCTATTATAAATAACCATTAACCAAAAAATGCCTAACGACATTTTCGGCAACACCAAGCGTGTAGACCATGCAGAAGAGATTCTCATGCTGGACGTTCGAGTTAAGAAGTTGAGGACCGATTTGATCGCTTTGCAGGAGACCTTAAACAAAAGTTTAGAGTCTGAGATCGCTACGCTCCAAACGCAATGTCTCGATCCCATTCTGAAAATCGATTCCGAACTGAAAACACTGATAAAAAATTATGTTGACGTACCTTCTTACGACAACATTTAAAATATACAGTTGAGCATGGATTCGCTTCAAAATGATTTGGCCAAATTACAGCAATTTCAATCGAAAAATGAAGATTTGGAAAAATTGAAACTCGAAATCGAAGAGCGAACTTCCGCAATAGAAAATAATTTCTCTGAACTTCAAACCGTCGTGAATGATATTGATGTAGAACGCTTGCAGGTTGTTGTTTCCAAATTACAAGAAGAATTCACCGGCACGTTGGAAGAAATCAAATCCAAGTTGCAGACTTTGGAAGATACAATGACGAACCTACCATCGTCGGACGAACTGCAGGTTATTGGTAAAAGCGTCGCGAACATAAAAATTCAACTGGAGGCTTATCAAGATTTTGAACACATTCAAACCACCATCGCTACGCTTCAGGCGTCTCTGGAGTTGATCAACGAAGAAATTAAAAATATTCACGCTGAAGCAAGTGTGTTGACGAGTATTCAGGACACGTTAAGCACGGTTCAGCAGAAGATCCAATATTTGGAAAATTTGAACGTCGAATCCAATCTTACTCATTTTCATCACGTACTGGACAACATACAGGGTGACTTGGAATCGTTACGAACGAGCGTGCCTTCGAGCGAAGATTTGGAAAAATTGAAAACGGCGGTGACGGCACTATCAGATTCGAGTGACATCAAAAGTTCGTTGAGCGATGTCGAGAGTAGGGTGGCCAATCTCCCCACCTCAAAGAATTACACGCTTTGAAAAGGAACATATCACGTATGCTGAAACGACTGGAAACGGAAACGGCGAACGTGGAACAGATTCGAGACGAACTTGCTTCGCTGGTGTCGACGCTGCCCACTTCGCAGAGCGTCGTCGACCTTCACACGCAGTTTACAGAGATGCGAATCATCGTGAATGATCTTACCGAGAAGAGCTCGAAATTGAATCAAATCGAGAACCTTCAGAACATTGTGGTCAACATCAGAGATCAAGTTGGAGTGCTGGAATCAACGCAGGAATCGACGCTGGCCTCTTTCGGTGCCAAGTTGCAAGAACTCAACGAAAGCTACAAGCAGTTGAACGTGGAAGTGAAAATCAAACCGTCATTTTCTACCGTAACGGATACCATAGTCGAGCATTTGGTGCCCGTACAAAACACACTGGGTCAGCTTCACAGCAACCTCGTTAGCATCGATACTAAATTCGCTAAACTGCATTCTCTGCAAGCCATCGAAATTAACAGCGTACCCAATCAACAGAGAATCTCCACGTTCGTCGAAGGTAACAAACTGTACATGCTGCATCCTTATCATCCGTACTACAAGTTTCTCCTCGATGGCACGATTCAGGTAAACGAATTTTCGTACTGGTCTCACGGCAGAAAAGCTAGTGTTCCCACCATGACTTTGATATCGAATCGTGGTGTCCAGAAAGCAGGAAACATTCCTCTGGCGCGTTGGAACGAAACGCGCAACATATATGAAATACAGGAAGACGAAGACCTTACCGTTTTCGACGTGAGTGCCGGGGATAAGCTGATTGTTCAAAACACGAGCGAGGTGCCACCCTCTTTGAATCCCATCACGCTGGTGCTTCTCTTCAAACGTAATCTCTAAAAAAGAATGTCAAGGCAAGCCATCGTCCAAGAATTGCATAAACCTGCACGCCGCAACTACAAACGTTTGGCTGTGGTAACCAAGGGAATCGACGACCTCTGGGAAAGCGACCTCGTCGAAATGAGTAGCGGCAAGTTAAAAAACGTACATAAATTGAACAAGGGCAACAAGTACCTCCTCACCGTCATAGACACATTTTCGAAATTCGCATGGGCTCTACCTTTGAAGGCGAAAACGGGAACGTGCGTCACGGAAGCATTCCAGACAATTTTTCGCGAAAGCGGCGGCAGACGACCTCGGTTTCTGCACACGGACAAAGGGAAGGAATTTTACAATGCCGTATTCCAAAAGTTTATTCGGAAACACAACGTTCAACATTACTCGACCTTCAGTGACGTCAAGGCCAGCATCGTGGAAAGATTCAATCGCACTCTGAAATCGCGCATGTGGTCACGCTTCACGCTTCAGGGAAGCTACAAGTGGGTCACCATTCTTCCGGAACTTGTTAACAACTATAATCACACACGGCACGGAACGATAGGCATGAAGCCAGCTGACGTTACCAAGTCTGACGAGCAACGTTTAATTTCTAGCGTTTACTGTCCAAAGTACACGCCCACGACAAAAAAAGCTAAATACAAAATTGGAGAACAGGTGAGGGTCAGTAAATTGAAGCGAACGTTCGACAGGGGTTTCACACGAAACTGGAGCACTGAACTTTTTACCGTGGTTCGAGTTCTACCCGGGAACCGTCACACGTATATAATAAAAGACAGTGGCGGTGAAATTTTATTGGGGCGCTTCTACGAGGAGGAACTCTCTAAAACTAAATACCCCGACACGTACCTTATCGAAAAAGTTTTGCGCAAGAGAGGCAACAAACTTTTGGTGAAATGGCTGGGACTTCCGGAAACAAGTTGGATCGATTCAAACGAAGTGATTCTATGAGTACGTGGAATGTTGTGAAACGTTTACCTAATTCGGAAAGTGGAACGAAGAAAAAAAACGGTGAATTGCTCCCCGACAGCATCCGCTGTCTGATCGTAGGTCCTTCGGGGTGTGGAAAAACGACACTGCTCGTGGACAATTTTCTCCTCGCACCGAATTGGTTAGATTGGAAGAACAGGCACCTGTACGTGTTCTCGAAAAGTTTAGAGCAATCCAAATTCCAGCAACTGATGAAACTGTACGATGGTCTGGACATTGCAACGTTCGCCTCGGAAATAAAACCACTCGACGATTGTCGTGAAAATTCAGTCGTTGTGTTCGACGACGCCATCCTGGAAAATCAAAATGAAATTCGCAACTTTTTCACGCAAGGTCGTCACAAAGGAATGGATTGCTTCTACCTAGCTCAAACGTTTTCCAAAATTCCAAAACAGTTAGTACGCGACAACGCTAATTTCATATGTTTGTTTCGTCAAGATCACACCAACCTCAAGCACGCGTACGATGACTACGTAGGCGGAGACATGAACTACAATCAATTTTCGGAACACTGCTGCTCTACTTGCTGGAACGGTGACGATTTCGGATTCGCTACGATTGACATGACGAGGAAACCCAACAACGGAAAATACAGAAACAAAATCAACAACTTTCTAAACGTTCCAACGTTGTGAGAAACGACGTGTATAAATAACGTCATGACGAAACGAAAAATCGAAGACGAAAATCTCAAGCTTCGCGATTACCTCGCGAAACGCTTCAAAGGTTGGAAATCCGAGAATCGCGGATTCTACGAAGAGAAGAAACGTCAGGATCAACCTGTGATCGATGCCATCAGCGGTCTAGGTAAAGAAATTAAAAGTGTCACGGAACAAAATAAAAATTTGATCAACGAACTCGTGCCGCTCGCAGCTAAAAGTTACGCCGTACCCACGCCCATTTCGAGCATTCCTTCGACGCCGTTCGAACTGAAGGATGCACCGGCACGACGTCGAGCTATTGGTAGCACGTCGTCGTCTTCGGATAAAATCGAGTTGGGACCTTTGGCACGAGACTACCTGAGCACGGGGAAATTCGACAAGGATGAAGTGTTCGGATTGTATCCCAGCATGGAAACCAACGAAGGCGGCGGTGTGGTGTGGAAGATTGGGAAATCGAAGGTGACCTTCGAAGGCAACGACATTAAAGTCAATTTAGGCGACAAGGATAGTTGGAACAGGTATCCGGGTACGGTGGGACTGTGGGAACTCGTCGCCAAAAAGCAGCCGAAAGATTACACTGACGAAGATTACCAGAGTTACAAGGAAATTCTGATCATGACGGATGCCTTGTACCAGAACAACGACGCCTCGCAGAATAGGGTGAAATCGAGCAGCGGCGAGAAGTACAGGAATCTCATCAAACCGATTTGGAACCAGGTCAAAACAGGCAGCGGCGTCAAACGCTACAACACGTTACCCAAAGAATTCGTTTGGGTGGACGACGTGAGGAAGCTCGTGGACCGATTGTTGGTGATAGCCGGCGAAGAGAATGCAGGCAACCGTAATTTCTACAACGAGAAGGTTGGCATCGTGGACATGATCAGCACGAAACTTTCCAACTTCATCGTGAACGACGACAAGGGCATAGGTTACCTCATCAAAATCATCAACACGCTGCCTCCGAAATTTTGGAACGTGGCCGAAGGAAAGGGGCTTGTGAACGACATCATCAACAAGTTACCTTTCGAGATGCATCTACCTGGCTACCAGTACTGCGGACCGGGTACCAAACTCGAGAAAAGATTGGAGAGAGGAGACAAGGGTGTGAATCTGTTAAACGCGGCATGCAAAGATCACGACATCGCTTACAACACCACGCAGACGGATCTGGATGCACGTCACGAAGCAGACAGAAAGTTAGAGCACGCAGCTTTCGAAAGATTCGTGAGCAGAGACGCATCGTTGGGTGAACGGGTCGCCGCACTGGGTACCACCATCGCCATGAACACAAAACAAAAATTGGGGTGGGGTATATAAATAACATACAGTAAAAAAAACAACATGGCTTGCATAACTGATTTGCCGCACGAACTACTATCTAAAATATTCAAAAAGGTAGTTAACGGAGATGTTAATAAAGTTGTGATCATAGCTAGAACGACGCCGGCATTTCGCATGGGATGCGAAATAGTTCTCAAGGACCGTCTTCGGGAGATCAGTGGAATGAGGTGCGGTGATCTCGACACTCTTCTGTCGGCCGCGGGGGAGAAATTGAACGAGAGGTTGGATGAACTGCACGAGGCGAGGCAGGGAAGAAGACGGTATACTGATGATTGGCGTAAGTCCAAACAGGAAACTGAAGAAATCATCACGCACATCATCGCATTCTCCGAAGCACGAACTTTCTTCCTTTGTTAAAAAAATCTTCGATACAAATCGTGAAAAAAATATAATTATATATATAAATAATACGCATCGTGAAAAAAAATAATCTTCGGTATATATAAATAACACACATCGTGAAAATAAAAAATTAAATTTCTCTAACACACACACTGAAAATTTCTCTTCTTCGATATGACAACTGAAAAAATGAGTGACCTCCAAGCATTAAAACAAATGCTAAATTTGTCAGTTGAGTATGTAAAAATTCGGGAATTGGAAGTCGACAAACCTTACACGATAACTTCCGGTTCAATCGTTTCTACCCAGTATGGTCCCAAGGTACGCCTGTTGCTCAACGCACAATACAGTCTATTTTTACCAGATCGATACGCTAACATGTTATCGGACGAGAAGCTATCTATTTTAATCGGGAACAAAACTCGAATCGTGTACAAGGGGACAAAAGAACTTCTTGGCAAGAAAACAAAGCACGTAATAGAATTTGTGTAACAACTGCGAGGCCGTAAAAAAAATCTCTGAACATTTATATATAAATAACATACCGTAAAAAACTACACGAGAAAAATCTCAGAACATTTATATATAAATAACATACCGTGAAAATAACACATAGAGCATCAACATGAAGCCCAAGGGTGTCGTGTACCAGATACCATACTCCAATCTTAAAAATCTAGGTGCCCTCGATGGGTTACTTACCAAGAAACAACGCGAGAAGAAACGTTCTTGCTTGTCGAAAGGACACGGAATGAAATTGCTGCTCAGCACACCTCAATTGAAAAGATTACAGCGTTCGCGGAAACAGCAAAAGATCGGAGGTTTCATATTCAGCATCCCGGCCATCCTGGCAGCATTGGGGGCCGTTGGAAGTTTGGCCGGCGGAAGTGCCGCCATCGCGAAAACCGTCATCGACTCGAAGAAGAACAAGGCCGAGTTGGAAGAACAGAAACGTCACAACCTGGCCATGGAGAAGAAAGGAGGAAAAGGCGTAATAAGAAAGTTTAAAAAAAAGAAACAGAAGCACTCACCAACCGAGACATTGAATCTCTGATCGAACCGTTACGATTCAAATACTTCAGAGGAGTTTTCATGTCCGACTCGTTACCTTCAACCGTCAAAAGAAGAGAATGTGGAGTAGTTAACTTGGACAATCAAAAAAATCCAGGCACGCATTGGATATGTTACCACAAAAACGATGACAATAACAAAGCATTTGTTTTCGATTCTTTCGGAGGTGTTCCACCTACAAATTTAATTCATTATCTGAAAACGAACAAAACCTCTAGATACTACAACGACGAACGCATTCAAAATTTCGGAGACGTGAACTGCGGCCATCTCTGCCTCTCCGTGCTCGCGTTTCTCTCTAAAATAAATAACCCTACGATCGAGGATTTCCAGAAAGCATTGTGGAACCTCAAACAGCATCACTAGGATGGGCGTGTTCCATCTCACGAGCGAATCTTCAATCTTGAAACTCACGCTGCACGACGACATCGTCTATCCTAAATCCGTGGCTCTGCGTGCATTCTACAGCATGTACCTCATACCTAATGTTACGCAGCACAACAACAAAATTAGCGTCGGAAGCGAACACATCGTCGTCACGCCAGGACAATACAATCTTTCCACTTTGCAAGCTCAATTACCCAAAGGCACATACCTTTCTCAAAATTCGGTCACGCACAGAGTGGAAATCCTATCCGCGACGGAGACCGTGGACCTGGGCACCATGGGAGAACTTTTAGGTTTCGAGAACGACACCAAACTCGAAGCTGGCATCAAGCACGTAGCAACCAACATTCCTAAATTCTTGGCCATAGAGACTCTGAACGTACACTGTAACGTGGCCGAAGGTATGATCACGAAATCTTCGGACGGATTATTAGGAAGTCACAAGCAGACGGGAATCATAGCCACTTTCAAACCAAGTTCCGAGTTCATGGAACCGATCATCTACACGCCCTCTTCGCCGATCTATTTTCCAGTATGTCGCAACCGCATAGACGACATAGAGTTGGTGGTGACGAACGAGAAAGGAGACGTGGTGGATTTCGCAGGTGCCACTACGACGGCCATCGTGGAGATCAACGTATAATAAATAACCATACATGTAAAATGGAGCAAATCGAAAGTTACGAATTGCAATCTTTCCCTCCCAACCGTCGCACGTTCGCCAATCTCAACGAAGCGAACAGGGAGATCGAATACGACCTGGACGTAGGCGATGGGTTCATTCATCCTCACAGAGCGGACCTCTACCTTCAATTCGACGTGGTGAAGAAAGAAAGCGGAGACGCGTTTCCCCCAGCAGCAAACTTGATACTCGTGGACAACTTCGTGCCACACCTGTTCTCGCAGGTGGAGGTGAGGAAACACAACACCGTCATCGACAGAATAGATTATCCAGGCATCACGTCGACGGCAGTGGGAACATTAAAATTATCCAAAACGGACGCAGCGTACTACCAGGCCGGGGGATTCGAAGCGGGGACCAAAATATCGACGAGGAGTCACACGGTGCTCTTTCCCATGCGTCTGCTTCCGGGATTCTTCTCCGATTACAAGGAGATCATGTGGAAGGGAGGACTGAGAGTCACGTTTCGAATAGCGGCCAACGACAACAACGCACTGATGCGATACGCTACTTTGGGTCCGGACGGCACCACGCCGATAGCCAACACTTTACCCGAAGCAGCCAAGTGCGTCATCCGGAGCATGGAATTGAGAATGCCGGTGGTGGAATACGAAACGAACTACGCCCTCAAGTACAAAGCGGAGATCTTGAAAAATCCGCAGGTGGCGATTCACTTTCACGGTTACCAGTGCGTGCAGAAAATGGCGTCGGGAAGTCACATGGAATTCGACGTGACGACGCAGTTCAACAACATACAGTTCGACATGCCAGATTTCGTCGTAGTGCTTTTTCAGACCGGGAGGGACAAGAATCAGGAAAAAGATTCCAGCAAGTTCGACGACTGCAAGATCAAGAACGTTTATCTGAAGAACGGTAGGAACGAAGTGTTCCCGCGCGAGAATTACAACCTCGACGTGACCAAAAACGATTACCTCAAACTTTACGAAGCGTTCTCGGCTTACAAACGCGTGACCGAGGGAAGCGTGGACATGTACTACACGCCCAGCGAGTTCAAAGCACGGAGACCCATGACCGTCATCAATACCACAAAAAGAAAGCAGGTGGTGGTCAACGATCGAACCAACATCAAGGTCGTCTGCGAGTTCCACGATGCCTTGCCCGAGGATACCCTATGCAGTGTCATCCTGATTGCAGAGAAGTCCTTCGCCTACGACGTGAAGAATGAGAGGGTCACAGAGCAGTTTTAACAAGTTTTTAACATCTATTTTCTTGCACAAATAAGAAATTTTTTGTACTAGCACAATCAGTTATAATGGCACAATACGAATTTCACTAGTTCAGATCAGTTACAATGTCAATTTCATCAGTTATCAGTTACAATATCTTTTTTTTGCACTATAGCACGAGAGACAATCAGAAAATTTGCACAAAAAAATTTGTTGTTGTTTTTACACGTGAAAATTAACAATAAAATTCTTTTTTTTATCGTTTCAGATGCTGTCGAAACATCAAAAACACATACACACACTAGAAAAAAAAAAGCATGCAACTTTATTTGTAACACTCACATATTCTCCATCTTCATCAAGAAAATATTATAATAAACATAATTATTTTTATCTATATCTCACAATAAAACTCTATATCCAAAAATATCACAACATCAAATAACACTAGAGTCGTTAGTACACGTTGCATGCATTACGGAGGTCCTCTGTAGAGTTTCATGGAAGTTTGAGAGAAAAAAAACAAACAAACACGTGAAACTCTACAGAGGTGCGGTAATCTATAACCGCAGCCGTTAGAAAACCTTTACTTTTTGGCTTGGCACCACGCACCCTGGCGAGGTTATAGGGGCCAGGTATCCTAAAAAACAACAATTATTATTTTCTTTGTTTGTTTGCGTCACAATACATACGCGCACGCGCGTGCGTGTGTATATGCCACATCCTTCCCCCAAAAGAGAGGTTTACGAAGGTCACGATATATAAACATTTGGTCCCAGACTTGGAAAATTACGATAAGGTGCACTCATCTTTCGAAAAATAAGAGGATGAGAGGATGAGAGGAGAGGTTTACGAAGGTCACGATATATAAACATTTGGTCCCGGACTTGGAAAATTACGATAAGGTGCACTCATCTTTCAAAAATGAGAGGATGAGAGGATGAGAGGATGAGAGGATGAGAGGAGAGGTTTACGAAGATCACGATATATAAACATTTGGTCCCGGACTTGGAAAATTACGATAAGGTGCACTCATCTTTCAAAAGATGAGAGGATGAGAGAATAAGAGGATGAGAGGATGAGAGCGCGTGCGTGTGTATATGCCACATCGTTCCCCCAAGAGAGAGGTTTACGAAGGTCACGATATATAAACATTTGGTCCCGTTGATTCCAGCACTCCAACTTCATCTCTAATATTGACGATAATATTCTAAAAGTAGAGAGGATGAGAAAATGAGAGGATGAGAGGATGAGAGAATTAGAGAATAAGAGGATGAGAGGATGAGAGGAGAGGTTTACGAAGGTCACGATATATAAACATTTGGTCCCGGACTTGGAAAATTACGATAAGGTGCGCTCATCCTTCAAAAGATGAGAGGATGAGAGGATGAGAGAATGAGAAAATAAGAGGATGAGAGGATGAGAGGAGAGGTTTACGAAGGTCACGATATATAAACATTTGGTCCCAGACTTGGAAAATTACGATAAGGTGCACTCATCTTTCAAAAAATAAGAGAATGAGAGAATAAGAGGATGAGAGGATAAGAGGAAGATGAGAGGAGAGGTTTACGAAGGTCACGATAAATAAACATTTGGTCCCAGACTTGGAAAATTACGATAAGGTGCACTCATCTTTCAAAAAATAAGAGGATGAGAGAATAAGAGGATGAGAGAATAAGAGGAAGATGAGAGGATGAGAGGAGGATGAGAGGAGGATGAGAGGGATGAGAGGGATGAGAGGATGAGAGCTCATCTTTCACTCATCACTGCATTTTGCGTCCGTGAAACATCGTCAGCGCAATAAATGAGGCGCGGAACGGGGAGAGAAAGTGAGTTTTTCAACTTTTTGTGGTCGTTTGGTCAAGAAATCAGAGTTGGGGTGGGAGTCACATTTTTTATCTACTAATAATGCTTTCCCTTTTTTGTTTTTTACCAATGCCAACTGCCATACATAACAATAACCATCGCAAAAATTATGTTTTCTTTTAATTTTTATGTTTAATTCTAGTTTTTAAAGTACTTTACGCATTTTACGCGTAATTTACATGTCATGAAGAAAAGCTTTTGTACGTGTAATTGCACAACCCTGCTTAGGATAATTGAAGATCTGTCCACTATAATATACTGAAATGCCCATGTACACTTTATTTCTAATGTATTATGATGATTACATCAGATTTTAAATATTATGCTGGCGTCAATACGTGAATTTCCTGCCTCTTGTTTCATTACAACGGTTATAGGAGCGTGGAAAATGAATAGGACACTATTATTACGCGCAGGAAGGTAAATTTATAAGCAAATTCCTGTAATCGATCAACGTGACATCTGGTGGCAAGAGCCAAGTGTTGATCAATGTTCTGCTCTAGAGACAATGTGAAACATCAAGTTAATTGTGAAGTATATATAAAGTGATTAATTTGTGACCATTAATTACAAGCATGAAAGTTGTACACATGCAAATTGATTCGTCGTGCAGTTCTTTGTGTTCGGGAATTTCCGTGTGGCATTAGATTTACACAAAGCAATCGCCCTGGAGTGGTATTGTAGGACACTAATAAGGGAGATCTGAAAAAGTGCCCTTAAGCGAGGTAATGCCAGTCCGCCTGTCTATTTGTCCAATGTCGTTATGGGACATTTATAAGGTAAAGTTCCCCGTGCATATAGCGTAGTGGAAAGTCGTCGCCTTGTAATCAAAAGTCCCGGGTTCGATACCTGGCAGAGGCACATTGCACAGTGATTCTGACCCCACTTGAAACTGTAGGTCCAGTCCCGATTAGCCTGTCTGTGCATAAAGTGGACATAAAACATAAATTCAAACCCCGTGCATATAACACAGTACCATTATCACACATTTAGGGGATATGGAGGTAAGACCCCACTCATTCTCTATCTCGGCCATTTTGTAGATGATGTGATCAGCACCACACTACGGCCGCTTGTACCCCACCCCCAAGGAACCCATTAATTTGAGGCTGGGTAAGCCCCATAGCCACTTTATGCGTGGACAAAGCCTGAAGCATTTCGACCTTAGATCACCTACACCGGGAATCGAACCAGGGTCTCCCGCGTGGAAGCCAGACGCCCTACCGAAAGCTACCATTATGGGACATTTATATCTTAATCAATTGATTTGTCAATGGACGTAAACATATTGACATAAATTAGCTACCTATCCTTAACAATAAGAATAAAAATATATTTTGTTGGAATTCCGATAAGATAAAAAGAAAAATAGTTACTTGGCTATTTGGGATATTATAAAATTACAAAGGTGTACTTTTGCACAATGAATCATATTCAAGTGGTAGTGATATAAATTAGCCATATTAGAAGTTTGTTAAAAAGCTATAATCGATAATCCGGTGGAAGTGTTTGGTTTGTCTCTTTTATGAATATACGTTACACTACGAACCGTCGAAAACGGAAGCAGAATATATGACAAAACACAGACGAGGCTCCCAACTGAGGTTAACAAATTCATTCTGCATTTACTATAAAGAAAATTTATTACTTCTGGAAAATATATGATTGGTATGTTTGAAAACTATGCGTAGTAAAATAATTTTGAATCAGGAAAAATTAAAATGCATTTCATCAGCCACCGTACAGTCCAGACTTGAATCGTTGCAATTTCTCTTCACCGACAAAAAGTAAATCCCCAGGTCATCTCTTCGTACTGAAGACAGCTGAAAGATGATCTTTTAGTTATTAAGTCGCTTTGTCTCAAAATCCTTGAGTTGTCATGAACGAAAAACAATTACATTTTCTTAGTGACATTACCTTGTATCTGGCAACGATGGAGGAAATATTGAAGACAGCGGAACAGGAAGATCTGATTGCTTCTTCAATGTTCTTCCTGGCCTCTTCCCCATTCCTTCTTTGCTCCCAGGGTTCCAAAATGGCGCCCCCAATATTGGATTTCACTCATTCTAACGTCACGTCTCCTTGGAAAGAAACAATTAATGTCCTTTCCCTTCGCCTGGCTTTTTTTTAACTTTCACGGAGATCGGAACATTGGGTAACATCTGAGGCTACTAAGACGTCTGGCTTCGAGGGACGCCGAGACGCTATTCCTTTGTTTTTTTTAGTGCTTTTTAATACGGCTCACCGGAACAGATATACGTCACGACGCAATATTGAGACGAAGAGATTAAACTCTATCGCCAGGAGAGATTGCACTTTTTTTAAAAGCTCGAAATCTAGTTGCAGGAACTAACAAGAATTGCAGCGGCGGATATCCTGGAAGATTGCATTTTAGGAAAGTTTTTCTTTTGCGAAATCTGTGGAATCCTTACACAGTGATTGCACAGAAGAGAAAGAAGAAAAAATACAGTGCGTGCCAAACATAGATAGCCGTATCCTTGGACTGTACCTCTCATGTTGCTTAATTTGCTTTGTACGAAGGCTGTTCAATAAAGAATGATCATAAATTTCTTATGCTCATGATGTATTGTATACAAATTTAATTTTATGTTGCATTGTTAGCTTAATGTGTAATGAATATGTGGTAAGAGTTTCAATTATTTCTTGCCAGTATACGTCAGTGGCAGAAACGCAAGTTCAGATACGTTCAGTATCGCTTACGACTCATTCCCGAACAACAGGACGTTCGCGTGCAAGTTTGTTCGCAGTTGAAGGCGATGTTACAGGAAGATGAGGTGTTTCTTTCGAAGGTTATCACTGCAGATGAAACTTGGCTACACTATTACGATCCAGAGAGCAAACAGCAAAGCTCTGTGTGGAAATCTCCGTCATCACCGACACCAAAGAAAGCAAAAAAGAGGTGGTGCCTTCTGCTTGGAAGGTTATGGTCATATCATTTTTCGATATTCAGGGAATGGTGTATCAGAATGTCGTACCAGCACATCCAACTTTAACTGGAGCATACTATAGGGATGTACTGAAAAATCCCCAAGTCCATATCAATCGCAAAAGGACACATTTGAAAGAAACAGGTTGGATGCTGCACCACGTTAATGCTCGGCCGCACATCGCAGATGTTATTACTGCATATCTCGCCACACAAAATATGACATGTGTTCCTCATCCTCTTTACAGTCCAGATCGAGCCCCTTCGGACTTTTTTTTATTCCTAATGTGAAGAAACGCCTTCGTGGAAAGCGTTTTCCATCATCAGAAGCAGTGGCGAAGGCAGCGGAGGCAATGTTGAAGGACCTATCGAAACATGGCTTCCAACATGTCTTTAAAGAATGGAAAGAAAGGTGGGACAAGTGTATTGCATCGCATAAGGAGTACAATGAAAGGGACCATCAACATTTTGACGATGAGTGAGGGTATGTTGTTATCACAAAATTATGATCATTCTTTATTGTACAGCCCTCGTAATAAGTGGGTTCAGGGATCTGTATGAAGTTGACGCAAAAAGGAATTCGGATGATACTTTCAACATTAGGTCTAGTGTGCATAAAGTGGAATAATACTTTATCCTTGGATTATAGTATATTCTAAATCCATTGCGTTATATAAAATGATGTTCTGTGAACGTTTGCGTTCATCTTTTCTTTACAGTCGATTGTTTGATTGAATTAGGTTAGTTAACGTCGCAATTACTCCACCTTTTCCTAATCGCGACGCTGAATATTAGTGACAAATTCTTGAAAGTTCATGAAGGGACACTCACAGAGAACTCCCATGTCCAGACCAGGATTCGAACCTGGTGCTCCTGGCGTCGTGGTGCCATGTGCTAACCACTCCGTTACGAGCATGAGTGTATGTGTGTGTAGAACACCGCGCTACGTCGGTAGATGTCCAGGGCAGTGTTGTCAAAGGTCAAGGAACTCACACAATGTTATTGGTTCTATTGCCGGCCCCTGTGGTGGAGTGGTTAGCACATCGCGCTACGACGCCAGGGGTTCCGGATTCGAATCCTGGCATAAGAATGGATGTTTGTGAGTACCTTTTCATCAATATCATCACTCATCCTCATCTTCGCAAATTAGCCAAAAGTGGCACAAAAAGCGAAGTAAAATAAAGCAAACCAAAAAAGAAAAAAATATATTGGTTCTATTGGGTTCCGTAACAGGACTTGAACCTCTTTCCTCCCACAATTTAAATTGGGTCCAAGTTGCGCATTGTTTCATTTCAATATGGAATTTGAACCGAATTTAAACTGTTCCAAAAAGGAACGTATTTATAAGGATCCGAGAAAAATGTTCCTGGACCGTATTGAAATTGACCGGAAAATATGTTCCGGGATCAAATCGAAATATTTATAGATAAAAAGGTTCTTTACGTTCCAGAACCCATTTGCGCTTTACGATTTTCTATCCTGGACTTGAATTAATTTATTTAAAATTCCTGGACCTTTAACAACCTGGGCTAGGGTTCGAATCCAGGCCTCGGCATGAGTGTTCTTTGTGTGTCCCTTCATCAATTTCATCATATCATCATTCATCCTCATGTTTGCGATTAGCTAAAAGTGGCAGAAGTCTGAAATGAAATAAACCCAATCAATCTATCTATCTCTCCCTATATATATATATATATATATATATATATATATGAAAAACTAAATATGCTGACCAAGGCAGTAATTTATTTTATTAAAAACATAAACTAAACGTAACGTTTCAACCTTCTAGCAAGGTCTTCCTCAGACTCTGTATCAAGTACAAAAGACTTTTTTTTTATATATATATATATATATATATATATATATATATATATATATATATATATATATATATATATTGATTTAACAAATTTATGAAATAAAGGAAAGACCTAACAAAGTACACTGATTTACCAGACGTTTGTACGTACGTCGGAACTGTTGCTAAGAAAATAGCATTTTCAAACTCTGAAAAGGTCGGGATGATACTTATCTATGGCGAGTGCAGGAAAAATGCAGAACAAGCCTGCAGGCTGTATGCGCGACGCCATTTGCGCTCGGCTCTGCCGACAGGCATAGTGAAGGATGCGCCTTCACGCTCAACTTCACGTTACAATTACTTGAGAACCACTTGACGTATTACAATGCCATTCTTCATGTGTTTTTCAGTACTTTCAAATGAGCTGAAAATGAAATTGGGTTTCCATAAAAAAAATAAAAAACTAAGTTTGTGTTGAAAGCCGTATTTCCTTACGTAGTCCAACGTATTGTGTCCATTAATTTCATGAGCCCCTCTCATACATATATATCAGCGAAAGCAGTTTTTCAATATTTATTGTCGTTTACGAAATATTTTCGGTGGTAATACTATATATGGGTGGTTTGAATTGTTTGTCCATTATTTCTTCCGTCGCCGGACCTCGGTTCCAATTAACGTGGGAGGAAGATTAAAGAATGCAATTTTTGAATTTCTCTCAGCCATTCGAGCAGGCACCTCTATTTTTTCCCATGGTTTCAGCAGTTTCCCTTTCCTGGATACACACTTGCCCTTAATTTCAATTTCGGAGCTGCCGTAGCCATCATGGATAAGGCGAAATATTCTCATTAATCTTTGACGCTTACTCTTATCTTTTATGGCGAGTAATTAAAAATAATAAGCTTTTACGTGGGCTGTGGACTTTGCGACAGATAAGGCTTTGTGGTTGATCGATGGAGCAGGCATAAAATGGAGCCACGCCAGCAGAAAGTGCTGCAGACAACAACGGACAACATTTTGCGAGGGGATTGCGTATGTCATACGTCCACATATGTAACACAACCAAAGCTGGCTATTTCGATCGAAGGTTGTAGGTGTAAAACGCTGGAATCGTCTCTGAGACAACGCTGCTTTGCTAACATTGGAGGCAGCGTGAAACAAAGTGTCCTCACCGATGGCGCAGTGGTAGCATCGTCGCCTTATAATCAAGGGATTCCGGGTTCGATACCCTGTGGAGAGACGTAGTGGTTCGGATCCCACTTTAAACTGTAGGCCCAGTCCCGATTAGCCGTACTGTGCACATAGTGGATTTAAAACAAGGAGCTTAGAATTGATTGATTGGCTCTTTTACGTCTTCCACTTCTTGGCCATCCTCCGTGGCGGAGTGGCTATCACAGCGCGTTACGGCGCCAGGGATGCCGGGTTCGAATCCCGGCCTGGGCACCGGTGTTCTTTACGAGTATTCCTTCATCAATTTCATCATATCGTCACCCATCCTCATCTTCGCGATTAACCAAAAGTGGAAGAAAAGCGAAGTAAAAATAAACCAAACCAATAAACAAACACGCAGGAGCGACAGAACAAACCCCCCACAGAGTATGGCGGCTGCGAGTCTAGATGTCAGGACCTGACTAGTCTTCAAAATGCAGTCCAGGGTGCACCGTGAATCTGATCCCACTTTAAACTGGAAGTCCAATCCAGATTACCTTATCTAATCATAAAGTGGGCTTAATATTACTTGGACAACCTTTAGAAAGGGGCACTGAATCGGTCACACTTACAAAGTTGTGTCCGACAATTTTGCCGACAGAGACGAGAGAGACATTAAATTTTTAATATACAGGGTGTCCCAAAAGTCCCTTAACAACCGCCCTAGAGACGTGTAGTGCAGAGATTGACATGACTTGAGTATATAGTAATACTGTAGGGGTAGGGGGAACAGGATTGCTGTGGGTGACCATTGCGGCGGCCATCTTGGTATCCGCTATATTGGATGGAGGTCAAATTTTTTAAATGGGAAGGTATATGTGTGGCACATAATTGTAGGCTAGAATTGCACCAGAAACAAGAATATGAAGTCAGTTTTGAGATATCTTTAATCTGTGAAAAGTTATTGCGCTACAAAATGCGCTCAATGTTCTCGCCATGCTCCCGTAAACATATCCATAAGCAAGTCTCCCATGCACGCGAACATTCAAAAGAGTTTCGGGAGTGACAGCGGCACATGCGTCAGTGATTCGTTGACGAAGGTGACGCATATCACGTATTGGAACTGCATAAACCATGGCCTTAAGATGGCCCCACAAGTAAAAATCAATAGGAGTAAGGTCTGGGGACCTGGCTGGCCACTATCTTGGTCCTCGTCTGTCAATCCACCTACCAGGAAATTGGACATCAACTTACTGCCGAACAATGTTCCGATAATGAGGTGGTGCACCATCATGTTGAAAAAATTCTGGGAAAGACCCATCCGGCATACACACTGAAGGTAAGACAAGATTGCGTAGCAACTGCAGATAGGTCTCTGCATTCAATGTCCCCTCAATGAAAAATGGACCTATGATTTGGGTATTCCAAATTCCACACCACACCATAACTTTTGCTGGCCCAACCACATTCCCCGGGTTTACCCAGTGCTGGTTCTCAGAGGACTAATACCGCAAGTTTTGACGGTTGACCTCACCATTGGTATAAAAAAATGCCTCATCGTTCAGGGTCACGTTCAAGTTGCACGACACACTACTCACAAAATTCCACCCTCCTATGAAGATCATCTTCACTGAGATGTTGTTGCGTTTGCATCTTGTAGGGATGCCACTTGTGTTCTGGCATAATCCTGCTAATCGAACTCTTGCTAACACCACATTGGGCGGATAGTCGTCGAATACTTTTTTCACGAATGATGCCAGAAATGCCGTTATTGTTTCTTCATCCGTGACTGTTTTTGGTCTTCCCGCTCGACGTCTATCGTGCACTGCACCCGTTTCTTTAAACCGCTTCATCACATTGGCCACACTAACATGCGACACTGGGGGCCTAAGCGGATGTCTTTGATTGAAGTCATTGGCAATGTCCCGTGAACTCCTTTCGGCGGAAATGAAGATGATCTCAATTCGTTCCTCATTGGATAATATCATGTTCTTTGTCACTTACACTTGCAACAAAAGAGATATGATATCAGTTATCGCAATTTCCATACTTTATCATATGTCATCATTTATTCAACATTGCATCAATAACTTTTCACAGATTAAAGATATCTGAAAACTGGCTTCATATTCTTGGTTCTGGTGCAATTCTAGCCTACAATTATGTGCCACACATATACCTTCCCATTTTAAAAAAATGACCTCCATCCAATACAGCGGATACCAAGATGGCCGCCGCAATGGTCACCCACAGCAACCATGTTCCCCCTACCCCTACAGTATTACTATATACTCAAGTCATGTCAATCTCTGCACTATACGTCTCTAGGACGGCTGGTAAGGGACTTTTGGGACACCCTGTACATGTGTGTGTGTGTGTGTGTGTGTGTGTATATATATATATATATATATATATATATATATATATATATATATATATATATATATATATTTGCTTCGCAAATTTAGTAGTGATGAGTTGAATGATAAGTAAAAAAATATAAAAGTTATTGTTTCCCTTGTTCTGTGGCATTTGGTTTTTGTTGCATACGACTTTCTTCGTTTGAATTAAGAATGAGATAAGGCAGCGGCGGAGCAAACTTTAGCCATCTGAGGGTGCGGAATGAAATTTAGGGGATGCGATGTTGAAAATAAGTGGAAACTGAAACATGCATGCATACTATAGCTGGTTAACCACTACATCAAATATCAGTAAACTTTTAGTGGGCTTTCATGAAAATATCTAATGACTTGATTTATTTTTGCTTGCTTGCTTTGATCACAACATGTACAAACAAGTAGTAAATGTGGCTTCCCTTTTGGTTAGTATCAATGGCTTGTCTGTAGTATGCACAAATAGTGGTCTCTTTTCCATACTTAATATCATACGTTCATGTGCCGAAATGATTTTCGTAAGTTATATCGTGGATCCCACTTTAAACTGTAAGTCCTGTCCCGATTAGCCTTACTGTGCATAAACTGAACTTAAAACACTGTAATTAGGTACACTCCCGGTCCCCGAAATGACGTATCTTTCGTACCCCGGCACGAGGCCAGACGTCATTATTGGTACGGGAAACTGGTCGTGATTTTACTTACGGTCCAGGTTTTTTTAGTGCGGTACTGAGACGGTCGTTTATTGTCGTACTAATGCCAGGCGGAGATTAAATACCTTGTAATGTTACACTTTTGGTTCACCTTAGATATGTAGACTCGAACAATAATAATATACTAATAGCATTATACCAGATACCTGAGAAACATCAAATGATAACAATGACGAACGGTAAAAATATGAATATATTGTATCAACAAAAAAATATTGGAATTAACAAACGTTTACATCGCCCCCCTCACTTATTCTCTCTCTCTCTCATGCTCACTTCTGGGGAATTTTTACATACATACAAATCATGGATCTAATCAACATACAATTTCCTATTTGTTTGAACCTTTACGTGAATTTAGGTCATTAGTCTGCCCGCTCCTGTGCTATTCTAAATCAAATATGCACCAGACCTCGGAAAGCAATTATCTAAAACCATTGGGTCGGCGTAGTTAAATCTTTCGTTCGAATGAACGTACGCATCAAGTCGTAAGCACGAAATTTACCAAGTTTCTCGGATGGCGGTAATACACACAAGCCTCTCTCGTCAATTGAGAACAATTACACCATACATAGTGATGCGAAACTTAATCGGCTCCAGTTGCCGGAATACACAAATCAATCGTCGGCGCGAGCAAAAATTACACCAGAAACCACAATGCAATAAATAATACTACACTCGCACGACCTTGCAATAAAAAATACGCTTTCCACAAATTAAAAAGACTAATCGGTCAACTATTGACAAGCTAATTGACGCGACAGGGCGGTTGGTTACACAAAAATGGAGCACACTCTGACAATTTACACGAAAAATTAACGTAATGGAATGGAGCTTCTAACTCTGAATGCAGAAAATCAAATTATTACATATGAACATGAAATGACATTTTATATAACATTACTCAAAAATATCAGACACAGAAGTTAGGTTCGGGGTTCCTGAGTCACTTGTAAATCAATGATACTTCGGCTTTTACGGTACGGCGTTGATACAAACAATACTTGCTTACATGGACATAGACCATCTGAAGAATAATCTACCGGACTCTGCTACATCGTGTGATTGTTCGTCTTTCCTGGATGCGAGGATTTGCACAAGGTTCCTTTGCGGTGAAAATGTTCTTCGAGGTCGAATGCGGCGAAGGATGGTTGCGACGATATTGGGCACTTTCACTTTCACAGAACGTCGCGTGTCTCTCTTCTCACAAGCGTCGGCTGTACGCTCTCACTCGTCGGTCAGGAATTCTCTTGCATGTCGGGCATCAATCAAACGTCGTCCTGGAATCATCTCTCTCTCTCTCTTTGGGTTTCTGTCGGGCGTTGATCTGGAGTCATCCTTCTCTCTCTCTCTGGTAACGGGCTTCGGTTGGAACTGGAACCGTCCTTCTGGGCATCGGGTAATGGTTGGCTTCGCAGCGCTGCGCGTCCGTCGTCGGTCTTGGCGCCGGCTGGCTTCACCGGATGGTGGTGGTGCATCGATGCGGGCGTCGGGGAGACGATAGCCTCCTTTCTATCTTTTAGCCGGCCATCTTTATGGTAGTCCACGCTTGGTAAAAAACAAACCACCGCGAAATGCTTCACAGAATAAAGCACACACTGGTAAACTCACTAACGGTAACTCGCTCACGGTACGCAAGAAGTAGTGTGTTTGGTGCTATTATTGGCGCGATAAATGATGAACCCCCCTCAGGCAGATTTGGCTACACTTAAAACTTGCTCAACATGCCCATATGAGCTTTTTGCTCAAGTGTGGTACTCCGTCTAATCCAAGATTTTTGTAAAAATGCCCTCGGGAAGTTCCTGTGAAATGATGAGCCCCCTCAGATTGATTTGTCCACACTTACAAAAGGCACTTCTGTCAGATTGTTGTCCATAATCCTGTCAAAAATATGCCCCTCTTGATATTTTTTTTGCCCACGCCTAAAACTAAGCCAAACGTATTAACACACACACACACACACACACACCCCACACACACACACACACACACACACACACACACACACACATATTTACTTCCGGTCCATTTCCGGTTTAAGTTCAATTGGGCACCAGGCTCAACTTGTATATCTAGTATTAAGATAATGTAATTCTTCTAGAATTGTTCTGTGACTCTCTCATTTCTTACATCATAAACATATGATTTTTCACCCATAAGAATAACACTACATATAGTGTCATCAGGGAGTGTATCGTGGAATTCACAGATAATTTTAATGTTTGTCCTGTCATTAACCACAACTTGTTTTCTTTTTGAAGTGTTGATGACAAACATGGGTCTCTGTGATTTGAATTCATCTGGTGTGTAATACATGTCAGTATTGCCAGTAGTGACCCTTTTGTATGCCGTAAATGCTTCATATAATTTAAGGAAATCATCCTTGGACATGTCTAAATTATAATTTTCTCTAGGAAATACCTCATTTCTGCCATTTTTAAGATATATATTCTTCATGTTGCAGTTATCAAATCTACTTGAATTTTTTTCCTGATTATTGTGTCTTCCAGTCTGAAACAGTACCACCACAAAATCCGGCATGTCATATTGTATACTGGAGAATGAATTTGTAGCATCAAACTCATAATAAGTACCAGTGGCAGGCTTCAGTATAAAATTGTAAAATAATCTGTGGATTTTTTATTATATCAGCTTTGTATGTAAGAGCATAAATGGCCTCATATTCAACAACCGGGATTCTTAGCTCCATAGTCTGAATAATGCATTTGCCTTCATCAGGTAGGGTATTAGGCAAAGCTTCCCCTGTAGAGTGTAATGTACTGTACCTCATCAAAGCATTATTATCATTGGCAGCTCTTCTAAATGTGATTCTTAAACCACCCTTCCACATAATATCTTTGTAATCTGAGAAGAATCCTGGCAACAGGCGCATAGGGAACAGCACTGTGTGGCTCTTAGATATAATTTTATCACCAGCCTCAAATCCACCTATTTTGTAGTAAGAAGCCTCGGTTTTGGATAATTTTAGTGTGGCCAAAGCTGTGGAGGTAATGCCGGGATAATCCACTCTGTTTATAACAACACCATGCTTTCTGATCTCAATTTCAGAGAACAGATGCGGCACAAAATTGTCCACCAATCTTATATTTGAATTTGCAGGATAATCTGCACCATCGAGCTTTACAACATCAAATTTGATGTATAGATCTGCTCTGTGGGGGTGTATAAAGCCATCCCCTACATCAAGATCAACCTCAATCTCTGTGTTGGGTTGATTTAAATTTGCAAATGTCCTCCTGTTTGGGGGGAATGATTGTAGCTCATAACTCTCAATATTTTCCATTTTTTTTGTATGTATTTTTATTTAAATATTAATCTCTATGATAGCAGTTTTTGTGGCTCCAGCAAAATCAACTATTTCTTCTTTTTCATTAGTGACCATCAACTCAATATAATCTATTCTATTATGGCACACAGGAAAATATAATGTTGGGGACGGAGTGTAGATGATTGGCTCCATAAATTCAGAATTAGGTTTAAATGTTGCAATGATGCCAGTTTGTTTGTGAGTGCCTATGCCATTTGATTTGGTGATCATACCCTCAGCCACATTACAGTGAATATTCAGAGTCTCTATGGCTAAGAATTTAGGTATATTAATAGCAGTGTGTTTGATGGCCGGTTCAAGTTTTGTGTTGTTCTCAAAGCCTAACAGCTCTCCTATAGTACCCAGATCCACTGTTTCTGTAGCAGATACAATCTCTACTCTGTGAGTGACAGAATTTTGAGTTAATACTATACCTCTGGGTAATTGAGCATTTAGAGTGGACAGATTATATTGCCCTGGAGTGATGACAATTTTTTGATCCCCTAGTGCAATTTTGTTGTTGTGGTGTGTAATATTAGGGATCAAGTACATGCCATAAAATGCTCTGAGAGCTATTGTTTTGGGATACACTATATCATCATGTAATTTGAGTTTCAATATTGAATTTTGGCTGGTGAGATGGAATACCCCCATGATGTTTCAGATACCACAGGACCTTTTGAAAATTTTCAATTGATGGTTTATTTATTTGAGACAGATATCTAAGAACAGATAAACACAAATGTCCACAATTAACATCTTTGAAATTTTGAACACGGGCATTATTGTAATAAAGATTAGTTGATTTTAGATATTTTACTAAATTTTCAGGTGGAACACCTCCAAATGAATCAAACACAAATGCCTCATCTTTTAAATATTTAAGATAACAAATCCAGTGAGTGCCCTGATTTGTGTACTTATCCAAATTAACAATGCCACACTCTTTGTTGAGTGGTTGTTCTGGTAAAGAATCAGACATGTACACACCTCTAAAATGTTTGATGCCCAGTGGCTTGATTAAAGCTTCAATATCTTGGTTTGCAAGCGGCTCTTGTTTTTTTAAACTTATTCATGGCTCTCTTAACACCTTTGCCTTGTTTCTCCATGGCCAGGTTATGGCGCTTCAATTCATCTAATTCTGCCTTATTCTTCTTGGCATCAATTACTGTTTTTGCTATGGCAGCTGATCCCCAGCCAAGCTCCCAACAGCCCCAAGTGCTGCTAAGATGGCCGGGATAGTAAATATGAATCCACCTACGTGTGATTTTTTTCTAGATTGTTGTAATTTTTTTTAATTGGGGGGTACTAAGTAATAATTTCATACCATGGCCCTTGGCAATACAAGAGCTTTTTTTCTTGCGCTGCTTTTTGGTTAAAAGACTATCAATAGTTTTAAGAGATTTAAGACCTGCATAAGGTATTTGATACATAACACCCTTGGCCTTCATTGTAGGTTTATTATATACATATTCACAGCCCCCACCCCAGTTTTTGTTTGGTGTTCATAGCTATGGTGGTCCCCAATGCTGCTATTCTCTCACTCAAAGAAGCATCTTTGCTTACAAATCTACCAAATGCAGCCTCTTCTAATTTCTTGTCTGCAACATGTCTCTTGTCAAGATCAGTATGTGTGTTGTATGCTATGTCATGGTCTCTACAAGCAGCATCTAGGGGATTAACACCAGGATCACCTCTGTTTAATCTATGGTCCAATTTTGTACCGGGACCACAATACTGATAGCCTGGAATGTGTAGTTCAAATGGCAGCTTGTTTATAATGTCATTAACCAACCCCCGGTCCTCAGAAATATTCCAAAATTTAGGTGGTAGAGTATTAATAATTTTTATAAGATATCCAATGCCCTTAGTGTCATTCACTATAAAATTAGACAATTTTGTGCTTATCATGTCCATAATTCCAACCTTTTCATTGTAAAAATTGTGGTTGCCAGCATTTTCCTCCCCAGCTATCACCAATAACCTGTCTACAAGTTTCCTGACATCATCAACCCACACAAATTCTTTAGGCAGGGTGTTGTATTGTTTGATTCCACTGCCTGTCTTAATTTGTGACCATATGGGCTTGATTAAATTGTTGTATTTTGCTCCACTGCTAGACTTGACTCTTTTTTGTGTGGGATCATTGTTCTGGTATAGAGCATCTGATTTTATTAATATTTCTTTGTAATACTCATAATCTTGATCTGTATAGCTGCCAGGCCTTTTCCGAGTCATCAGTTCCCACAATCCATGTGTGCCGGGATATTTAACAAAACCACCTTTTTCTCCAAGATGAGATTCTGAATATACAATAAGATCATCTCCCATAAATGTTACTCTAAAATTGCCAATTCTATGTATGATGCTACCATCACGCTCTGTGTCAGCATATAAGCCAAAGACCTCATCTTTGTTGTCTCTAGGTGTGCTTAAATATTTTTGAGCAAGACCCAATTCAATAGGATCCTGAGTAGCTACAATTCTTCGAGGAGCAACAGGACTAGGTGTATGAATACTGGAAAGTGGGGTGATTGGATAATCTAATATGTTCCTTGCAGCTACAGGTACAAGCTCTGTGATCAAATTTTGATTTTGCTCTGTAACAGTTTTGATATTTTTACCTAATTCACTAATAGCATCAATAATAGGCTGTTCTGTTTGTTTGTGTTGTTCATAATTTCCTCGGTTCTCTGTTTTCCATCCCTTAAATCTTTTTACAAGATAATCTCTTAATTTAAGATCATCAATGATTGGCCTTTTCATGGTTATTTATATATGTTTCAATGTCTAGAAAATTGTTGATTTTATTTCTGTATTTGCCACTATTGGGTTTTCTTGTCATATCAATTGTGACAAACCCATAACTGTTTTGATTCCAGCACCTACTGCAAAACTTGGAAAAATCATTGTAGCTCAAGTCCCCACCTACATATTCATCATGTATGTGTTTGAGGTTGGTATGATCTTGATGAAACACACATATAAAATTGCTGTTGTCTCGGATCAGCTGCTTCGGTATTTTAGAAAAAGTCTGTGCCAGGTAGAAGCAATCTATGTTTTTGTGCCGCCCCTGTGTAAAGAAATTTCTAACCTTGTTTTGATTATCCAGTATAATGTCATTAAACACAACAACAGCATTATCGAGACATTCATGGAGTGGCTTAACATCTGGTTCAAAAGTGGCTATATCCAATCCATTATATAGCTTCATCAGCTGCTGATATTTTAATTGTTCCAAGCTCTTAGAGAAGACATACAAGTGCCTGTTTTTCCAGTCTAACCAGTTGGGTGCCAATAAAAAATTATCAATCATTAGTGTAGTTTTACCACAAGCCGATGGCCCAACAATAAGACATCTAATATTATCAGGCAGCAACTTGCCATTTCTCTTAATCTGCTGTTCAGGTTCTGGCAGCCTTTTTATAACATCCCAGGTGCTCATATTATCACTTTGTCTGCATCGATCCAGCTGTGTTCTGGAAGTCCTAGCCATTTGACAAATAACTTGTTGCCTTTTCTGCGGATGATTTTTTCTATGAGATATGTGTCAGGCTGTTTAGTTTTGTTGAGTTCTTCTTCATAGAACCGGCCTTTGAGAATTTCTCCTCGGTGGTCTTTTATTATATATGTGTTAAGGGTCCCAGGTTTAACTTGAACCACTGTAAATAATTCAGTGCTCCAGTTTCTTGTAAAGCCTCTTTTGAATAAGTGCTTATATTTGCTGATTCTTACTTGATCACCCACCTTGTATTTGGCCTTTCTTGTTGTTGGCTGGTATCTAGGATAATAAACAGTCCTGATCAATTTTTGCTCATCAGATGAAGTTACTTCAGAGGGTTTCATGTTGATTGTGGAATGGACCGAGTTGTTATATTTATGTAGAAGTTCTGGAAGAATATTAAGCCATTTATAATTACCTTGAAGTGTAAATTGTTTATACATAAGATTTTTTAGAGTTTTGTTGAATCTCTCTACAATTGAGGCCTTGAGATCACTGTAACTCGAATAATGTTGTATTGACTGGCTTTTAATATATTGTTGGAACACAGAATTATAAAATTCTTTGCCATTATCTGTTTGCAAATAGCGCGGTGATCTTCCACTCTGATTGATGATTGTCCTGAAGGCTTCTGTAACACATTTTCCAGTCTTGGATTTGAGTGGCACAGCCCAGGAAAATTTTGAAAATGTGTCTATTACAGTGAGTAGATACTTGTATCCCTTGTTGATTTTGTCTAAGTTTTTCAGCTGTCCACTTGCCATCTCAATCAAGTCGCTCTGCCATAAATCATCTATGCCTTTTGTGACTACTGGCAGTCTCTTATAATTATGTCTGGCTTGTCTGTGTAATTCATCAACAATAATTTGTCTAGACATAATATGTAAACAAGAATATTGCAACTATGGGGTGTTCAGCAGCTGATACTACAGGATTTTCTAAATATAATTTGTCTCCTATTTGTATATGAAATTCCAGAGAGCCATCATCTTCAGCATAAGATGTTTCTAATGTATTGGGATCTGTAAAATCCTCTAACTCTACACTGGTGATTTTTGGTTTGTTGTCAGCATTTGTTATTGATAAGATGGGGTAGTGGTGTGCCTGTGGTTGAAGCCAATATTTGATCTTGATTGGTCTCAGTGTGCCCCCAACAAAAAACTGGTAATAAAATTGTGCAGGGGACAGCATATATATTTTGCCACCTGGTGTAAATGGTGAATCATATTCTTTGTTGGGGATGCTATACAATTCAAGAATTACTGTATGTTTTGGATTCTCGATTATGCCGGTTATTTCTTTTTCTGCTGTAAGCAATCTGCTTGTTACAGATTCAAGGTGCTCATTGATGGTCCTAACAACATCATCATGGCCGGGCTTGATTTTTATGTCCACAACAAGTTTCTTGTATTGTTGCACAATCTCTTGAAGCTGGGTGGCAAAAACAGACAGAGCATTTGCTTGATTGGATTCCATGGTCCCTAGCTGTTGCTTGATATTAGCCACAATTTGCTGTAAATTTTCAATAACTGCCAATTTTGAATTTTGAGCAGTAAGATCATGGACCTGTCTTCTGATATCCTCAAACAGGGCATGCAGTTCATTAATATGTTGATTAGTTGGTAGAGTGGCCACTGTCTGAGTAAGTTGTTTGATCTCTGTCTGGATATTCTTGATATCTTCTGATTTCAATATGCGATTCAGTGCTCTCTTAATATTTTTAAGTTCCTGTGATGTAGGCAGATTTGTTACAGTATTTTGCAAAGATTCAAGTGCCAATTTCACATTATTTAATTCAGAAGCATCAGCCACATTTTGCATTGCGTTTTGGAGCAGGGCTATATCTGCCTGAGTGGGTGTTGATTGTTGTAAAATTTCAAGTTTTGTTTGGATATCATCGATCAAGTGATGAAAATGAGATAGCTCAGATTCAGTGTTGAGGTTTTCAAGCTTTGTGATCTGTTGCTGGACACTGACAAGTGTGTCTACAATACCAGGCAGGCGAGATTCTAGAGATTCTTGTACATTTGTCAAATCACTTTGCACTGCTGCTATTGTACCCTCAAGATGGGTTATGGTACTTTGAATTTTTCCAAAATCTTCATATGTTTCAAGTTGCAGCTTAATGTTGGCAACACTCCGAGTTATTGCACTCAAAGCATCAGAAGATGGCAAGTTGTTCATAAAATTTTCAAGTGTATCAATTTTTTCTTTAACGTCGGCTATGGCATTGTTCAAGGGGTCCAGATTAGGTATCTGGAGTGATTGAATCTGTTCCTTTAGAGTGGAAATCACTAGATCAAAATCTTCTTGTGATGTTATGCTTTTGACAATTGTTTGGAGCTGTGTCTGGACATTATTTATCTGCTCTTCCAATTGCTGTTTCAATTGCTCAGAGTTGGTGGCCTGGGTCTTAAATTTGGCTTGAAGAGCTGCTACAGCCTCTTCTAAGCTTTGAAAATTATCTAATGTGGCCAAATCAGTATATTTCTGAAGCAGCACTTTGAGTTCTGAGTCAATTTTAAGAAGAGGGTCCATGCATTGTGATTGTAAATTTGTAATTTCTAGTTGAAGACTGGCATTGAGTGTGGTTTGTAAAGCTTGTAAATCACTTCTTAATTTCTTGACTCTGACATCAAGCATCAGAATCTCATCACTGTGATCTTCATGTCTTGTATGGCCAAATATATCATTAGGCATTTTTGTTTTAGTGGTTATTTATTATTGAATATCTGATTCTTAATTCTATAAAAAAAGGTATAAGCTTGTCATATGATCCCGGGACCTCAATATATAAGCAGTCACCAGCAGAAACAGTATATACAGTGCCAGAAATCATGTTTGAGTGCTTAATTCTATAAATATTTTTCCCTATTGAAATCTTGACATTACCCTCAGGGGTTGTAATAAATTGCAATTGACCACCTACAGGTAATTGGTAATGATTTAAATTATTGTTAAATATGTACAATGTTTTACCTGTTTCATCATCAACATCTGTAAGTATGCTGTTCAGATGAATAATTAACAAAGCACTTAGTTTAGATATTATATCAGAAGAGGGTTGTGGTGTTGGCAGGTCCATAATAGCCTGTTTTTTGAACCCAAATAAGTTCATAGGCATGTTTATTTATTTCAAATCATGCTCTGTAATTGGGCATTGATTACCACTTTTCAAATCACAATGACCCCATGGTAGAGTATGTATGCCACATGATAAAATGCATCTCTTATCATCATGTGGATCCAGAGCCACTTTTCTTACAATATTGCTAGTCAACAAGTGATCCACACTCTGAATTCTGGATTCTGATGTTCTGATTGTGCTACATGATTTGAGGCAATTTTTGTAATCTTCAAATTCAAGCTCTTTGTCTACAGTCACTCTGCCAATGCCCTTGGCCTTTTTGGCAACAGCGCCACTACATGTTTCAAAACTGTACATCTTGGCCCTTAACCCAGCAAATGCCACAATAACATCACCAAGTGTCTCATCTTTTAACTTGCCAGGCACCTTTTTGCTGTGGTGTTTAATTTTTGAATGTTCAGTGGTATCAAAATATTTAAACAATTCAGGCTGTGCTATATCTTGATAAACATCTTCTGTTTGAATATCAAGAACAAAACTATCTGTGTCCATGTACATCAGTTTTACACGATCCTTATAAAAAGGCTTCAACACATCATAATACAATTTTAACATGTGTAATTTGGCCAATTCCAATATCACAGCCCCTACATGAATAGGCTTATCAAACTTAATCTTTGTTTTTTTCATGTTGAAAAGTGCCATATTCTCATCATAAATTCTTCTGTAATTGAAGTTGGGCTTTGCAATCAATTTTTTGCTCCGGCTGGGGTCAGTAATTATTTTAACATCAATATGTTTTCTGACATTTTCAATTGTTTTGCCATACACTGAATTGACCATCAATTTAAACAAGGTTTTATCAAATTGGCTCATTGCAGATGTTCGAAGCTCTGTGTTTGTATCAATATATGGCTTCTACCATCTTGAGTGCCTGAACCTCAAAACTTTTCCAACTTTGGTCACTTGGACACCATGATTTATTAGGAACTGGAGGTTTTTGTAATATAAGACATAACCCTGTTTCGGCTCTAGAGTCATCATCAATTTCTTCTGTTTAGAGCCAGGTGAACACTTAACCTCGGGAATTGGGGGCAGATCAGAAAATGTGTTGTGTAAATCATCAGGAATTGTCAGATCAACCTCTAAGAACAGGCCATAGTTACTGTCATCAAAATCCTTAAGATCTTCAATATTGAAATCTTCAACCCACTCAAGCCCTGCATATGGCAGTTTTTTCATCATAGCATAACCATATAGGCTATTGGCATCTACATACAGTATATAATTTGATGGCAGTGTTGGATCATAATCAGGAATATATTTGTTATTTGCTCTGGCATATCTCTGAGAACATTGCACAATGCCCCCTCTTATACATTGTTTCATAAACAGATACATATCTTGATCCTGGATCAGATCCAATTGCATTTTAGTGTTTAAAAACATTTCAGACCATGCTAGGCCCGGAGCACTGTAAAAATACATTGGATCCAGCTTATAATTTTGCATGGAAGATTTTCTGAATGCCTGCAGTATATCAGCTAAGAGGGTCACATCAAGTTTTAAATAAGCCTTGTGATAATCACCAAATGTCTGGCATTTTAAATTGTTCCACATCAACTGGGCATGGTGATAATCTTCATCAGTGATTCCAGATCCTCTGATTTTGCTGTAAAACTCTTGTTGTGGTGGCAGAGAACACTCATCAAATTTAGAAAAATCTGTAACATAATCATATGGATATACACCCTTCCGCCTAATTAATTTCAGGTCCTGATTTGGAAACAAAGCACATGTGATTTTGAATTGATCATCAGATAATTGAGTGGCCAGTGTAGCCAGGCTAGCAGACAGAATTCTGTATGAATCAAGAAATCTTAAGTGAATAGGAACACCATTAACTTTAATTATTTTGCTAATGGCAATATATTTCTCATTATTTTCAGCTAAAATATTTAAATTCTGCTTGTCAAACCCCTCGTACCTGATCAAATGATGGAAATCATAATTGGATGCTCCATGGCAAAATATAGGGACAAATTTTGGTCTCTGGATCTTAATATTACAGCTATTACACAGGGGCATTAAGATTTTACCAATCTGTATGAGAATGGTGATTAAACTTGATATTTGTATCTGAAAATTCACAATCACATACCGGGCATTTTTCTGCATTGTTGAAATCTTCAATCTGATCCTCTGTTAAAGGCAACATAGGTTTTGATTTTAATAAGACATTAGATGCTATGTTATGGCACTCATTTTCTATTCTTTGTGCAAATTCTTTGATGGCATCTGCTCCCATGTATATATCTTCTTTACTAACAACCCCATCCTGTACAACCACATAATAAAAACTGGAAGGTTCATGTAGCTGGTGTGATGTAATTGAAGATTCATCAGGATCTGGGCTACAGAATGCAAGAGGTTTGAGATTTGATTCAAAATCACAGACTATATATGCTGGGTGTTCCAACAAGGCTTCAAATTTTTTGAATTTGGCATTTTCACTTGGATTAGGCATCACCATATGAACAGGTTTATGGTTGCCACAGTATTTCAGATGCTCAATTAACTTGTTTTTAGCAATTTCTGTATTCACTTCCCGAACCCCATTCACCATTTTTCTACCATCAAATACAGTTAAACATCTTCTACACAACTTGAATGTTCTATTAAATTTGTCTAGTTGTGTTCTGACTAAAGGTTCAAGATTATGTATCAGAGTATAATTGTGTGTATCATCCCCTTCAATTAAGAGTAGATCAATCGGAACAGCAGAATCATCATCAAATGTACTGATTCTGAGAGGTGCTATCAAGCAATTGCCACGGCCAGTAGAACAAATAAATACATTAATAGATAATTGTTTACCATTGATATTCCTGGCCCTTTTTTCAAATTTATCAATATTCTGAACAGACATTGGATATTCTAAACCCTCCATTGCTTCATCAAAATCATTTTCATGCTGTTTATAATAACTTATTCTCTCAGGATCCCTTAAAACTGGATACAAAGCAGCTAAAATACACCACAAAAAGCATTTCTCATCATTATTTTCTATGTTAATCACGGCTCTTTTGTTTTTAATATTGGCAGGTAAAGGCAAATATGTAGATCCTTGTAATGGGTTGAATTCAGAAATATTAATATATAACTTGTGTGAAGATCCGCATAGGCTCCATCCAGACTCTTTTGCTGCAAATTCAGAGTGTTTAATATTCAATTGATCTATCAAACTGCTTATTATTTTGTCTGAATTTGCATTTCAATATACCGGTACAGTTTCTGTTATGTGGGGCTGTGTAAATTTTGTGCCATTTGGCTTCTTATATTGTGAAAACAATTTGAGGGACAGCTTATAAGAGCCATTTTGTGCATTTAAAATTGCCTGCACATCTGGATTTATACTGTTCAAAAAATTCTTAATGTCACATCTTGGCTCTGATACAAAACGGAGATCCCTTAATTGGCCGTTAAAACTGCTATGGATGGGTTCATAGCGTGGCTGCTTTGCTGCTCTAGCATTAACAGGTGCTTCATGCTTCCTTTTCAGACCAGATGTAGATGGTTGAGGGGGTAATGTTGATGACTGTGCAGAGCAAGTACCTTTATGTTTATAAGTGAAGTATTCCATGCTATATTTTCTATGGCATTTAGGGCATATTTTTGTGGGAGTTCTGCATTTGTCTGGATTACAATTCCTTTGATGCCTGGCCCAATTGGGGCTGGTTATATTCTTATTGCATTGATTACAATATTTTTGATTTGGCATTTTTGTTGTTGTTTATTATATAAGATTTCCTGGGGTTCAAATCAAAATTCTATGCTTAATAAAAAATATCAGTTGGGTTCAGCAGTGTGTTTTGTATATTTAGTGTGTGTGTGTATGTGTGTTAATATTTTTGGCTTTGGTATTTATATAAAATTTCTTGGGGTTCAAATCAAAACTCTATACTTAATAAACCTATGACAGGTTGTACAGGATAGCCTACATGCACAAAGATAGAATAAGTATTGATCCACTGAAGCACTGACCTTTCTCAATTGCATGTCTGCACAGGCATGTCGTGATGTGCATGGAAAGGCATTGACCTAATACCATGTGTCATGTATTGATCTTGTATAACAAACTAGGGCAAATATAAACCCTTTGTTCAATATATTAGAAAATTCTATATATTGAATCAAACAAACCTATAATTCAATTTATACAAATCTGCGATTTTTTAAAAAAAATAAGAGGAGCAATGCAACAACATATCTGTACTCCTCAGCCACTCTCACAATACTAACTGATGTGTAATGCAAAAGCTCTTGCATCATAATTTGTTGCACAATGCAAAAACTCTTGCATCATAATTTGTTGCACAATGCAAAAGCTCTTGCATCATAATTTGTTGCATAATACAAAAGCTGTTGCATCATAATTTGATGCATAACATGATGCAAGAGCTTAGTTTTAGGCGTGGGCAAAAAAAAATATCAAGAGGGGCATATTTTTAACAAATTTATGGACAACAATCTGACAAAAGTGCCTTTTGTAAGTGTGGACAAATCAATCTGAGGGGGCTCATCACATCACAGGAACTTCCCGAGGGCATTTTTACAAAAATCTTGGATTAGACGGAGTACCACACTTGAGCAAAAAGCTCATATGGGCATGTTGAGCAAGTTTTAAGTGTAGCCAAATCTGCCTGAGGGGGGTTCATCATTTATCGCGCCAATAATAGCACCAAACACACTACTGCAAGAAAAACAAAGCCCACAGAGACAAAACGGTAGTCACGCGGGAGTGTAGCGCGGAGATACTCTCTCTACAAAATCCGGATAAAATTGTGTGTTGAACTCCAAGTCCTGCAGATTTATATCAGATTCAAAATTGTCCGTTGAAAAGACGTTACAGTGGCTTGGCTTGGGTGTCCGAAGAGATGGAAATGAGCACAACCCATTGTCTCGAAACACGGTTACAAGGCGTGTCTTCGGTTTTTGCTAGCTCGGGCTCCAGCTGTATAACCTGGTCATCCGTGAAAGTAGTTTGCCCTCCCGCGGCGAATCCTCCGTTGGTCCTGTCCTCAAAATACGCGAGTAGTGTATATTGATTGTTTCTACGCAATACTTGGTACGAGTCCTTTTTTATCCTCTTTTTTCATCAATTGAATATCAGTTTTTGACATATTTTGACAATTTTTTGTCGATGTTTTAGCGTTTAGCGATGTTTTAGTAAAATTACCCTTTTTTCCCACTCATACTTGGTACGAATGCCACGATCTTACGTGATATAACTTAACCTATCCTTTTTTCTTACTTATTGTTTCAAAATAATACTTTGTAAGTATCCTCTTTTTTTATCAATTGAATATCAGTTTTTGACATATTTTGACAATTTTTTGTCGATGTTTTAGCGTTTAGCGATGTTTTAGTACAATTTTCAATTTTTCCCACCTTTCTGTATAAACGTTGAAACGTATTGTCACGAATAGTCGAACATGTCGCGAAAGGCAAAATAATAAAAAAATAACTCCCAAATTCAAAATCGGCCAAACAAGAGATAGTGAAACATGGAACCTTACAACATCCATTGAATAATCGACATTTTGCTGAAATGTCTCCTGCGTTCGCTGGATGATCATGAAAAATTACATTTCTAAAATTGCAGGGAGAAGAATTGATAATCTAGAAGTCTCGATTGTGATAACGGGAGAGATGGACGCGACGAGAAGACGAAGAAGAAGAACATAAGGAGATTAATCGATGCGGACAAAATAAACGATGATCTAATCAATAACATTACAGCATTAAGTGCCATGCATTCTTTCTTCGTTCGTAATAAAATTAACAAGTTATAAAAAGAATAGCAATCCAACTTGTCATTTGACCTCCTTAGCGAAGCATGTTCTAAAAAAAAAAAATATTGAAAGTTTCCAGTTCGTTTCATTTCGCGATTGATCCTCACAGCCGCGATAAACTTAGGAGGCACAGGCTTGTATACATTCCATCTTTCCATCGGAGGGACAAGGTAAACCGAGCACCTAACCAACCATTCAATGATAATAATATTCATGAATTTTTGTTTGAATTGAGAAAGTAAAAAAATGATCATGGTAGAGCCACCTCCTTTAAATATCACATCTACTCTAAAGCATTCATTCGCTGTTCATATTTTCCGTCCTTGAATTTGAATGTGTGTTTTGTCTAACAATTGATTAAATTAAGTACCGAACATTATCGAAAAGCAATTCTGAAAACATTATACTGAAATATTAACATTATAATAAGTGTCCTTCCATAGCCGTTTCAGTCTTCAAACTGCTTCTGCATACTTTTCAATAAAATCAATTTACCGTACGCCCTGGGCCTTTGCAGATTAACGAAAATCGTCTAAAGTTTGAAGTTGTGACCCTTCTCTATACCGTTGCAAGCTTTTTTTGTGGTTATTCAAAGTACCTCATTTTCGCATATTCAAATACACACCAGTGAAGGGAGTTCATGTCTAATTAGTGATTTTAAATTTGTATTTTTGGGACCATGCACACACTTCCTAACATTGTTGCCTTGTAGTCGATGAGTTGTGCTGGTACAGATGTGAAGTAGTTAATAAGACCCCACACAGACAAGTCCCCCACCATTTCTTTCCGACATAGTTGTTGTTTTGTTACTAGAAAATTGTTATGATTACAGTACACCTGTATCAGTATAGAATACCATGGTGCCATTTTCTGTTTCTGTTGCCAGCAAAAGCAAATCTACAGGTCACAGGTTCGAGAAACAAGATATTTTTTAAAAATTCTCCTGCGCATAATATGGACCACCTATAGCGATGATATAATATAGACCGTATTAACAAATATACTTCAAAGTTATGTAATAAGATTTTGGTTTAGTATTTAATCACAGCAGCAAAACAAACTCTCCATTCGCTTCACAACAGAAGTTAAGTGCATTTTGCATACATGAAGAAGCAGAAATTTACGCCCGAGGTGTGCTGTTGAGAAGACTATACAATAAGACACGGCACCCCATTCTTTACAATAATAAGTAAGCAGTGGAGTAAAAAATCCTTTGTTTTATTTTGATGTGAAGAAAAGTTTTAGTCCATGCATTGATCTGATCCCCCTTGTCCAAAAAAAAAAAGAAAAAAAAAGAAAAAAGAAGCTCCGGTCTCATCTGGAGATTGCAACACTGATATGTCTGTCTATTCAGATAAAAACCAAAAGTTTTAACATCCATGGACAATACCGTACAGCAGCTGTTGCGTCCCCCATATGTAAAGTTTCCTTTTTCCTCGTTAGCTGAACGTGAAGATGAGGATTGGAAGATGCTCGAGACTCCCCGTTCATTCGGGTATAACATCTTTCCTTTCTAACACTCCATTTTTTTCTGTAAGAGGGGGCATTTCTTTAGATACCAGGAGCACCTGTCTGATGTGACCGCTCTCTGTTTCCAACTTCGCCACTGGACCGTTAACAAAGCCAATTTCTACGCAATTCATAACCGTTGGTTGATATGTAAATATATTCAGCAATACTGAAAACTCACAGACGTGATGATGATTCAAGCAGATCACGATACAGATGTATGCATGTAAAACTATTTTCGTCACACACAGGCAAAAAAGTAAAAAGTAACATTTCTCTCCTTCCCTCGCTTTTAGCCATCTTCAAAAAATTAGCGTCCAGTATCCTTCCAGATAGGAGGTGAATCGTGACTAGCGAAAATATTGAAATCGAAGTGTGAATTATTTGTTATGGTCTCCCTCCCTTCTTCTCATGCATGTTTCATATCACGCTCGCTGACATTGAAATAAGCGAAAACAATTGCAAGACAGCACAGGTTATAACCCATAACTAGGTCTGTTTTTTTTTTAAAAAATAATAATCGTCAGTCCATATGACAATGCTTTTGTGACGTGCACGCAAAATATCTGTTGGTTGCTGTCCGTGATGAAATTTTTATCATTGATAGGCCGGGGACTGAGCTTCTAACTTTCCACATTTACAAACAATATCGTTTACAATAATACCTTCGCTAGAAAGCACAGTGCAATAAATATCCTTTTTTATATATAAATATTTTAAGTTATGCAATAACTTTGGACAGCAGCTAATTATCATGGCGTTATATTCGTGTCCATGTCTGAAACTAGTCTTTATACACACAGCCAACTCACTCATGCAATGTAATATCTGATGTAATATAATACAAACAGCTGTGGAAGGTTGTCGACTCTTCGCGAAACAGGACTTACACGTCAGAGTTGTGCAGAAGATAGGGTCGACCCCCTTGTCGATTTTGGTGATGTAGAGTACGTGTACGCAATTTGGAGGTCAAGGGTGGGCCAATTGTCAATTTTTTTTTCGATAGGATCATCGTAGAGACATGCGTTAGCATTGGCTCCTAACAAAATAAACATAGGTTATCATGGTTGAACCCCCCCCCCCCCTCTTTCGAAAATTTTCCAAGTCCAGCGTTAAAAATTGCAAATAACTCGAAAACGGTGAGAGATTACGCGAAAATAAATCGCAAAATCTCCCCAAACACCATCCCTTGTCGATTTTGGGGATGTAGCGTATGTATGCCAAAGTTTGGTGGTCCTGAGTTCAAGGGTAAGGGGTGTTTTCACACACCCTCCCAAAACTTTTAATCACTCGTAACTTCCGAACATGTAGCCGTAGAGAGGTCTGGGGTTTAGTGTGTTGGTCGAGTCTCGGTATCCTCTGTCCTCCCATACCAAAAATTTAGTATAGGTCATCATAGAACCAAATTTTCATCAATCGAAAAAATTTTCCAAGTCCTGCACAGCCCGTTTACGTTTGTCGCGACTATCTTGAATTAACTGGGCGAGTCCAGATAGCGTTGGCGTTATTCTGCTTTCAGTTTCTTCACAGTAACATCAATTCATATTAACAACTTACGAGAGAACATCATGCATCTCATTTACAACAGAGCAAAAAAATATCCTCGTCTAGTACGCTGCACTTTTTGACACTAGATGCAGTGCAGGTGTATCCCGGTGTCAGGCTGGTGAAAGGAAATAACGTTCAACCAAGTAGACGAATAGCGGTGTTCAAGTTCAGAAGATTCAACAAATGCCTGTCTGCTGCTTTAAACGTTCATTTGATTAGTTAAGCACTCAACACGTGGTCATACACCACACCACATATTACACCTCTCCAGGACGTGGTGCAGACACCAAATACACTACGTGACACCCAAAATCAACGAGGTAGGTTGCACCGTGTAACCAACTAGACGCGTGAGTGCAGTCAAAAAATACAGCGAACTAGGCGGAGCTATTGGATCAAAGTGATCACGTGGCATTCTCTTTGAATCTGACTTCACCCACCCCTCTTTTTTAATCCTTAATCGCGACAATGATTGACCGACTTTTTAAGTTTACTCTATGTACAGATAGGTTAATCGGGGGACTGGGCGTACAGTTTAAAGTAGAATCGGAATCCAGTAGGTATCGAACCCGGGACCCTTTGATTACAACGTGACGACTTATCGACAAGGGGAGATTTTTTTTTCGTGACGTAGAGTACGCCTAGAGAGGTCGGGTTTAGTGTGTCGGTCGAGTCTCGGTGTCCTCTGTCCTCCCATACCAAAATGAACATAGGTCGTCATGGAACCAATTTTATTCATCAATCGAAAATTTTCTAAATCCACAGCGTTAAAAAAAAATCTTAAATTGCAAATATCTCGAAAATGGTAAGAGTTATCGAAAAAATATATCGAAAAACACCCCCATACGGTATCGTTAGATACCCCACCTGTCGATTTTGGAGTTGGAGAATACGTGCACCAAGTTTTGGTGGTTCTGGGGTCAAGGGGTAAGAAGTTAGCCCACCCTCCAAAACTTTGATCACTCGTAACTTTTGAACGAATAGTCGTAGAAAGGTCGGGTTTAGTGCGTTGGTCGAGTCTGGGTGTCCTCTGTCCAACCATACCAAAATGAACATAGGTCGTCGTGGAACCAAAAATTTTCCGAAATTTTTTCCAAGTCCTGCGTTAAATTGCAAATATCTCGAATTTTTGACAAACAGAGGTCGACATAAGCAAAGATGATTACCTAAAACTTTACGAAGCGTACTCTGCTTACAAGCGCGTGACCGAGGGAAACGTGGACATGTACTACAGGCCCAGCGAATTCAAAACCCACAGGCCGATGTTCTTCATCAACACGACGAAGCGGAAGCAGGTGGTGGTCAACGATCGCACCAACATCAAGGTCGTCTGCGAGTTCCACGACGCGCTGCCCGAGGACACCGTGTGCAGCGTCATCCTGGTCGCCGAGAAGTCCTTCATCCATGACGTGAAGAACGAGAGGTTCACGGAGCAGTTTTTAAAAAAAATCGTAAGAAAAATAAAGGATAGGTTAAGTTATATCACGTAAGATCGTGGCATTCGTACCAAGTATGAGTGGAAAAAATTGAAAATTGTACTAAAACATCGCTAAACGCTAAAACATCGACAAAAAATTGTCATAATATGTCAAAAACTGATATTCACTTGATAAAAAAAGAGGATACCTACAAAGTATTATTTTGAAACAATAAGTAAGAAAAAAGGATAAGTTAAGTTATATCACGTAAGATCGTGGCATTCGTACCAAGTATGAGTGGGAAAAAAGGGTAATTTTACTAAAACATCGCTAAACGCTAAAACATCGACAAAAAATTGTCAAAATATGTCAAAAACTGATATTCAATTGATGAAAAAAGAGGATAAAAAAGGACTCGTACCAAGTATTGCGTAGAAACAATCAATATACACTACTCGCGTGATTTGAGCATATGGAAAATGCTGTTTTGATCCTTGTGAATTCCGTGTGGGAATTGTTAAGTTTCGTGTTGCTACTTGGCAAATGTGTTCAGCAAAATGTCAATTTGTTCACTGCCTGATGCGTCAAGCAGCAGTTCACCTGCTTTCGGCGAGTCTTTCTTATTTTACGTCGCTTTTCTTCCGTTTTGGTTTAAGTTGAATTTATTTTTTGTATTTATCATAGCTTTTCTGACACTTTGGGATAATCGCGACAATGAGGAAAAAGTCGGCCTCTGGATTTTTCCTCGAGGGGTTGGGATAGCAGTGCTTAAAGTAGGCAGAAAGATTGGGCGATGCTTTCCCCCAGTTAAGAAATTTTTCATAAATTATCCCCACCACTAGGATAATCTGCCTAGGCACTTAATCTGCTGACCTTCACGGCACCCCACGTTTTCACTCTACATTTCAACATTCGAATTATGTGTAGTCTCAGCATACATCTCAGAAAGGGGGGCAATTGATCCCCAGGCACACCTCTGCGGACGCCCTAATGAGGATGAGTGACGATATGATGAAAATTGATCAAGGTACACTCGTAAAGAACACCCATGCCCAGGTTAGGATTCAAACCCTCGACCCCTGGCGTCGAAGCGCGCTGTGCTAACCACTCCGTAGGCCCTAGTACTTTGGCTAATCGCAACAATGAGAATGAATGAATGATGATGAAGGAATGCAAAGGAACTTCCATAGTTAGTGTGGGACTTGAACCCAAAACTTCCGATGGCGAGGTCAATTTCTCAACACGCTCGGTCACTGAGGTGGATAAGGCCTATAGAAGTTTTTCTACTTGCAATACTAGGAATGTGTTGTTTTGCATCATGCATACGTTTCCAACGCTGTGTTAAGTCACCTTTGAACCGTTCTAGGCAATTCTGAATCGAGCCATTTTCCCCGGGGGGATATTAAACC
Organism: Lepisma saccharinum; assembly: GCF_977018435.1. Lineage (NCBI taxonomy): Eukaryota > Metazoa > Arthropoda > Insecta > Zygentoma > Lepismatidae > Lepisma > Lepisma saccharinum. The sequence goes on along the minus strand of NC_139247.1, from coordinate 3,721,710 downwards.
TCACCGGGGGATATCAAATTATAATACTAATAAAAACATTACGGAACGACTTGAGATGACCGAATCCCTCTCCGATTATCTTCATATTTGGCATACTCACTAATTGAGGCATCCTAATCACGAATCTGAAGTTAAACATTGTCGGAAACGTCTCGAAATTGCAAAATAAGTGAAAATAAGGCGTTAGTTTTCGGAATGGAAACTATCGATTTTCGCTAAATTTTTTGTTTCACAATCAACTCCTGATACTACCACGACTCAAAATTATAACTAACCTAACCGAACTAACCTAACCACGTGCCAATGGTTCGTGGGGCTAGCGCCAATGGTTCGTGGGGCTAGCGCCAGTGGTTCGTGAAGCTAGCGTCAATGGTTCGCAATTTCTAGACGTGACCGACAAATTTTAACTTCAGTTTCGTGATTAGGAGGCATCAATTAGTGAGTATGCCAAATATTAAAGAAATCGGGATAGAATGTAACAGAAGCTTACTTTCAATGTTTTCCAGACGCCATTGCCACAGAATCCAACGCGGGATACAATGTTGCCAAACTATAGTCCGCACTCCACATGCTCCTCTTCCTCGCGATTGTCACTGTCACTTTCTTCTTCTTCCTTAAGCTCGCCTGCAAGTAAGGGATTGTATAACTGTCCTGCCAGGCGGAAAAATTCTATGGTAGGGTCTGTTCCCAATTGATGACACCTTTTCAGGAACATGTATTTTGCTAGGTACCCGGAAGAAAAATATTTTTTTTGTTCCTTATGAATTCAATATTACTTTGGCATGCCTCCATGTGGGCTCGATGGTGTTGGTATGAGCACCAGTCTCTGCATCCACAAAGCTGACACTATGATTTACTGTAAGGTGATGAAAACCTTCGTCCGTGAGGTGATTATACAGTATGCTTTCCAACAATCGGAAATTATGGTTGTACCCGGAAAAATCCATTCTTTAATCACAGCTAGTACCCTCTTCTATACGGGTACAAGGAAACACCGTCCTGTTCCCCGTTCGAAACCACCGAAAACCCACTGTCCCTCCACAAGGTAGTAGTGGGAAAGGCCATATTATAAACTCGAGAAAGTATGAGCCTCCCTCAGGCAGATTTGCTTACACTTAAAACTAGCTCAACATGCCCATATGAGCTTTTTGCTCAAGTGTGGAACCCTGTCTAATCCAAGATTTTTGTAAAAATGCCCTCGGGAATTTCCCGTGAAAGTATGACCCCCCTCAGATTGATTTGCCTACACTTAAAAAAGCTACATCTGTGAGATTGTTGTCCATAAGCCTGTCAAAAATATGCCCCTCTTGATATTTTTTTGGCTACACCTAAAACTAAGCCAAAAAGCCACCCTCACCACCCACACCCACCCACATACACCCACACACACACACACACACACACACACACACACACACACACACACACACACACCCACACACACACACACACACACACATACACACATGTTTACTTCTGGTTTATTTCTATTGCATCATGTTGTGCAACAAATTATTATCCAATATTATGATGCAAGAGCTTTTGCATTATATTGTGCAACAAATTATTATCCAATATTATGCAACAAATTATGATGCAAGAGCTTTTGCATTATGTTGTGCAACAAATTATTACCCAATATTATGCAACAACGTATGATGCAAGAGCTTTTGCATTACATATCAGTTAGTATTGTGAGAGTGGCTGAGGAGTACAGATGTGTTGTTGCATTGCTCCTCATACAGGTCTGATATTTGACACATCTTGCTTGTTTGTTGTAATCCACTCATATTTGGAGTCAGGCTTATATCTGCCCCAGTTTGTTATACATGACACATGGTATTAGGTCATTGCTTTTCTAGAACATGCCTGTGTAGACATGCATTTGTGCTAGGGCAGTGCTTCTGTACTTATTCTATCTTTGTGCATGTAGGCTATCAGCTTTATACAACCTGTCATAGGTTTATTAAGTATAGAGTTTTGATTTGAACCCCAAGAAATTTTATATAAATACCAAAGCCAAAAATATTAACACACATATACACACACTAGGTATACAAAGCACACTGCTGAACCCAACTGATATTTTTTATTAAGCATAGAGTTTTGATTTGGACCCAAAGAAATTTTATATAATAAACCAACAACAAAAATGCCAAATCAAAAATATTGTAATCAATGCAATAAAAATATATCCAGCCCCAATTGGGCTAAGCATCAAAAAAATTGTTATCCAGACAAATGGAGAATTCTCACAAAAATATGCCCAAAATGCCATAGAAAATATAGCATGGAATATTTCACTTATGCTTGTTCTGCACAGTCATCAACATTTCCAAACAAAATTGATTGGAAATATTTGCACACAATACATTTTACAATTTTGAGAATCTCAATTTAAATTCAGGAACAAGAGATTTGGATTTGATGTATCTGGAAATATCTCTTCTTTCAAAAAATGTTTGTATCTTGAATCAACCTGCAAACAATATTACATGTTAGGCTGGGCTATCTCAACAGCAGAGGCATGCAGCTTAGTGGTTTCCCGCACTCACATTCTGTAAATATATTCTATGATTTTATTATCCTATTAAAGCACCCAATGCTGCAATTTTTAAATTTTTGCTGTGTATGCATCAAAAGATTGCAGGTGATGATTGAAATCTGCACCACTATACAGCATCCCACTGTCTGTTGTAACAAATTCTGACCTATGGAACCTGTCCAGATATAGCTACAAAGATCTGAAATGTTTCCAGTTTGAACTCTGATTAGGAATGATCTCAAAATCATAGAATCCCCTTAGCTTTGTATAATTTGTGAACCAGTGCCCATAATAGGAAAAATTGCTGTAATAATAGAAAACAACAAAAAATCCTACAATTCTTCTATAGGTATTATACACATTACACTCAAACCCCCTAATCATCCTTAGGTTAAGATATTTGAAACATTGTGTGCTGTCAAGTGCCCACTGAAACTCTGTTTCATTGTTGATGGCAAACACATCATGCTTTGACAGTGTTGAGAATCTAATTCTGAAACCCTCAACAAGAGATTCAGATCTAATACATCTTGCAATGCCTCTTCTCTCAAAGAATGACATGGTGCATGCATAATATACACTATCTGGCCATTCGTCACCGGACACCTGGAACGAGTACTTTAATCCGGTTTCAGGCGTCCGTCAGTATCGTGTGGGGCCACCTTTCGCAGCAAGTACAGCCACAACCCTCTGAGGAAGACTGTCCACCAAATTGCGATAGGTTTCGACGGGAATCCTGCTCCATTCCTCTTGCAAAGCGGCGAACAACTCTTTAGTGTTTTTTGGGGGGTGTGGCCTGGCTCTCAACCGGCGCTCCAACTCGTCCCAAAGATGCTCATTCAGGTTGAGATCAGGACTTTGGGCGGGCCAATCAAGTTTTTGCACACCCATATCCTCGAACCACGTGTTGATCACACCTGCCGTATGACATGGGGCATTGTCGTGCTGAAACAGATAAGGACCACTACCGAATTGTGCCCACAATGTCGGTAGCGCAGAATTGTCCAGGATCGTTAGGTATGCATCTGCATTCATGTTTCCACGCACTAACACAAGGGGACCAAGACCATACCAGGAGAAGCATGACCACACCATGATGCTTCCACATGCCTTTGGTGGGGTGTCCGGTGACGAATGGCCAGATAGTGTATCTAAGATCTATATGCACAGTTGCAATCTTTACACACAACAGTTTTCATAGAATAATCAGCACTACAATTTTTAGATTTTTGATCCAACAGATACATCATAATCTTATTCAAATCAATAATACCTCTATTGTGGAAATTTCCTGTGCGGACAAAATCTGACCCTCTATACACCATGCCTGTGTTTGTAGTTATAAAATCAAATGCATCAAAATAGCTTAGGTACATGTTATAATTAAAATGTTTCCAGTTTGAAGTCTGATCAAAAGACATATGAAAATTATACAGTACTACAATATTTGTGTTTGTAAACCAATAATTGTTCCTGTAGGAATCATAGAAACTGACAAAGAATCCAACAATTCTTCTCTGTATGAAATACACAATTTTTTCACTCTGGCTGATACATCCCAGGCTCAGGTATCTAAAACTGTGCTCACTGTGAGCACCCATCTGAACTCAGTTTCATTTCTCACAGCAAACAAATCATACTCTGACAACCCATGGAACACAAGTGTAAAATTATCCAAAAGTGACTCAGATTTTATGTATTTGGAAAGGTTTCTTCTGTCAAAAAACATAATTGCATAACTTGCTGCAGTGTTTACCTTGCTGTATATACAATTAACTAGCAATAAATCTGTCTAATAGGAACATGTGCATGACTAGATCACAATTGTTCTGTGTTTTAGGCATGTTGATAAGCCCTAGCCCTCCAAGACAACAACACACTCAAATATACAATATTGCAATTTTTTAAGAACATGTTGAATATTTAGCTTGATCACCTCAACCCTAGGCTGATGATGCTCCTGCTGCCCACTGCCAGACGTTTGTGCCTAAAATACATGATGTTGTTTGGCTTTTCAAATTTAATTATCTTTGCCCTGTATGTATTATTGCACAGGCAGACAGGATAATTGTTTACCACAGTTGCATGTATCACTCAGGTTGTTCTCCTCCAGTGACAGAGCAACACAATCATGGTTACAATTCCTAAATTTCTGCCTCAGGAAATACATAACAAGCTCATTCAAATATGTGTGCTTTGAGTACTCAACCCTGTCAGGATCAAAATCCACCTTACTATACAAATTTCCCTCATCTGTGGTGATGAATTCACTATCCTCCAGGTTCACATCAAGCATCCTATTTAAAAATTTATAATGCATCCAATTTGAACTCTGACATGCAATCATGTGCATCCTATACTCAAAACACCACTCATAACAATTGTTGAACCAGTGATTATCATACAATTTTAACATGCAATAATGATGATAACTGTCTGTGTAAAAATTAACAAAAAATCCAACAATCCTCCTGTACCTGTTGTAGACAGTTCTTTCAAACTTGCTAAGCAGCTTAAGGCACAGGTATTGAAAAATACTGTCACTCATAAGCACCCACTGCATTTCAGATTTATTCTGTACAGCAAACAGGTTGTACTCAGACAAGCCAGAGAGCCTAAGCTTGAAATCATCAACAAGTGACTTGGATTTTATATATTTTGAAATGCATCTTCTCTCAAAAAATTCTGTATCAGGTGATTTGAACATTATCTTGATTGCTGTTTTTGCCGATGATCAGGGCTGCTGCAGGTTGATGCACTGCCAGATTCTGAAATACATAAAATTACACTGACAGACCGGATAATTGTTTCCCACAGTTGCATGTATGATTCAGGCTGTTATCCTCTAGTGATTCAACAATACAATCAGAAGTGCAATCCCTGAATCTTTGTCTTAAGAAATACATAATAAGCTCATTCAGGTATGTATACTTGGAGTACCAGACAAGATCTGTATTAAAATCTTCACCACTGTACAAATAGTCATTATCTGATGTTACAAATTCAATATTCTTATCTATAGATTTCCATTCTCAGTGTGGCCCTACAGTTTTGAAGGCTATGTTTGCCTTCTTCTGTGTGTTGGCACTAATTTTGATTCTGGGCCGCTTATATTTCTGGGGGTGACTCGGCATGGCCCACTGAACAACATACTCAAATTTTGAAAAAAATCAATAATTTTGTTTCTCTGTTATCTCTGAAACTACTGATGCTAGAGACATGGGGCTTGGTGATTTTTCATAGCACAATTTATAACAGTTAATAGGTGGTGTAGATTCAGGCCAGGTTGCAGCTTCATATAAGTATTGTACAGTTGTAGGTGTGATTTTCCAAGCTGTGTTATATTCTGAAATATTACTACCATCTGCATGTCTTGTGCAATCCATATGCACTTAAACTAATTCATGCACTTGGCCTAATGTGATTCATCAGGTTGAAAGTATTCACTTGGCCTAATGGGATTGCACTGGGATTCTTGCATGCCGTATAAAATCAATTTATTGATGTTTCTGAGCAGTTTCACTGGGATTGTACCTATTCTATGAGCTTATAATTTTATACATGGGAAAATATTTATACACTTGTAAGCAGTTGAACTCTGAAGTATAACCTGCCTGCTGTATAATTTAAGTCTATATGTTTACACCACTGTACAGTTGTTGAAAATTTCTAATAATCAAATATACAACAGCCAGAAGATCTGAGTACACACAAAACATAGAGAATTGTACATGTATAACATCTGCATGTTCAAAAACATGTACAACAGCCAGGAGTGTTCAAATCTCAACCCCCCGTGCCTGTCACATGCATTATTTTTGAGTTATTCAAGTTTGTAGGTATAATTATAGGTTTTTTGAAAAAATTATAGAGACACAAAACATAGAGAATTGTACATGTATAACATCTGAAAAGATTCCAGGTCTCCATCACCTATAGTTTCTGCGATAATCAAATTTGAAAAAATTATCGATTTTTTGAAATTTTTAGTATGTTGTTCAGTGGTGCCTAACAAACATATATTTGCTTGTTAGAGCCCCCTTACATGCATAGTTCTCAAAATATTAACAACTTTGTTAATATTGGACTTTCTGAAAAATTCTATTTATAGAACAGACATAAATTGGACATTTGCAGCTTAAATATTGCTTCTATCATGTAGAGAATCATGCATAGAATCCCCCTGAAAAAATTTCAAGTCTCTAGGCCCTATAGTTTTTGAGAAATCACAAAATCAAAACAATTATCGATTTTTCAAAAAACTTCTAAACATCATACAGAGTTGAAATACACAACTGCCATGCCTCTATCTTGAAAAATAGGCAAGTTATTCAGGATCTTGATAACAACAAGATATTTTGAAAAATTTATAGAGATCAAAAAGTTGCATTTTGGCATGCCTATGAAAAATCACCAAGTCCCATGTCTCTAGCATCAGTAGTTTCAGAGATAACAGAGAAACAAAATTATTGATTTTTTTCAAAATTTGAGTATGTTGTTCAGTGGGCCATGCCGAGTCACCCCCAGAAATATAAGCGGCCCAGAATCAAAATTAGTGCCAACACACAGAAGAAGGCAAACATAGCCTTCAAAACTGTAGGGCCACACTGAGAATGGAAATCTATAGATAAGAATATTGAATTTGTAACATCAGATAATGACTATTTGTACAGTGGTGAAGATTTTAATACAGATCTTGTCTGGTACTCCAAGTATACATACCTGAATGAGCTTATTATGTATTTCTTAAGACAAAGATTCAGGGATTGCACTTCTGATTGTATTGTTGAATCACTAGAGGATAACAGCCTGAATCATACATGCAACTGTGGGAAACAATTATCCGGTCTGTCAGTGTAATTTTATGTATTTCAGAATCTGGCAGTGCATCAACCTGCAGCAGCCCTGATCGTCGGCAAAAACAGCAATCAAGATAATGTTCAAATCACCTGATACAGAATTTTTTGAGAGAAGATGCATTTCAAAATATATAAAATCCAAGTCACTTGTTGATGATTTCAAGCTTAGGCTCTCTGGCTTGTCTGAGTACAACCTGTTTGCTGTACAGAATAAATCTGAAATGCAGTGGGTGCTTATGAGTGACAGTATTTTTCAATACCTGTGCCTTAAGCTGCTTAGCAAGTTTGAAAGAACTGTCTACAACAGGTACAGGAGGATTGTTGGATTTTTTGTTAATTTTTACACAGACAGTTATCATCATTATTGCATGTTAAAATTGTATGATAATCACTGGTTCAACAATTGTTATGAGTGGTGTTTTGAGTATAGGATGCACATGATTGCATGTCAGAGTTCAAATTGGATGCATTATAAATTTTTAAATAGGATGCTTGATGTGAACCTGGAGGATAGTGAATTCATCACCACAGATGAGGGAAATTTGTATAGTAAGGTGGATTTTGATCCTGACAGGGTTGAGTACTCAAAGCACACATATTTGAATGAGCTTGTTATGTATTTCCTGAGGCAGAAATTTAGGAATTGTAACCATGATTGTGTTGCTCTGTCACTGGAGGAGAACAACCTGAGTGATACATGCAACTGTGGTAAACAATTATCCTGTCTGCCTGTGCAATAATACATACAGGGCAAAGATAATTAAATTTGAAAAGCCAAACAACATCATGTATTTCAGGCACAAACGTCTGGCAGTGGGCAGCAGGAGCATCATCAGCCTAGGGTTGAGGTGATCAAGCTAAATATTCAACATGTTCTTAAAAAATTGCAATATTGTATATTTGAGTGTGTTGTTGTCTTGGAGGGCTAGGGCTTATCAACATGCCTGAAACACAGAACAATTGTGATCTAGTCATGCACATGTTCCTATTAGACAGATTTATTGCTAGTTAATTGTATATACAGCAAGGTTCACACTGCAGCAAGTTATGCAATTATGTTTTTTGATAGAAGAAACCTTTCCAAATACATAAAATCTGAGTCACTTTTGGATAATTTTACACTTGTGTTCCATGGGTTGTCAGAGTATGATTTGTTTGCTGTGAGAAATGAAACTGAGTTCAGATGGGTGGTCACCAGTGAGCACAGTTTTAGATACCTGAGCCTGGGATGTATCAGCCAGAGTGAAAAAAATGTGTATTTCATACAGAGAAGAATTGTTGGATTCTTTGTCAGTTTCTATGATTCCTACAGGAACAATTATTGGTTTACAAACACAAATATTGTAGTACTGTATAATTTTCATATGTCTTTTGATCAGACTGCAAACTGGAAACATTTTAATTATAACATGTACCTAAGCTATTTTGATGCATTTGATTTTATAACTACAAACACAAGCATGGTGTATAGAGGGTCAGATTTTGTCCGCACAGGAAATTTCCACAATAGAGGTATTATTGATTTGAATAAGATTATGATGTATCTGTTGGATCAAAAATCTAAAAATTGTAGTGCTGATTATTCTATGAAAACTGTTGTGTGTAAAGATTGCAACTGTGCATATAGATCTTAGATATATTATGCATGCACCATGTCATTCTTTGAGAGAAGAGGCATTGCAAGATGTATTAGATCTGAATCTCTTGTTGAGGGTTTCAGAATTAGATTCTCAACACTGTCAAAGCATGATGTGTTTGCCATCAACAATGAAACAGAGTTTCAGTGGGCACTTGACAGCACACAATGTTTCAAATATCTTAACCTAAGGATGATTAGGGGGTTTGAGTGTAATGTGTATAATACCTATAGAAGAATTGTAGGATTTTTTGTTGTTTTCTATTATTACAGCAATTTTTCCTATTATGGGCACTGGTTCACAAATTATACAAAGCTAAGGGGATTCTATGATTTTGAGATCCTTCCTAATCAGAGTTCAAACTGGAAACATTTCAGATCTTTGCAGCTATATCTGGACAGGTTCCATAGGTCAGAATTTGTTACAACAGACAGTAGGATGCTGTATAGTGGTGCAGATTTCAATAATCACCTGCAATCTTTTGATGCATACACAGCAAAGATTTAAAAATTGCAGCATTGGGTGCTTTAATAGGATAATAAAATCATAGAATATATTTACAGAATGTGAGTGCGGGAAACCACTAAGCTGCATGCCTCTGCTGTTGAGATAGCCCAGCCTAACATGTAATATTGTTTGCAGGTTGATTCAAGAAACAAACATTTTTTGAAAGAAGAGATATTTCCAGATACATCAAATCCAAATCTCTTGTTCCTGAATTTAAATTGAGATTCTCAAAATTGTAAAATGTATTGTGTGCTCACATAATTTGTGGAGAGGCACTTTGTAGCCTGTCTCTGGTGCACAGGGTCTAGCTCCTGGTCTAGAAAATTACAAAATATGGCCTTGCAATCTAAGTTATACAGGGCAATCACACAAATATTTCCAATCAATTTTGTTTGGAAATGTTGATGACTGTGCAGAACAAGCATAAGTGAAATATTCCATGCTATATTTTCTATGGCATTTTGGGCATATTTTTGTGAGAATTCTGCATTTGTCTGGATAACAATTTTTTTGATGCTTAGCCCAATTGGGGCTGGATATATTTTTATTGCATTGATTACAATATTTTTGATTTGGCATTTTTGTTGTTGGTTTATTATATAAAATTTCTTTGGGTCCAAATCAAAACTCTATGCTTAATAAAAAATATCAGTTGGGTTCAGCAGTGTGCTTTGTATACCTAGTGTGTGTATATGTGTGTTAATATTTTTGGCTTTGGTATTTATATAAAATTTCTTGGGGTTCAAATCAAAACTCTATACTTAATAAACCTATGACAGGTTGTATAAAGCTGATAGCCTACAAGCACAAAGATAGAATAAGTACAGAAGCACTGCCCTAGCACAAATGCATGTCTACACAGGCATGTCCTAGAAAAGCAATGACCTAATACCATGTGTCATGTATAACAAACTGGGGCAGATATAAGCCTGACTCCAAATATGAGTGGATTACAACAAACAAGCAAGATGTGTCAAATATCAGACCTGTATGAGGAGCAATGCAACAACACATCTGTACTCCTCAGCCACTCTCACAATACTAACTGATATGTAATGCTTAAGCTCTTGCATCATACGTTGTTGCATAATATTGGGTAATAATTTGTTGCACAACATAATGCAAAAGCTCTTGCATCATAATATTGGATAATAATTTGTTGCACAACATGATGCAATAGAAATAAACCAGAAGTAAACATGTGTGTATGTGTGTTTGTGTGTGTGTGTGTGTGTGTGTGTGTGTGTGTGTGTGGGTGTATGTGGGTGGGTGTGGGTGGTGAGGGTGGCTTTTTGGCTTAGTTTTAGGTGTAGCGAAAAAAAATATCAAGAGGGGCATATTTTTGACAGGCTTATGGACAACAATCTCACAGATGTAGCTTTTTTAAGTGTAGGCAAATCAATCTGAGGAGGGTCATACTTTCACGGGAAATTCCCGAGGGCATTTTTACAAAAATCTTGGATTAGACAGGGTTCCACACTTGAGCAAAAAGCTCATATGGGCATGTTGAGCTAGTTTTAAGTGTAAGCAAATCTGCCTGAGGGAGGCTCATACTTTCTCGAGTTCATAATATGGCCTTTCCCACTACTCACGGTGTCCACGATGATACTTTCTCTTTCCGAACTTGGATTCATCGATTTCGACCACTTTCCTAACCCCTCCGATCTTTTCACGATTTTCATAGCAGGCATGTTCTACCACCTCACGGCAGATTCTACCTCGTCGCAAATGTTACTCAAAGCACAATTAATTACCCATAATCGCACGAAAATGCACACCTGACATAGTGATAATCTAGACCTCTCAAAAAAGTACCTCTCCTGAGGGACACTGAGTAATTGCATTTCCTCTTTTTTTTTTCTTTTTTGCGGCAACGAAACTTTTCTTGCATTTCCACGCGTATTTGTCAATGCAAGCATTTTATTTTGTCAAGTTTAGGACATGCCCTCGCGGACACATATACGTCTCCTCCTTTGGCAAAACTCCGAAATCACCAAGTTGCTCAATTAATGCCCGTCCTTCATCCTCCACACTCCACCTATACATTTGGACAACATTAACAAACTTTCCACTCCTCTCTGTAGCCATTGTCAAACGATCCTTCTTCTCCAAGTAAGAAAGCAATAGTGTGGCAACGCTGTAGAATCTGTGATTCGCTTATTTTGCAATTTCTAGACGTTTCCGACAAATTTAAACTTCAGATTCGTAATTAGGAGGTCTCAATTAGTGAGTATGTCAAATATGAAGAAAATTGGAGAGGGGTCGCTCATCGCTAGTCATACCAACAGTACTAATACTTTAAACTTGTCCCTCACCTCTGACACGTAATTCATTTAAATTGATTGAAGTGTAAATTTCGATGAGATTGCACAACCACGTCAGGTACCATTTCGCAGCAAATTCTTGAATGTTTAACCATTAGAATAGCCTTAGAAGGTTGAAACAATAGAAGTTTAAGTTTAACCAGCCCTGCCGCTCTACAAGTTTCTATTGCTGAGTTTTAATGTAATGGAATCTTATTATGCAGCTATTTGCGATTGAAATTACCACCTGAGCGCTAGTGTCGCTTGCAATATGGCCGCTCTATGTAGGATAAATCTTTGTTTACGCAGACGAAACTAATCTATATGCACTGGTTCTTCAAAGCAGTGCTGTTTCATCTGCATCTCAGGTTGAAACTGGGGGTCTCGGAAATGATTTGCAAATAAAGCAATTCACATGTATTTGCAAAGCTTGTGCAGGAGAAAAATGTAAATATACCGTTGCAGTTATTGCACCAAAGAGGCCAGCGTTTTAATAATAACACAGGATAATAATAATAGAATTCACAATCTCATCGAGGCTATTTTAACTGAAAAAGGATGTACTAAATGAAACAGCAACATTAGCATGTCGATTTTCTTTTTCTGGTTATCTTTATGATTACATAAATTAATTAATTCTCAAACTATTTTCATCTTCGCACTTAATCGACTTGCACCTGTTCCAATTTCATAAAAAAATACATTTTTTTGTGAAGAAAAAGTTTTATTCATAAAGAACAATTTAAAAGTTGACTTTCATGGTAATACAATCATCTTTCGGAAAATAAAGTGAATAGACTCAGACTCGTGCATTCTTTGTAATTTCCTTTCCGAATTTCAATGTTATCCATCCCTCATGGCAATCTTCTCTCAATTAATTCTGTTTTCCTTGATATATTTACAAATTTTATTTTGTTGATTCTACGGGGTGGATACTCATGTAATCTTTTCACTTGTCCTGACCCACTAAACGATTTAGAGCAAAAATCTGAACAGTAAACGACTAAACGTTACTATTTCGAACATTTCATGCTTCAACATAACATAGTATGCTACACAGAGTAGTTCCGGAAAATCCCACTAGATGGCATATCGGATAATTTTAATCTCGAATTACTACTTAGCAGTTATCAAAACGGACGATAATTTAAATTCGTTCATTATTTTCACTTTTAATTATACGAGGCGTATTTTTTAAGTAAGTACCGTTTTGATATGTACAAAAAACGAGTAAACTTTTTGTAACAATTTTATTATTACATGAAAGACCACACTTTTATCTATTTTTCCACATAATTGCCACCAATATTAAGGCATTTATCATATCGAACAACAAGCTTTTGTATTCCGTCGTCATAGAAGTTTGCCACCTGAGTTGACAGCCACTGCAACACGGTCGTTTTGAGGCTATCGTCGTCATCGTGGCGCTGACCTCCGAGATGTTTCTTCAGTTGCAGAAACACGTGGTAGTCACTGGGCGCTAGATCGGGGCTGTATGGAGGATGATCAAATTGTTCCCAGCCAAATGATGCGATGAGATCTTGACAAGAAAAGTCAAGGCGCTACCTAAACGTTTGCTTTTGTGCGCCTCAGTTAACATTTTTGGTACCCATCGTGAGCACAATTTTCGGTAGTTTAAGCGTTCGGTAACAATTTCGTAGATAACACTTCTTGAAACTTCAGGGAACTCCTCTGATAACGAAGAAATCGTGAACAGTCTGTTCTCTTTTACTTTCCGTCGACTTTCTGCACCAAATCGACAGTGATAACTGAGGGTCGCCCACTCCGTTCCTCGTCATGAACATTCTTTCGGCCCTCTTTGAAAGCTCTTACCCATTTGCGTACCATTCCATCACTCATAATGTTTTTTCCGTAAACTTCACAAATCCGACGGTGAATTTCAACTGCTTTCACGCCTTTAGCACTAAGAAAACGAATAACAGCGCGTATTTCACAGTCGGCGGAGGCATTTTTTTTTATAAAATATTTATTGGTTATGGACAAAATCCATGCACCAGTTAACAATTTATCAATTGGTATTATATACATGTATGCACATAATATTTACTCACAATTATTCCTTTCATAATAAATAGTTTCCAAATTTCATTACACTTTTACAGAATTATATTAGACTTATTAAGATATTTTGTAAGAATATAGATTACCGAGGATGAAGGTGAGTAGTAATGCACCCCTTTTGAAGTCGATAAATCAATTGATTGGAAAAGATCGATCAAAGATCAATTGATGACGCAGCAGGTTTTTTTTATTTTTTTTTATTTTTTTTTATTTTTTTTACGTCATAAAAGGGGCGGGGCTTATTTTGTAAGGATGATTTTGATTGGTCGTGACGTCATAAATGGGTGGGGTTTAATTTGTGAGGAGCGTTTTGATTGGTTGGAGGAGGGAATTCGGGTTTTTCCCGCGGGAGTTTCCGGTGCCTGAAAACAGATGGCGTTGATGAGTCAGAAAGTCTGGGGGTGGGGAGGAGGAAAAGTACGCGGTGACGGTTGGTTTTCTGGTAATTGGAGTACGTGTTTCCGGTGTCTGAAAACAGATGGCGTTGATGAGTCAGAATATGTGTTTTTGTGGGAGTCGCGTGACTGTTTGTGACGTCACAAAATGGAAGTCACGTGACCAGATTATATTATTAAATTATTATTAATATAAATATCAGTATTATTATTATTATGAATTGTTTTAATTTCTGTGACGCCATTTTGGTTGTGTTATGTTATTTTGGTGTGTGACGTCATATATAAATCGGAGTACGTGTTTCCGGTGTTTGAAAACAGATGGCGTTGATGAGTCTGAAATTCTAGGATTATTATTATTATTATTATTATTATTAATATTATGAATTGTTTTAATTTCTGTGACGCCATTCTGTTTTTGTTATGTTATTTTGGTGTGTGACGTCATATATAAATCGGAGTACGTGTTTCCGGTGTTTGAAAACAGATGGCGTTGATGAATCTGAAATTCTCGGATTATTATTATTATTATTATGAAATGTTTTAATTTCTGTGACGCCATTTTGTTTTTGTTACGCTATTTTGGCGTGTGACGTCATATATAAATTGGAGTACGTGTTTCCGGTGTTCTAAAACAGATGGCGTTGATGAGTCTGAAATTCTCGGAATTGGGTACGTGTATCCGGTGTTTGAGGAGAGATGGCGTTGATGAGTCATTCTGGGAAATTCCCCAGTTTTCGTCCTGTAGTCAAAATGTAAGAATTAAAACGCTTTTCAGCGCTTTTGGAGTTCTTATTTCGTCGAATAAAATGTAGCATAATACTGATGGAGTCCGCTGTACATGGTGTTCTTAAAATGAGAACAAATATGGGTAGTATGTATTGTAAATTGATTAAAATGTGTAAGTTTTTTCTGAATTTTGAAACTCTTATTTTTATTGTCAGCTCGTTGTTGTAGGTAAATTTGAAAAGTTGAAAAACCTGTCCGGAAAACTTTAAAGGGCTGTCCAGCCGACCCTAATTGAACTAGAGTGAAAGGCAATTGTAGATTCGGAATCTGTACGTCAAGACCTTTCCATAGAGTATATGGACGGTGGTCTACGGTAAAAATAACAAAAACCAAGATGGCGGTCAAGATGGCGGCCCCCATTGCCATAACGAGCTGAGATGACAATTAATTGTATAATATTACATAGTAATCGTGGGTGATGTTTATTGTCAGCTCGTTGTTGTAGGTAAATTTGAAAAGTTGAAAAACCTGTCCGGAAAACTTTAAAGGGCTGTCCAGCCGGCCCTAATTGAACTAGAGTGAAAGGCAATTGTATATTCGGAATCTGTACGTCAAGACCTTTCCATAGAGTATATGGACGGTGGTCTACGGTAAAAATAACAAAAACCAAGATGGCGGCCAAGATGGCGTCCCCCCACTGCCAAAACGAGCTGAGATGACAATTATTGTATAATATTACATAGTAATCGTGGGTGATGTTTATTGTCAGCTCGTTGTTGTAGGTAAATTTGAAAAGTTGAAAAAACCTGTCCGGATATACACATTGCTCGCATCCGTTCCAGCAAAGCGTCCAACGCCCACGTGCCTCTCATATCTTCTTCCTGCCCTGGTACACTATGGACAGTCACCCCCACCGTGAAACCAACTCTTTTTACTCTATTTATTTTCTTTACATCTAGACGCTCTCTGTCCTTTTTCTCTTTTTGCAGGTCTTTCTCCATTATATGCTAGCAGACTTTTATTCTCCTTTTCTTTAACAGTATGATGATGTCATAACCTCTTCTTAATCACCAGGCACATTACCATTCCACCCACCTCATCCCCAACAAACACGCCACACATATCACTCACTAATTCTAAGAATTGTAGCTATACACTCACACACCATCTGCTCTCATCCATTAACACCAGGGAAAACCTATCACCACACGGATAAAGACATCACACCAAAGCCGTTCGTAACAAACACCATTTGATCTTGTCCATTAACAGTCTGCAACCCTTGGCTCCATTCCAAGGCCAAGGGTCAAGAAGTATATATTACATACTTATATATATTTATAGAACATACTTTTTTCCGCAAATTATATAACCGATATTATAATATGCACCCTTATTAGTGGAGAGCTCAGTGCATAAAACGGATTTTCAACATCAGTTCAATCCGGCACCCGATAGATCGGACACTTTATAACATGCCCTCGTATATTTCTGAACAGATCAGCCTCGGTGCATAAAACGGATTTCGAATACCAGTTGAACCCGTCATTCGTTAAGAGTCTGGATATGAGATCATGGCGTTTTTGTGTGAGGCACAACAGTTCCTTGAAGGTGTTTGCAGGAGTTACTTGATGATTGTCGCAGGAGTTCCTTGTTCCGTGTCGACTCAACTTCTTCAACGAGGAACGAGGGATGCATCTTAAATGAATATAACGTAAAATGTGAAATGTCCTACGGATTGAACTAGTGTTTGAAATTCGTTTCTGCACCGGGGGTAATTGGTACAGATATATACGACGGCATGGTAAAAAATGTGGAATCCTCTTAAGGGAATCACCCTAAATATGCATGAAGTGAAGGTGGACACATTGGTCAAGATATTCAGCTTCATTATTGAAAGGAAAAGAAATGCGTCAGTAGTCGGTGATTTTGTAGAAAACATACATAGAGCGCAATATGTACCTTCGCATTTGTCGTTAAGAATTTGGTTCGTCTATCCACTTTTTATCATTTGTGGCCCCGCAGTATGCTAAAACGCACCTGCGAGGGAAAAGTAAACTGTCCCTGCCCCCAGTTTTGTCACTTTGCTCCCCTAGTTTGGATTTGCTCCATAAAACGTATGGAGCGCACTGTACACGGTGTTTTTAAAATGAAAACAAATATGGGTATTATGTATCGTAAATTAAGTAAAATGTGTAAGTGTTTGTGAATTTTGAAGTTCTTATTTCGTCGAAGAAAATACAGCAAAATATTTATGAAGCCCACTGTACATGGTGTTCTTAAAATGAAAACAAATATGGGTAATATGTATTGTAAATTGAGCAAAATGTGTAAGTTTTTCAGAATTTTGAAGTTCTTATTCCGTCGAATAAAATACAGCAAAATACTTATGGAGCCCACTGTACATGGTGTTCTTAAAATGAAAGCAAATATTGGTAGTATGTATTGTAAATAGAGTAAATGTGTACATCGTGTCGAAGTAATAAATAGAGCTGTGTTTACATACAAAAGCAATGCTATTATTATTGCGTTGCACTATACGTAGCAAATTCTTTCCCTCCATCTTTACACTGTACTGATAAAGACGTTACAGAAGAATAAAAACTCTCTGCAGTGATGGTCGGAACATATGCACATATTAGATACGTGTAGGGTTGCGTCATTAACCGAACGGATGCAACTTTCTTGTTGGGTCTGCATGCCTGAGATAGCAAAAACTTCCTCTCAGAGTCTCCATAAAAACATAAGTTGGTTCACACTATGTTCCTTGTCACATTCTGCTACAGATGCATAGGCATCAGAAAATTGAACAGTTGCAGCCGGAAGAATGGAGAAGGTGCCAGCGGAAATTAGGGTGCGGATTTTATCCATAGTTCCCCTACACAATATTATTCCCTTAGAAGCATTGAATAAAATATTGAAATGTTCGGTGTGTGAATGTGTGTATTTTGTATAGTAAATAAAGAGAGTGAATTAACTTTATGCACTGAGGCTAATCGGAAGTAGAATGTATGGTTAATCGGGAGCAGAATGTATCTATGCGGATTGAACCGATGTTTAAAGTCTGCTTTATGCACAGATAGGTTAATCAGGACAGAAACAACTTTATAAACTGGGGTTATTCGCGAGCAGAAAGTATCGAAGTGGATTCCGCTTTATGCACGGATAGGTTAATCGGGACAGAATTCACTTTATGCAATTAGGCTGATCGGGACAGAAATATACGAGGCCATGGTAGAAATCAGGTTGTATAATAATAGCAATGGGATAGGGCCTACAGGCTTCAATTAGGATATCGATTAAACTTGGTGCATAAAACGGATTACAAACATCAGTTCAGTCAATCGATCAGCCCTTAAGAGGATTCCGCATTTTCAGCAATGCCTTCGTATATTTCTGTACCGATTACCCTCGGTGCATAACCACGTATATTTCTGTATCGATCAGCTTCGGTGCATAAAACGGTTCATCCACGCTGCATAAAACAGATTTCAAACATCAGTTCAATCAGTCACTCAAAAAAATAGTTCACTAAATTGGGCACTTCTTTTTCTGAAACCATATTTTTCTTGATACAATATACAAAAGCCCCCATTTCGGGTTGCAATTTATGATAACGTTCGTTCTTCAATTTCTGCAGAGACCAAAAAGGGAGTGACCAATAGCTATTTTCATTTTAAAAACACCATGTACAGCGGGATCCATCAGTATTATGCTACATTTTATTCGACGAAATAAGAACTCCAAAATTAAAAGCGTCTTCTAAATCAGCATTATTCCTTACAATATTTATAGTATAGTGCAACACAATAATAATAACATTGCTTTTGTATGTAAACACAGCTCTATTTATTACTTGGACAAAACTTACACATTTAATAACTCTAGAAAGTACCACATTTTCTACCATGTCCTCGTATATTTCTGTTACATTTAGCCTCTGTGTGAAACGGATTTGAAACAACGGTTTAAACCGTTATTCGGTCAGCCCCTCAAAAGATACCACATTTTTACAATACCCTCCTATATTTCTGTTCCGATTAGTCTCTGTGCATAACACAAATTTGAAACATCGGTTTAATCTGTCATTCGATCGGGCCTTCAAAAAAATACCACATTTTCTACCACACCCTCATATATTTATGTTTCGATTAGCCGTAGTGCATAAAACGGATTTGCAATATCGGTTCAATCCGCCATTTGATCAATCGATCGGGCCCCGAGAAGGTACCACCTTTTCTATTATACCCTCGTATGTTTATAAACAATTCCCGTTTCCCTTATGTTTTTACAATGAAATAAGTGCAGTTTAGCATTATATTCATTTAGAAGGTTGTATTCGTGCTGGATATTCTGGGTACCGTGTAACACGGAAGTTGTGTGAATCAAGTTATCTCTTTCATGCGGTCTCCAAAGAGGACGTTGTGGTCATCTCAGGAATGCTACAAACACGTTGCATCCGCTCCGTTATCCTATACAGAAGTGATATATTTGAATATGTTTTGACCATCACTGCAAAATTTTTATTCTTCCTCAACATCTTTAACGGTACAGCAGTTCTAGTACAACGATGGACGGAGAGAATTTTGTAAGTATAGTTCTACAAAATAACATTAATTTGTATGTATAAAACCATGTACCGTGGCATCCATAAGTATTATGTTCATACTACCAACATCCGTACACCATGTACAGTGGGATCCATTAGTATTATGCAGTATTTTATTTGACCAAATAAGAGCTTCATAAATTCAACCTCTATCGAATTCGCTGTCTGGAGGGTTTCGAATCCGGTACCTCTTTTATCAAAACATTGTTAATTTCAGGATTCGTGGTACTTTTTTCATTAAACTTTTGGGGTTTGTATCCTGTCTTAGGCATTCTAATATAATACTATTTATATACAAAAACAATATTGTTCTGTACAAAATCTTTTATTAACACATTGAACTTCTACAGAAAAGTACAAGTTTTCTACATATACAAACTTTTTATTTCAACACGTACTACAGGTTATTAGATATTTTTACATATTTTGTTACACTACTGGTAGATGTTAGTGTATTAGTATGTGTGTGTTACTCGTTCAGTTTTCTCTTTTTCAACATCTCCATCATTCGTTCATGTATATTTTCCCCTGTTTCCCCTGTCTTCTTATTTTCACCCTTCTCATTTCTCACACCTTTAAACAGCTCCATTAATTCAAAACATATTCTTAAAGATAGATGGGAAGGTACATAGTGCGCTTTCTGTACATTTTCTATAAAATCGCCAAACACTGGCGCATCTCGTTTCTTGTCAACAATGTAATTAAATATTTTGACCAAACAGTCCACCGATACCTCGATATCTTTACATGTCTCTTCTAATTTTGCCAATAACTCTTCCGCCAGTCCATTTTCTTCACAGAAATTCACATAATTGCCGATGTGTTTTTCAACCTGTCTTGCATGTGTTTTGCTCCATAAGTTCCTTCGTTCTGTCGGACTTGCTGTCGTCTCCTTGACATCGCCGTACACCAAACTGAATCCAAGGGGGAGTGTCGACATCTGAAATTAGACAGAAAATATGTTAATTATGTTTTACACAAATTAATCACTTTCATATATTAATTCACACATATTTTCAGGAACACATAATCCATCACGGGGAGGCTCTGCGAAATGCTTATTATCGACATCAGGCAGGCACTGAAGGCGCTGCGCATTTCGCAGAGGCTACGAGGTACATTGAGCGGTACCTGGAGGAAGAAAATAGAATTGAGGAGGCCCAACAGCGTGACTCCGCTATTTTCCGGGATCGACGTACCCAGAACAGGCAAAGGCTCCACGCCAATCTCCGTCGGTATAGAGCCAGGTAATTATTTTTTCAGTTTATTTCTGATAACATCGTTTATTCTAGCATGCTGTTTTTCCGATTATATATGCTACACATCTGATAACTTTTCTTTCTAGCCGATATCTACATGGAACGGAATATATTTTAATTCTTATATTTTGTTTTTCAGAATGCGTAACCGAAATGACGCTAGAGCCAATCGGCAGCGTCAACTGGTGCCTCCTGTTTCTCCTTCTATTTCTCCTACTGTTTCTCCTGTTTTGTCAGAGCAGGAAGAAGAGGACGACTTCACCGATGTGGTTGAAGAAGAGGAGGATGGACGCTATACGCCCCCTCTCCCACCCCCAGCAGAAGAGGACCGGGAGCCGACCCCCCCACCATCGATCACTGTTAAACGTCATCCTCTTCTGCATTAAACTGTTGATGACACAGGTACCGTTTTTATTTTCACACCTTTCCAGCTGTCTGCTTCAAAAGAAATATGTATTTATGTTTACGATTCTCACTGTGTGAAGGTGATGATAGTCTTTGACCTGCGGTTTGCATTGTTCTAGGTAGAACATTAAAACTAAATATTTGTCTCTTACCTTTTCAATTTTCTTCACTCTCGCAACAGATGTGCCAGTCTCGGTTATGATCTCCGGTCGGTAGGCTTCGATCAACAGTTCTGCGGTACGTACACAATTTTTCTTTTTTATATAGTACTGTCTCCGTGATGTATTTTCGAATTATATTCGGCGCGCATTGTTTTGCGCAGAGCATCCAACGCTCACGTGCCTCTCCTATCTTCTTCCTGGCCTGGTACACTATGCACAGTCACCCCCTCCGTGAAACGTACTTTTTTTAATCTATTTATTTTCTTTACATCTAGACGCTCTCTCTCCTTTTTCTCTTTTTGCCGTTTCTCCATCACTCAAATTCATCAACGGCCACCCGAGAAAAACAGCTCCCAGAATGACTCTTCAATCTAAAACATGCTCGGGCATGTTTCAGACCACACCCAATTCCTGGAATTTCAAACTCATCAACGGCCGCCCGAGAAAAACACCTCCTCCCAACAATGACTCATGAACGCCATCTCTCTTCAAACAACGGAAACACCCAAATTCCCACAATTTCTGACTCATCAACGCCATCTGTTTTCAGACACCGGAAACACGTACTCCAATTACCAGAAAACCAACCGTCATCGCGTCGCCTACTTTTCCTCCTCCCAACCCAGACTTTCTGACTCATCAACGCCATCTTTCTGACTCATCAACGCCATCTGTTTTCAGACACCGGAAACACATACTCCAATTACCAGAAAACCAACCGTCACCGCGTCGCCTACTTTTCCTCCTCCCAACCCAGACTTTCTGACTCATCAACGCCATCTGTTTTCAGACCCCGAAAACACGTACTCCAATTCCGAGAAAACCAACCGTCACCGCGTACTTTTCCTCCTCCCCACCCCAGACTTTCTGACTCATCAACGCCATCTGTTTTCAGACACCGGAAACTACCGCGGGAAAAACCCGAATTCCTCCAACCAATCAAAACACTCCTCACAAAATAAGCCACGCCCATTTCTGACGTCACAACCAATCAAAATCAACCTTACAAAATAAGCCCCGCCCCTTTTATGACGTCATCAAAAAAACTGCTGCGTCATCAATTGTTCTTTGATCGATCTTTTCCAATCAATTGATTTATCGACTTCAAAAGGGGTGCATTACTACTAGGTGAAGTCAGTAAACAAGGCAGTGTCAGTGGCGCTTGATGTCCACTCCTGTACAATTCCTGTAAAAATGGTTATCTGTAAGTTTCATAAAGTTTGTATTGAAATATAATGTGGTTTGGAGTTGCAGTATATTCATTGCACAAACAAACTGGTGAAGTCACTAAATTCTTCTTGTACAGGTGACCTGCGGCGATAGTGTAATTTAACCTGCAGCGCATTATAGTTATGAGGGAACTCCGGGAGAGTTGAATCTGTTTAAGTAGTAATGCACCCCTTTTCAAGTCGATAAATCAATTGATTGGAAAAGATCGATCAAAGATCAATTGATGACGCAGCAGTTTTTTTGATGACGTCATAAAAGGGGCGGGGCTTATTTTGTAAGGTTGATTTTGATTGGTTGTGACGTCAGAAATGGGCGTGGCTTATTTTGTGAGGAGTGTTTTGATTGGTTGGAGGAATTCGGGTTTTTCCCGCGGTAGTTTCCGGTGTCTGAAAACAGATGGCGTTGATGAGTCAGAAAGTCTGGGGTGGGGAGGAGGAAAAGTACGCGGTGACGGTTGGTTTTCTCGGAATTGGAGTACGTGTTTTCGGGGTCTGAAAACAGATGGCGTTGATGAGTCAGAAAGTCTGGGTTGGGAGGAGGAAAAGTAGGCGACGCGGTGACGGTTGGTTTTCTGGTAATTGGAGTATGTGTTTCCGGTGTCTGAAAACAGATGGCGTTGATGAGTCAGAAAGATGGCGTTGATGAGTCAGAAAGTCTGGGTTGGGAGGAGGAAAAGTAGGCGACGCGATGACGGTTGGTTTTCTGGTAATTGGAGTACGTGTTTCCGGTGTCTGAAAACAGATGGCGTTGATGAGTCAGAAATTGTGGGAATTTGGGTGTTTCCGTTGTTTGAAGAGAGATGGCGTTCATGAGTCATTGTTGGGAGGAGGTGTTTTTCTCGGGCGGCCGTTGATGAGTTTGAAATTCCAGGAATTGGGTGTGGTCTGAAACATGCCCGAGCATGTTTTAGATTGATGAGTCATTCTGGGAGCTGTTTTTCTCGGGTGGCCGTTGATGAATTTGAGTGATGGAGAAACGGCAAAAAGAGAAAAAGGAGAGAGAGCGTCTAGATGTAAAGAAAATAAATAGATTAAAAAAAGTACGTTTCACGGAGGGGGTGACTGTGCATAGTGTACCAGGCCAGGAAGAAGATAGGAGAGGCACGTGAGCGTTGGATGCTCTGCGCAAAACAATGCGCGCCGAATATAATTCGAAAATACATCACGGAGACAGTACTATATAAAAAAGAAAAATTGTGTACGTACCGCAGAACTGTTGATCGAAGCCTACCGACCGGAGATCATAACCGAGACTGGCACATCTGTTGCGAGAGTGAAGAAAATTGAAAAGGTAAGAGACAAATATTTAGTTTTAATGTTCTACCTAGAACAATGCAAACCGCAGGTCAAAGACTATCATCACCTTCACACAGTGAGAATCGTAAACATAAATACATATTTCTTTTGAAGCAGACAGCTGGAAAGGTGTGAAAATAAAAACGGTACCTGTGTCATCAACAGTTTAATGCAGAAGAGGATGACGTTTAACAGTGATCGATGGTGGGGGGGTCGGCTCCCGGTCCTCTTCTGCTGGGGGTGGGAGAGGGGGCGTATAGCGTCCATCCTCCTCTTCTTCAACCACATCGGTGAAGTCGTCCTCTTCTTCCTGCTCTGACAAAACAGGAGAAACAGTAGGAGAAATAGAAGGAGAAACAGGAGGCACCAGTTGACGCTGCCGATTGGCTCTAGCGTCATTTCGGTTACGCATTCTGAAAAACAAAATATAAGAATTAAAATATATTCCGTTCCATGTAGATATCGGCTAGAAAGAAAAGTTATCAGATGTGTAGCATATATAATCGGAAAAACAGCATGCTAGAATAAACGATGTTATCAGAAATAAACTGAAAAAATAATTACCTGGCTCTATACCGACGGAGATTGGCGTGGAGCCTTTGCCTGTTCTGGGTACGTCGATCCCGGAAAATAGCGGAGTCACGCTGTTGGGCCTCCTCAATTCTATTTTCTTCCTCCAGGTACTGCTCAATGTACCTCGTAGCCTCTGCGAAATGCGCAGCGCCTTCAGTGCCTGCCTGATGTCGATAATAAGCATTTCGCAGAGCCTCCCCGTGATGGATTATGTGTTCCTGAAAATATGTGTGAATTAATATATGAAAGTGATTAATTTGTGTAAAACATAATTAACATATTTTCTGTCTAATTTCAGATGTCGACACTCCCCCTTGGATTCAGTTTGGTGTACGGCGATGTCAAGGAGACGACAGCAAGTCCGACAGAACGAAGGAACTTATGGAGCAAAACACATGCAAGACAGGTTGAAAAACACATCGGCAATTATGTGAATTTCTGTGAAGAAAATGGACTGGCGGAAGAGTTATTGGCAAAATTAGAAGAGACATGTAAAGATATCGAGGTATCGGTGGACTGTTTGGTCAAAATATTTAATTACATTGTTGACAAGAAACGAGATGCGCCAGTGTTTGGCGATTTTATAGAAAATGTACAGAAAGCGCACTATGTACCTTCCCATCTATCTTTAAGAATATGTTTTGAATTAATGGAGCTGTTTAAAGGTGTGAGAAATGAGAAGGGTGAAAATAAGAAGACAGGGGAAACAGGGGAAAATATACATGAACGAATGATGGAGATGTTGAAAAAGAGAAAACTGAACGAGTAACACACACATACTAATACACTAACATCTACCAGTAGTGTAACAAAATATGTAAAAATATCTAATAACCTGTAGTACGTGTTGAAATAAAAAGTTTGTATATGTAGAAAACTTGTACTTTTCTGTAGAAGTTCAATGTGTTAATAAAAGATTTTGTACAGAACAATATTGTTTTTGTATATAAATAGTATTATATTAGAATGCCTAAGACAGGATACAAACCCCAAAAGTTTAATGAAAAAAGTACCACGAATCCTGAAATTAACAATGTTTTGATAAAAGAGGTACCGGATTCGAAACCCTCCAGACAGCGAATTCGATAGAGGTTGAATTTATGAAGCTCTTATTTGGTCAAATAAAATACTGCATAATACTAATGGATCCCACTGTACATGGTGTACGGATGTTGGTAGTATGAACATAATACTTATGGATGCCACGGTACATGGTTTTATACATACAAATTAATGTTATTTTGTAGAACTATACTTACAAAATTCTCTCCGTCCATCGTTGTACTAGAACTGCTGTACCGTTAAAGATGTTGAGGAAGAATAAAAATTTTGCAGTGATGGTCAAAACATATTCAAATATATCACTTCTGTGTAGGATAACGGAGCGGATGCAACGTGTTTGTAGCATTCCTGAGATGACCACAACGTCCTCTTTGGAGACCGCATGAAAGAGATAACTTGATTCACACAACTTCCGTGTTACACGGTACCCAGAATATCCAGCACGAATACAACCTTCTAAATGAATATAATGCTAAACTGCACTTATTTCATTGTAAAAACATAAGGGAAACGGGAATTGTTTATAAACATACGAGGGTATAATAGAAAAGGTGGTACCTTCTCGGGGCCCGATCGATTGATCAAATGGCGGATTGAACCGATATTGCAAATCCGTTTTATGCACTACGGCTAATCGAAACATAAATATATGAGGGTGTGGTAGAAAATGTGGTATTTTTTTGAAGGCCCGATCGAATGACAGATTGAACCGATGTTTCAAATTTGTGTTATGCACAGAGACTAATCGGAACAGAAATATAGGAGGGTATTGTAAAAATGTGGTATCTTTTGAGGGGCTGACCGAATAACGGTTTAAACCGTTGTTTCAAATCCGTTTCACACAGAGGCTAAATGTAACAGAAATATACGAGGACATGGTAGAAAATGTGGTACTTTCTAGAGTTATTAAATGTGTAAGTTTTGTCCAAGTAATAAATAGAGCTGTGTTTACATACAAAAGCAATGTTATTATTATTGTGTTGCACTATACTATAAATATTGTAAGGAATAATGCTGATTTAGAAGACGCTTTTAATTTTGGAGTTCTTATTTCGTCGAATAAAATGTAGCATAATACTGATGGATCCCGCTGTACATGGTGTTTTTAAAATGAAAATAGCTATTGGTCACTCCCTTTTTGGTCTCTGCAGAAATTGAAGAACGAACGTTATCATAAATTGCAACCCGAAATGGGGGCTTTTGTATATTGTATCAAGAAAAATATGGTTTCAGAAAAAGAAGTGCCCAATTTAGTGAACTATTTTTTTGAGTGACTGATTGAACTGATGTTTGAAATCTGTTTTATGCAGCGTGGATGAACCGTTTTATGCACCGAAGCTGATCGATACAGAAATATACGTGGTTATGCACCGAGGGTAATCGGTACAGAAATATACGAAGGCATTGCTGAAAATGCGGAATCCTCTTAAGGGCTGATCGATTGACTGAACTGATGTTTGTAATCCGTTTTATGCACCAAGTTTAATCGATATCCTAATTGAAGCCTGTAGGCCCTATCCCATTGCTATTATTATACAACCTGATTTCTACCATGGCCTCGTATATTTCTGTCCCGATCAGCCTAATTGCATAAAGTGAATTCTGTCCCGATTAACCTATCCGTGCATAAAGCGGAATCCACTTCGATACTTTCTGCTCGCGAATAACCCCAGTTTATAAAGTTGTTTCTGTCCTGATTAACCTATCTGTGCATAAAGCAGACTTTAAACATCGGTTCAATCCGCATAGATACATTCTGCTCCCGATTAACCATACATTCTACTTCCGATTAGCCTCAGTGCATAAAGTTAATTCACTCTCTTTATTTACTATACAAAATACACACATTCACACACCGAACATTTCAATATTTTATTCAATGCTTCTAAGGGAATAATATTGTGTAGGGGAACTATGGATAAAATCCGCACCCTAATTTCCGCTGGCACCTTCTCCATTCTTCCGGCTGCAATTGTTCAATTTTCTGATGCCTATGCATCTGTAGCAGAATGTGACAAGGAACATAGTGTGAACCAACTTATGTTTTTATGGAGACTCTGAGAGGAAGTTTTTGCTATCTCAGGCATGCAGACCCAACAAGAAAGTTGCATCCGTTCGGTTAATGACGCAACCCTACACGTATCTAATATGTGCATATGTTCCGACCATCACTGCAGAGAGTTTTTATTCTTCTGTAACGTCTTTATCAGTACAGTGTAAAGATGGAGGGAAAGAATTTGCTACGTATAGTGCAACGCAATAATAATAGCATTGCTTTTGTATGTAAACACAGCTCTATTTATTACTTCGACACGATGTACACATTTACTCTATTTACAATACATACTACCAATATTTGCTTTCATTTTAAGAACACCATGTACAGTGGGCTCCATAAGTATTTTGCTGTATTTTATTCGACGGAATAAGAACTTCAAAATTCTGAAAAACTTACACATTTTGCTCAATTTACAATACATATTACCCATATTTGTTTTCATTTTAAGAACACCATGTACAGTGGGCTTCATAAATATTTTGCTGTATTTTCTTCGACGAAATAAGAACTTCAAAATTCACAAACACTTACACATTTTACTTAATTTACAATACATAATACCCATATTTGTTTTCATTTTAAAAACACCGTGTACAGTGCGCTCCATACGTTTTATGGAGCAAATCCAAACTAGGGGAGCAAAGTGACAAAACTGGGGGCAGGGACAGTTTACTTTTCCCTCGCAGGTGCGTTTTAGCATACTGCGGGGCCACAAATGATAAAAAGTGGATAGACGAACCAAATTCTTAACGACAAATGCGAAGGTACATATTGCGCTCTATGTATGTTTTCTACAAAATCACCGACTACTGACGCATTTCTTTTCCTTTCAATAATGAAGCTGAATATCTTGACCAATGTGTCCACCTTCACTTCATGCATATTTAGGGTGATTCCCTTAAGAGGATTCCACATTTTTTACCATGCCGTCGTATATATCTGTACCAATTACCCCCGGTGCAGAAACGAATTTCAAACACTAGTTCAATCCGTAGGACATTTCACATTTTACGTTATATTCATTTAAGATGCATCCCTCGTTCCTCGTTGAAGAAGTTGAGTCGACACGGAACAAGGAACTCCTGCGACAATCATCAAGTAACTCCTGCAAACACCTTCAAGGAACTGTTGTGCCTCACACAAAAACGCCATGATCTCATATCCAGACTCTTAACGAATGACGGGTTCAACTGGTATTCGAAATCCGTTTTATGCACCGAGGCTGATCTGTTCAGAAATATACGAGGGCATGTTATAAAGTGTCCGATCTATCGGGTGCCGGATTGAACTGATGTTGAAAATCCGTTTTATGCACTGAGCTCTCCACTAATAAGGGTGCATATTATAATATCGGTTATATAATTTGCGGAAAAAAGTATGTTCTATAAATATATATAAGTATGTAATATATACTTCTTGACCCTTGGCCTTGGAATGGAGCCAAGGGTTGCAGACTGTTAATGGACAAGATCAAATGGTGTTTGTTACGAACGGCTTTGGTGTGATGTCTTTATCCGTGTGGTGATAGGTTTTCCCTGGTGTTAATGGATGAGAGCAGATGGTGTGTGAGTGTATAGCTACAATTCTTAGAATTAGTGAGTGATATGTGTGGCGTGTTTGTTGGGGATGAGGTGGGTGGAATGGTAATGTGCCTGGTGATTAAGAAGAGGTTATGACATCATCATACTGTTAAAGAAAAGGAGAATAAAAGTCTGCTAGCATATAATGGAGAAAGACCTGCAAAAAGAGAAAAAGGACAGAGAGCGTCTAGATGTAAAGAAAATAAATAGAGTAAAAAGAGTTGGTTTCACGGTGGGGGTGACTGTCCATAGTGTACCAGGGCAGGAAGAAGATATGAGAGGCACGTGGGCGTTGGACGCTTTGCTGGAACGGATGCGAGCAATGTGTATATCCGGACAGGTTTTTTCAACTTTTCAAATTTACCTACAACAACGAGCTGACAATAAACATCACCCACGATTACTATGTAATATTATACAATAATTGTCATCTCAGCTCGTTTTGGCAGTGGGGGGACGCCATCTTGGCCGCCATCTTGGTTTTTGTTATTTTTACCGTAGACCACCGTCCATATACTCTATGGAAAGGTCTTGACGTACAGATTCCGAATATACAATTGCCTTTCACTCTAGTTCAATTAGGGCCGGCTGGACAGCCCTTTAAAGTTTTCCGGACAGGTTTTTCAACTTTTCAAATTTACCTACAACAACGAGCTGACAATAAACATCACCCACGATTACTATGTAATATTATACAATTAATTGTCATCTCAGCTCGTTATGGCAATGGGGGCCGCCATCTTGACCGCCATCTTGGTTTTTGTTATTTTTACCGTAGACCACCGTCCATATACTCTATGGAAAGGTCTTGACGTACAGATTCCGAATCTACAATTGCCTTTCACTCTAGTTCAATTAGGGTCGGCTGGACAGCCCTTTAAAGTTTTCCGGACAGGTTTTTCAACTTTTCAAATTTACCTACAACAACGAGCTGACAATAAAAATAAGAGTTTCAAAATTCAGAAAAAACTTACACATTTTAATCAATTTACAATACATACTACCCATATTTGTTCTCATTTTAAGAACACCATGTACAGCGGACTCCATCAGTATTATGCTACATTTTATTCGACGAAATAAGAACTCCAAAAGCGCTGAAAAGCGTTTTAATTCTTACATTTTGACTACAGGACGAAAACTGGGGAATTTCCCAGAATGACTCATCAACGCCATCTCTCCTCAAACACCGGATACACGTACCCAATTCCGAGAATTTCAGACTCATCAACGCCATCTGTTTTAGAACACCGGAAACACGTACTCCAATTTATATATGACGTCACACGCCAAAATAGCGTAACAAAAACAAAATGGCGTCACAGAAATTAAAACATTTCATAATAATAATAATAATAATCCGAGAATTTCAGATTCATCAACGCCATCTGTTTTCAAACACCGGAAACACGTACTCCGATTTATATATGACGTCACACACCAAAATAACATAACAAAAACAGAATGGCGTCACAGAAATTAAAACAATTCATAATATTAATAATAATAATAATAATAATAATAATAATCCGAGAATTTCAGACTCATCAACGCCATCTGTTTTCAAACACCGGAAACACGTACTCCGATTTATATATGACGTCACACACCAAAATAACATAACACAACCAAAATGGCGTCACAGAAATTAAAACAATTCATAATAATAATAATACTGATATTTATATTAATAATAATTTAATAATATAATCTGGTCACGTGACTTCCATTTTGTGACGTCACAAACAGTCACGCGACTCCCACAAAAACACATATTCTGACTCATCAACGCCATCTGTTTTCAGACACCGGAAACACGTACTCCAATTACCAGAAAACCAACCGTCACCGCGTCGCCTACTTTTCCTCCTCCCAACCCAGACTTTCTGACTCATCAACGCCATCTGTTTTCAGACACCGGAAACACGTACTCCAATTACGAGAAAACCCACCGTCACCGCGTCGAATACTTTTCCTCCTTCCCAACCCAGACTTTCTGACTCATCAACGCCATCTGTTTTCAGACCCCGAAAACACGTACTCCAATTCCGAGAAAACCAACCGTCACCGCGTACTTTTCCTCCTCCCCACCCCCAGACTTTCTGACTCATCAACGCCATCTGTTTTCAGGCACCGGAAACTCCCGCGGGAAAAACCCGAATTCCCTCCTCCAACCAATCAAAACGCTCCTCACAAATTAAACCCCGCCCATTTATGACGTCACGACCAATCAAATTCATCCTTACAAAATAAGCCCCGCCCCTTTTATGACGTAAAAAAAAAAACTGCTGCGTCATCAATTGATCTTTGATCGATCTTTTCCAATCAATTGATTTATCGACTTCAAAAGGGGTGCATTACTACTGTTTAAACCAACATTCCTTTGGAATTCTTTCTTGTATAGAATAGCAGGCCTTACCGCACTGAGTGCCAGTATTTGTCCACAAGCTTTGCCAGTCAGTAAATAGTATTTTTCTAGTGCGTGATTCCAAAACTACGGACGAAATCTTTATTGAAAGCGGCCGTTGGATTGTTTGATTCGCTGCATATTTTGCCAAAGTATCTGCTATATTGTTCCCTTCTATTAAAGATTGTCCAGGTGACCAAATAAAGTTGATATGATATCCCAATCTCGTTAATTTCAGTGTGAGTATTCTTATGTTAACAATGTACCATTCCGTATGACATGACCATGATGCAAACTGTAAAGAATTTAGCACAGAGGCTGAATCGGTTGCAATTAGAACTGAATTTAACTTCTTCTTTTGTACATAAAGCAATGCCTGTCGTATTGCAAAAGCTTCTGCAGTGTAAATGGACACATACGATGGCAAAGGAAAAAAAATTGAATTCTGCAGAATTATCACAGTAAAATGCTGCTCCTGTTTTTCCAGATGTTGATTTTGATGCATCTGTATATATGTGATATTCACATTGTAATTTTGAATGTATGTAGTCTTGATATATATTATTTGAAATTGTAGGGATTGTCTTCCTGAAAACTCTACTTGGGTAGGCAGGAAAATGAATCCTCATGGGAGATATCATATTAAAGTAGTCTGTCATGAAGCATGGTGCATTAGGTAAACGAATAATATTAGCTTGAAATTTATTAATGTCCTTATAAGCATAATATAGTATAGGTAATCTGGATTTATATTTTACTGTACGTCTGTTGAGCATCAAAGAGTCTAACAATTGAAGTTTTGGTATGATCGGAGATGTCGTGTTGGCAATTTTCTTAAGTAAAAATTTGCTCGCAAGATATTTAACTCTAAGTTTGTATGGTGGATCTCCCACTTCTACGAAAGTTGCTTGTTTTGGAGTTCCTTTCCAAAGGACATAAATCCTGGATAAACTGCTATATTGGATAGAGGCATTTTAAATACGCAAAAGCAAATGTATACACGATATATTGTTGCCGCAATGGCGTCTGTGGCTTGCCAACAGGTGTAGGCACACAGTGCGCATGCAAGGGACACCGACCGCAGCGCTGCAGCGGCGGAATTTCAAAACGGTACTTACTTTAAAAATACGCCTCGTATATAGGATTGAATCAGTGCTCATTACTATAAAAACGAGATAAAGTACGTTCTACGTTAAATGAAAGAAATTCAACGTGAACATGGCTGCCAAATTTCTTACTAATTGTTCGAATGGTCTGCCAGGTTATTGAAATTTTCGGGTAGGGAGGCTTTTCTATTTAGCGATCGGATTTTTCCTCCGGGCCACCCCTGAATTAATCTCCAACAGGAAGATGAATGAATGGAATAAGACTGACATTCATCCACTATAGGTGTCAGGGTTCGAATCCTGGTCTGAACATGGAGGTTCTTTGTGCGTGGCCTTTCATCAGTTTCTTCACACATCCTCATCGTCGCGATTAGCCAAAAGTGGAAGAATCCACTATCCGGGATATGAACACAGCACCTGGTTTCATCGTCCTAAACTAATGAACGTAACACACGATAACAATATAATATTCTCACTGACAATGTGGAATATGACTATTTACACTGAGTAAAAGAGGGCAGATATGAATATATTACATTTATCTTGTTTTAAGCTTGATGTATAACGTGATCGCTGACCCTTGTGGTGGAGCGGTTAGCACATCGTGCTACGACGTCAGGGGTTCCGGGTTCGAATTCTGGCCTGGATGTTTGTGGGTGTCCATTCATCAATTTATCATATCATCACTCATCCCCATCTTCGCAAATTAGCCAATGATACTAAACGTGCTAGCGACAGTCCTTTCAAGTAGTGGGGTTTGTGGTGGGGACAGGACGAGAAAGTACGAACCCCTCTCCAGCAGCTTTGCTACACTTAAAACTTGCTCAACATGGTTACATGAGCTTTTTGCTCAAGTGTGGAGCTCTTATAATTTAAGATTTTTGTAAAAAATGCCCTCGGGAATTTTTTAGAAAGTACGAACCCCTCTCCAGCAGATTTGCTATACTTAAAACTTGCTTAACATGTCTATTTGTTCAAGTGTAGCACCTGCCTAACCCAAGAATTTTATAATTCGGAAAATATCAAACCCCCCCCCTCAAGCAGATTTACAAAATTGCATTAGTTTGTCTATAAACTTGTCAATTTTTGGCCACACCAGAAATTAAGCTTATAGTATGTTTTTCTGTCAAAATTCCAGGAATCTTGAATTGATATCTATTGGGTTCTGAGACCGAGTGGAGTGTGGTGCATGGTTTTTATTGTCTTGTAATCAAAAGGTTCGGGTTTGAGTCCTCATAAAATCTGATGGCAAAATGTTAATATTGTAGTTTTGTAAACAAGAGGCTTTGGGTTCGAGTCCTGAGAGATGTGGCATTCCATACGTGAGATTTTGAGAATAATTTTGCTCTGTTAATAGCCCCCAGATCTTAAATTTAGTAAAATGTTGTATAACAGAGCAAAATTATTCTCTATTAAGAATCACCAGAGTTTTGTTATCTGGGTAACAACAATACGAGCAAAACTGCATAATCAATACAATAGAATGGAGGTCAAGTAAACATTCCATGTTCTTTCCAATCTTTTGATCAGTCCCATGTTTCTGCCAACTATTAATCATGCTTGCCCGGGAGTTGTATGTCAACAGATATAATCTATACTGCGTCTTTTCAGAGAGAAATAACATCATCAAAGAGTAATTGCCTTCTTTCTGTATGCCTGAGTGATTATATCTGTTCATATTACCTGTACTGTGCCTTTTCCGAGGGAAATTACATGTCATTTGTCATGGAATTCAAAGAGAAATTCTTATCTACATTATGCACTCTTTCAGGGATCATCCATCATATTGAGGAATTGCCTTTTCGGATATTGTCATGCAAAGGGTTGATCTTGTCGCAACAGAATAATTGCAATGGCAAATGTGCTGTGTTAGTAGGTAAAAGCTTTTCTGCTCGTAAGCATAGGTGCATAAAATGGGTAGGTAATATATTTTCTGACGGTAAAGTATTGTTTTATATCCAAAGGGTTTCGGTGTTTGAATCGTGTTTCTAGTTCGAGTTGCTGTTTTAAGTCCATTTTATGCACAGTAAGGCTAATCGGGACTGGCCCTACAGTTTTAAAGTGGGATCCGAACTACTTGTGCCTCCACCGGGTATCGAACCCGGGACCTCTTGATTACAAGGCAATGACGCTACCACTGCGCCATGGGGGAAGCCCTGAATCGTGCTTCTAGAATTGCTCTGTGACCCGCTCATTTCTCACATCATAAATATATGATTTTTCACCTATGAGAATAACGCTACATATGGTGTCATCTGGTAAAGCCTCGTGGAATTCACAGATAATTTTAATGTTTGTTCTGTCATTAACCACAACCTGTTTTCTTTTCGAAGTGTTAATTACAAACATGGGTCTCCGTTCCTTGAATTCATCTGGTGCGTAGTACAGGTCAGTATTGCCAGTAGTGACGCGCTTGAAGGAAGAAAAAGCCTCATATAATTTAAGAAAATCATTCTTGGACATGTCTAAATTATAATTTTCCCTAGGGAATACCTCATTTCTGCCATTTTTAAGATATATGTTTTTGATGTTGCAGTTATCAAATCTACTTGAATTTTTTTCCTGATTGTTGTGTCTTCCAGTCTGAAACAGTACCACCACAAAATCAGGCATGTCAAATTGAATACTGGAGAATGAATTTGTTGCATCAAATTCATAATAAGTACCAGTGGCAACCTTCTGTACGCATTGATATGTGTAAAATTGCAGAGGAATTTGCGGATTTTTTAGGATATCAGCTTTGTATTTAAGGGCATAGCTGGCTTCATATTCAACAACCGGGATTCTTAACTCCATAGTCTGAATAATGCATTTGCCCTCATCAGGTAGGGTATTGGGCAGAGCTTCCCCTGTGGGGTTTATCGCACTGTACCTCATCAAAGCATTATTATCATTTGCAGCTCTTCTAAATGTAATTCTTAACCCCCCCTTCCACATGATATCTTTGTAATCCGAGAAGAATCCTGGCAACAGGCGCATGGGGAACAAAACAGTATGATTTTTAGATAATATTTTATCACCAGCTTCAAATCCGCCTATTTTGTAGTAAGAAGCCTCGGTTTTGGATAATTTTAGAGTGGCCAAAGCTGTGGAGGTAATGCCTGGATAATCAACTCTGTTTATAACAACGCCATGCTTTCTGATCTCAATTTCAGAGAACAGATGCGGCACAAAATTGTCCACCAGTCTTATGTTCGAATTTGCCGGATAATCTGTTCCATCGAGCTTTACAACATCAAATTTGATGTATAGATCTGCTCTGTGGGGGTGTATAAAGCCGTCCCCTACATCAAGATCAACCTCAACCTCCGTGTTGGGTTGATTTAAATTTGCAAATGTCCTCCTGTTTGGGGGGAATGATTGCAGCTCATAACTCTCAATATTTTCCATTGTATGTATTTTTATTTAAATGTTAATCTCTACGATTGCAGTTGTTGTGGCTCCAGCAAAATCAACTAATTCTTCTTTTTCATTAGTGACCATCAACTCAATGTAATCTATTCTGTTATGGCACACGGGAAAATATAATGTTGGGGATGGATTGTAGATGATGGGCTCCATGAATTCGGAATTAGGCTTGAATGTTGCAATGATGCCAGTTTGTTTGTGAGTGCCTATGCCATTTGATTTGGTGATCATACCCTCGGCCACATTACAGTGAATATTCAGAGTCTCTATGGCTAAGAATTTGGGTATATTCATAGCAGTGTGTTTGATGGCCGGTTCAAGTTTTGTGTTGTTCTCAAATCCCAACAGCTCTCCTATAGTACCCAGATCCACTGTCTCCGTGGCAGATACAATCTCTACTCTGTGAGTGACAGAATTTTGACTTAACACTACACCTCTGGGTAATTGAGCATTTAGAGTGGACAGATTATACTGCCCTGGAGTGATGACAATTTTTTGATCCCCTACTGCAATTGTGTTGTTGTGGTGAGTAATATTAGGTATCAAGTACATGCCGTAAAATGCTCTGAGAGCTATTGTTTTGGGATACACTATGTCATCATGCAATTTGAGTTTCAATATTGAATTTTGGCTGGTGAGATGGAATACCCCCATGATGTTTTAAATACCACAAGGCCTTTTGAAAATCTTCAATTGATGGTTTATTTATTTGAGACATATATCTGAGAACAGATAAACACAAATGTCCGCAATTAACATCTTTGAAGTTTTGAACACGGGCATTATTGTAATAAAGATTAGCTGATTTTAGATATTTTATTAAATTTTCAGGTGGAACACCTCCAAATGAATCAAACACAAATGCCTCATCTTTTAAATATTTAAGATAACAAATCCAGTGAGTGCCCTGATTTTTGAACTCATCCAAATTAACAATGCCACACTCTTTGTTGAGTGGTTGTTCCGGTAAAGAATCAGACATGTACACACCTCTAAAATTTTTGATGCCCAGTGGCTTGATTAAAGCTTCAATATCTTGGTTTGTAAGCGGCTCTTGTTTTTTTTAAACTTATTCATGGCTCTCTTAACACCTTTGCCTTTTTTCTCCATGGCCAGGTTATGGCGCCTCTGCTCATCTAATTCTGCCCTATTCTTCTTGGCATCTATTACTGTTTTTGCTATGGCAGCTGATCCCCCAGCCAAGCTCCCAACAGCCCCGAGTGCTGCTAAGATGGCAGGGATAGTAAATATGAACCCCCCCACATGTGATTTTTTCCTGGATTGCTGTAATTTTTTTAATTGGGGGGTACTAAGCAACAATTTCATACCATGCCCCTTTGCAATACAAGAGCTTTTTTTCTTGCGCTGCTTTTTGGTCAAAAGACTATCAATAGTTTTAAGAGATTTAAGACCTGCATAAGGTATTTGATACATAACACCCTTGGCCTTCATTGTAGGTTTATTATATACATGTTCAC
This sequence comes from Lepisma saccharinum, assembly GCF_977018435.1. Taxonomy (NCBI): domain Eukaryota; kingdom Metazoa; phylum Arthropoda; class Insecta; order Zygentoma; family Lepismatidae; genus Lepisma; species Lepisma saccharinum. Next base: position 3,684,021 of record NC_139247.1, on the reverse strand, counting down.
AACCCCCACCCCAGTTTTTGTTTGGTGTTCATAGCTATGGTGGTTCCCAATGCTGCTATTTTCTCACTCAAAGAAGCATCTTTGCTTACAAATCTACCAAATGCAGCCTCTTCTAATTTCTTGTCTGCAACATGTCTCTTGTCAAGATCAGAATGTGTGTTGTATGCTATGTCATGGTCTCTACAAGCAGCATCTAGGGGATTTACACCAGGGTCCCCTCTGTTTAATCTATGGTCCAATTTTGTGCCTGGACCACAATACTGATAGCCTGGAATATGTAGTTCAAATGGCAGCTTGTTTATAATGTCATTAACCAACCCCCGACCCTCAGAAACATTCCAAAATTTAGGTGGTAGAGTATTAATAATTTTTATGAGATATCCAATCCCCTTAGGGTCATTCACTATAAAATTAGATAATTTTGTGCTTATCATGTCCATAATTCCAACCTTTTCATTGTAAAAATTGTGGTTGCCAGCATTTTCCTCCCCAGCTATCACCAATAACCTATCCACAAGTTTCCTGACATCATCAACCCAGACAAATTCTTTAGGCAGAGTGTTGTATTGTTTGATTCCACTGCCTGTCTTGATCTGTGACCATATGGGCTTGATTAAATTATTGTATTTTGCCCCACTGCTAGACTTGACCCTTTTTTGTGTGGGATCATTGTTCTGGTATAGAGCATCTTATTTTATTAATATTTCTTTGTAATCCTCATAATCTTGATCTGTATAGCTGCCAGGCCTTTTCCTAGTCATCAGTTCCCACAATCCAGGTGTGCCGGTGTACTTAACAAAAGCACCTTTTTCTCCGAGACGAGATTCTGAATATACAATTATATCATCCCCCATAAAAGTTACTCTGAAATTACCGATTCTGTGTATGATACTACCATCAAGCTCTGTGTCGGCATATAAGCCAAAGACCTCATCTTTGTTGTCTTTAGGTGTGGTTAAATATTTTTGAGCAAGAAGACCCAATTCAATAGGATCTTGACTAGCTTCAATTCTTCTAGGAGCAACAGGACTAGGTGTATGAATACTGGAAAGTGGGGTGAATGGATAATCTAATATGTTCCTTGCAGCTACAGGCACAAGCTCTGTGATCAAATTTTGATTTTGCTCTGTAACAGTTTTGATATTCTTACCTAAATTATTAATAGCATCAATGACAGGCTGTTCTGTTTGTTTGTGTTTTTCATAGATTCCCCGGTTCTCTGATTTCCATCCCTTAAATCTTTTTACAAGATAATCTCTTAACTTAAGATCATCAATGACTGGTCGTTTCATGGTTGTTTATTTATGTCTCAACGTCTAGAAAATCGTTGATTTTATTTCTGTATTTGCCAGTATTAGGTGTTCTTGTCATATCAATTGTGACAAACCCATAACTGTCCTGGTTCCAGCACTTGCTGCAAAACTTGGAAAAATCATTGTAGCTCAAGTCCCCACCTACATATTCATCATGTATGTGTTTGAGGTTGGTATGGTCTTGATGAAACACACATATAAAATTGCTGTTGTCTCGGATCAGTTGCTTCGGAATTTTAGAAAAAGTCTGTGCCAGGTAGAAGCAGTCAATGTTTTTGTGCCGGCCCTGTGTAAAGAAATTTCTAACCTTGTTTTGATTATCCAGTATAACGTCATCAAACACAACAACAGAATTATCGAGACATTCATCTAATGGCTTAACATCTGGTTCAAAAGTGGCAATATCCAATCCATCATATAGCTTCATCAGCTGCTGATATTTTAATTGTTCCAAGCTCTTAGAGAAGACATACAAGTGCCTGTTTTTCCAGTCTAACCAGTTGGGTGCCAATAAAAAATTATCAACCATTAGTGTAGTTTTACCACAAGCAGATGGCCCAACAATAAGACACCTAATATTATCAGGCAGCAGCACTCCATTTATCTTATTCTGCTGTTCAGGTTCTGGCAGCCTTTTTATAACATCCCAGGTGCTCATATTATTATTTTGTCTGCATCGATCCAGCTGTTTTCCGGATGACCCAGCCATTTGACAAATAACTTGTTGCCTTTTCTGCGGATGATTTTTTCTAAGAGATATGTGTCAGGCTGTTTAGTTTTGCTGAGCTCTTGTTCATAGAACCTGCCTTTGAGAATTTCTCCTCGGTGATCTTTTATTATATATGTGTTAAGGGTCCCGGGTTTAACTTGAACCACTGTAAATAATTCAGTGCTCCAGTTTCTTGTAAAGCCTCTTTTGAATAAGTGCTTATATTTACTGATTCTTACTTGATCACCCACCCTGTATTTGGCCCTTCTTGTTGTTGGCTGGTATCTAGGATAATAAACAGTCCTGATCAATTTTTGCTCATCAGATGAAGTTACTTCAGAGGGTTTCATGTTGATTGTGGAATGGACCGAGTTGTTATATTTATGTAGAAGTTCTGGAAGAATATTAATCCATTTATAATTACCTTGAAGTGTAAATTGTTTATACATAAGATTTTTTAAGGTTCTGTTGAATCTCTCTACAATTGAGGCTTTGAGATCACTGTAACTCGAGTAATGTTTTATTGACTGGCTTTTAATAAATTGTTGGAACACTGAATTATAAAATTCCTTGCCATTATCTGTTTGCAAATAGCGCGGTGATCTTCCTGAATGATTGATGATTGTCCTGAGGGCTTCTGTAACACATTTTCCAGTCTTGGATTTGAGTGGCACAGCCCAGGCAAATTTTGAAAATGTGTCTATCACAGTGAGTAGATACTTGTAGCCCTTGTTGATTTTGTCTAAGTTTTTCAACTGCCCACTTGACAACTCAATCAAGTCGCTCTGCCATAAATCATCTATGCCCTTTGTGACTACTGGGAGTCTCTTAAAATTATGTCGGGCTTGTCTGTGTAATTCATCAACAATAATTTGTCTAGACATAATATGTAAACAAGAATATTGCAACTATGGGGTGTTCAGCAGCTGATACTGCAGGATTTTCTAAATATAATTTGTCCCCAATATGTATTTTAAATTCCAAAGAGCCATCATCTTCAGCATAGGCTGTTTCTAATGTATTGGGGTCTGTAAAATCCTCTAACTCTACACTGGTGATTTTTGGTTTGTTATCAGCATTTGTTATTGATAAGGTAGGGTAGTGGTGTGCCTGTGGCTGATGCCAATATTTGATCTTGATTGGTCTCAATGTGCCCCCAACAAAAAACTGGTAATAAAATTGTGCAGGGGACAGCATATATATTTTGCCACCTGGTGTAAATGGTGAATCATATTCTTTGTTGGGGATGCTGTACAATTCAAGAATTACTGTATGTTTTGGATTCTCGATTATGCCTGTTATTTCCTTTTCTGCTGTAAGCAATCTGCTTGTTACAGATTCAAGGTGCTCATTGATGGTCCTAACAACATCATCATGGCCTGGCTTTATTTTTATGTCCACAGCAAGTCTCTTGTATTGTTGCACAATCTCTTGAAGCTGGGTGGCAAAAACAGACAAAGCATTTGCTTGATTGGATTCCATGGTCCCTAGCTGTTGCTTGATATTAGCTACAATTTGCTGTAAATTTTCAACAACTGCCAATTTTGAATTTTGAGCAGTAAGATCATGGACCTGTCTTCTGATATCCTCAAACAGGGCATGCAGTTCATTAATATGTTGATTGGTTGGTAGAGTGGCCACTGTCTGTGTGAGTTGTTTGATCTCTGCCTGGATATTCTTGATATCTTCTGATTTCAATATCCTATTCACCGCCCTCTTAATATTTTTAAGTTCCTGTGATGTGGGAAGATTTGATACTGTATTTTGCAAAAATTCAAGTGCCAATTTCACATTATTTAATTCAGAAGCATCAGCCACATTTTGCATAGCATTTTGGAGCAGGGCTATATCTGCCTGAGAGGGTGTTGATTGCTGTAAAATTTCAAGTTTTGTTTGGATATCATCGATCAAGTGATGAAAATGAGATAGCTCAGATTCAGTGTTGAGGTTTTCAAGCTTTGTGATCTGTTGCTGGACACTGACAAGTGTATCTACAATACCGGGCAATCGGGATTCTAGTACATTTGCCAAATCATTTTGCACCGCTGCTATTGTACCCTCAAGATGGGTTATGGAACTTTGAATTTTTCCAAAATCTTCATATGTTTCAAGTTGCAGCTTGATATTTGCAACACTCCGAGTTATTGCATTCAAAGCATCAGAAGATGGCAAGTTGTTCATAAAATTTTCAAGTGTTTCAATTTTTTCTTTAACCTCGGCTATGGCATTGTTCAGGGGATCCAGATTAGGTATCTGGAGTGATTGAATCTGTTCCTTTAGAGTGGAAATCACTAGATCAAAATCTTCTTGTGATTTTATGCTTTTGACAATTGTTTGGAGCTGTGTCTGGACATTATTTATCTGCTCTTCCAGTTGCTGTTTCAATTGCTCGGAGTTGGTGGCCTGGGTCTTAAATTTGGCTTGAAGAGCTGCTACAGCTTCTTCTAAACTTTGAAAATTATCTAATGTGGCCAAGTCAGTATATTTCTGAAGCAATAATTTGAGTTCTGAGTCAATTTTAAGAAGAGGGTCCATGCATTGTGATTGCAAATTTGTAATTTCTAATTGAAGACTGGCATTGAGTGTGGTCTGTAAAGCTTGTAAATCACTTCTCAATTTCTTGACTCTGACATCAAGCATAAGAATCTCATCACTGTGATCTTCATGTCTTGTATGGCCAAATATATCATTAGGCATTTTCTTTTAATGGTTATTTATTATAGAGTATCTGATTCTTAATTCTATAAAAAAGGGTATAAGCTTGTCATAGGATCCAGGGACCTCAATATATAAGCAGTCACCAGCAGAAACAGTATATACAGTGCCGGAAACCATGTTTGAGTGCTTCATTCTATAAATATTTCTCCCTACTGAAATCTTGACATCACCCTCAGGGGTTGTAATAAATTGCAATTGCCCACCTACAGGTAATTGGTAATGATTTAAATTATTGTTAAATATGTACAATATTTTGCCTGTTTCATCATCATTATCTGTAAGTATGCTGTTCAGATGAATAATTAACAAGCCACTCAGTTTAGACAGCATATCAGGAGAGGCTTGTGGTGTTGGCAGGTCCATAATAGCCTGTTTTTTGAACCCAAATAAGTTCATAGGCATGTTTATTTATTTCAAATCATGCTCTGTAATTGGGCATTGTTTGCCATTTTTCAAATCACAATGCCCCCAAGGTAGAGTATGTATGCAACATGATAAAATGCATCTCTTATCATCATGTGGGTCCAGGGCCACTTTTCTTACAATATTTGAAGTCAATAAGTGATCCTCACTCTGAATTCTATTTTCTGATGTTCTAATTGAACTCTGGGATTTGATGCAATTTTTATAATCTTCAAATACAAGATCTTTTTCCACAGTAACTCTGCCAATACCCTTGGCTTTTTTGACAACAGCACTACATGTTTTAAAACTGTACACCTTGGCACTTAACCCAGCAAATTCCACAATAACATCACCACATGTCTCATCTTTTAACTTGCCAGGCACCTTTTTGTTGTGGTGTTGTTGAATCTTTGTATGTTCACTGGTATCAAAGTATTGAAACAATTCAGGCTGTGCAATATCTTGATAAACATCTTCTGTTTGAATATCAAGAATAAAACTATCCGTGTCCATGTACAATAATTTTACACGATCACCATAAAAAGGTTTCAGCACATCATAATACAATATTAACATATGTAATTTGGACAATTCCAATATCACAGCCCCTACATAAATAGGTTTATCAAACTTAATCTTTGTTTTCATCATGTTGAAAAGAGCCATGTGCTCATCATAAATTCTTCTATAATTGAAGTTGGGCTTTGCAACCAATTTTTTGCTCCGGCTGGGGTCAGTAATTATTTTAACATCGGTATGTTTTCTGACATTTTCTATTGTTTTGCCATACACTGAATTCACCATCAATTTAAACAAGCCCTTATCAAATTCGCTTTTTGCAGATGTTCGAAGCTCCGTGTTTGTATCAATGTATGGTTTCAACCATTCTGAGTGCCTGAACCTCAAAACTTTTCCAATTTTGGTTACTTGAACACCATGATGCATCAGGAACTGGAGGTTTTTGTAATATATGACATAATCCTGTTTTGGCTCCAGGGTCATCATGAGCTTCTTCTGTTTAGAGCCAGGTGAGCACTTAACCTCGGGAATTGGGGGCAGATCAGAAAATTTCTTGTGCAAATCATCAGGAATTGTCAGATCAACCTCTAAGAAGAGGCCATAGTCACTGTCATCAAAATCCTGAAGATCCTCAATATTGAAATCTTCGACCCATTCAAGCCCTGCATATGGCAGTTTATCCATCATAGCGTGACCATAGAGGTTGTTTGCATCCACATAAAGTATATAATTTGATGGCCGTGCTGGATCATAATCAGGCATATGCTTGTTATTTGCTCTGGCATATCTCTGGGAACATTGCACCATCCCACCTCTTATACATTGCTCCATAAACAGATACGTATCTTGATCGTGGATCAGATCCAATTGCTTTTTGGTGTTGAAAAACATTGCAGACCATGCTAGGCCCGGGGCACTGTAAAAATACACTGGGTCCAGTTTATAATTTTGCATGGAAGATTTTCTGAATGCTTGCAATATATCAGCTAAGAGAGTGACATCAAGTTTCAAATATGCCATGTGATAATCACCAAATGTCTTGCATTTTAAATTGTTCCACATCAACTGGGCATGGTGATAATCTTCATCAGTGATTCCAGATCCTCTGATTCTGCTGTAAAACTCTTCTTGTGGTGGCAGGGAACACTCATCAAATTTAGAAGAATCTGTGACATAGTCATATGGATATACACCCTTCCGCCTAATTAATTTCAGGTCCTGATTTGGAAACAATGCACGTGTGATTTTGAATTGATCATCAGATAATTGAGTGGCCAGTGTATCCAGGCTAGCTGATAAAAATCTGTAAGAATCAAGAAATCTTATGTGAATAGGAACACCATCAACTTTAATTATCTTGCTAATAGATATATATTTCTCATCATTTTCAGCTAAAATATTTAAATTCTGCTTGTCAAACCCCTCGTACCTGATCAGATGATGGAAATCATAATTGGATGCTCCGTGGCAAAATATGGGGATAAATCTTGGTCTCTTGATCTGAATATTGCAGCTATTACACAGGGCCATTAAGATTTTACCATCTGTATGAGAATGGTGATGAACCTTGATATTTGTATCTGAAAATTCAGAATCACATACCGGGCATTTTTCTGCATTGTTGAAATCCTCAATCTGTTCCTCTGTTAAAGGCAACATAGGTTTTGATTTTAATAAGATGTTATATGCTATGTCACGGCACTCATTTTCTATTCTATGTGCAAATATTTTGATGGCATCTGGTCCCTTGTATGAATATTCTTTAGTAACAATACCATCCTGTACAACCACATAACAAAAGCTGGAAGGTTCATGTTGCTGGTATGGTGTAGCTGAAGATTCTTCGGGATCTGGATTGCAGAATGCAAGAGATTTGAGATTTGATTCGGAATCCCAGACAATATATGCTGGGTGTTCCAACAAGGCTTCATACTTTTTGAATTTGCAATTTTCACTTGGATTGGGCATCACCATATGAACAGGTTTATGGTTGCCACAGTATTTCAGATGCTCAATTAACTTGTTTTTAGCAATTTCTACACTCTCTTCACAAACACCATTCACCATTTTTCTACCATCAAAAACAGTTAAGCATCTTCTGCACAACTTAAATATTTTTTTATATTTGTCTAGTTGTGTTCTCACTAAAGCTTCAAGATTATGTATCAGAGTGTAATGATATGTACCATCCCCTTCAATTAAGAGCAGATCAATCGGAATTGCAGATTCATCATCAAGTGTACTGATTCTGAGAGGTGCTATCGGGCAATTGCCAGTGGAACAAGTAAATACATTAATAGATAATTGTTTGCCATCGATGTGCCTGGCCTTTTTTTCAAATTTATCAATATTCTGAACTGACATTGGATATTCCAAACCCTCTATTGCATCGTCAAAATCGTGCTCATGCTGTTTGTAATAAGTTATTCTCTCAGGATGGCTTGAAACTGGATACAAAGCAGCTAATATACACCACAAAAAACATTTCTGGTCGGTGTTTTTTATATTGACCACGGCTCTTTTGTTTTTGATATTAGCAGGTAATGGCAGATATGTAGAACCTTTTAATGGGCTGAATTCAGAAATATTAACATATAACTTGTGCGATGAACCGCATAGGCTCCATCCGGACTCTTTTGCCGCAAATTCAGAGTGTTTCATGTTCAGTTGATCCATCAATCTGCTTATTATTGTGTCTAAATTTGCGTTTGAATATACCGGTACAGTTTCTGTTACGTGGGGGTGTGTAAATTTTGTGTCATTTGGTTTCTTATATTGTACAAACAATTTGAGAAAAAGCTTATAAGAGCCATTTTGTGCATTTAGAATTGCCTGCAGATTAGGATTTATACTGTTCAAGAAATTCTCAATGCCGCATCTTGGCTCCGATACAAACCGATAATCCCTAAGTTGGGTATTAAAACTGCTACGGATGGGTGCATGGCATGGTTGCTTTGCTGCTCTGGCATTAAGAGGTACTTCGTGCCTTCTTTTCAGGCCAGATGTGGATGGTTGAGGGGGCAATATTGATGACTGTACAGAGCAAGTATCTTTATGTTTATATGTGAAATATTCCATGTTATATTTTCTATTGCATTTGGGGCAAATTTTTGTGGGAGTTTTGTATTTGTCTGGATTACAAATTTTTTGATGCTTGACCCAATTAGAGCTGGATATATTCTTATTGCACTGATTACAATATTTTTGATTTGGCATTTTTGTTGTTGTTTATTATATACAATTTCCTGGGTTTCAATTCAAAACTTTATACTGAATAAAAAATATCAGTTGGCTTCAGCCGTGTGATTTGTATGTGTGTGTATGTATGTAGGTGTGTATACACTTAATATTTTTGGCTTTGGTATTTATATACAATTTCTTGGGATTCAGATCAAAACTTTATGCTGGATAAAAAAAGCAGAAATAGGCCACAACTTGGCCACAAGTGGACCGGAAGTAGGCAAACCGGAAGTGGACCGGAAGTAAACCGGAAGTGGACCGGAAGTAGACCGGAAGTGGACCGGAAGTGGACCGGAAGTGGATATGCGTGGGTGGGTGTGGGTGGGTGTGGGTAGGTATGGGTGGGTATGGGTGGGTGTGGGTATCTGAGGGGCTTCGTACTTTCTGAGGGGGTTCGTACTTTCTGAGAGATTCCCGAGGGCATTTTTTACAAAAATCTTGAATTATGCAGAGTTCCACACTTGAGCAAAAAACTCATGTAAGCATGTTGAGCCTGTTTTAAGTATAGCAAATCTGCTGGAGAGGGGTTCGTACTTTCTCGTCCTGTCCCCACCACAAACCCCACTACTCTTTCACCCTCGAGAAAATGTAAAATTTTGAATTGTTTAGAAGAATGTGAACATTTTCTGTAGATCTTAAGTCGCGCGGATATGTTAAAGTGACGTAATGGATGGTTTTACATGGTATTTTTACTTTATTTAACACAAAATCATATCATAAGGTCGTTTGCAATCTAAGAGAACGACAAGTGAAACGGGACACATGTCGCTTAAGGGCAAACCACCATTCCTCGAATTCCTCCCAGCAGTTTCTGTGAAGCCTTGACTTTCGATCTCGTTAGAGACTGATGTGAATTTGAAAAGTTTAAATAAAATCAAAATTTACCATTCGACTTCTTGAGACAAGCGAATATCTATACTGTTTATTTGTGAATAATAGCTATTTTGTTTGTAATAATTACTTAGTCAATATAATAATAGGAATTTCGAACTTGATCTGGTAGTGTAGAATTTTTTTCAGTCCCGAAGGTCCGAATTATTAATATTTCCTTCCCAATTCCGTCTGGACCAAAAATTTAACCGCACACCTCTAGTTACGGTAGTCAACATGATCCTAATATCTTGTGAAAACGTTCTCTCGTTATTTATTTGGACACGGCCGTTATTTGCTGTAACTGACAGCAGAAAACAATATTCTTTGTATAGACATTTTGCTATAATTTCACCATTCGAATTACATGAACTTTTTCCAGAAATCTCAGGAGGTGGGCAAGTGCTCCCACTGCCCCCATACGGGCGCCCTTGTTACACGGTTCAACACCGACTCATCTACTTCGTTGATTTGGTGTCTTGTAGTGTATTTGGTGTCTGCAGCGTTTGCACTACGTTCTGGAGCGATGTTGTGTGTGGTGTATGATCACGTGATGCGTGCTAACTAATCAAATGAACGTTTAAAGCAGCAGACAGGCATTTGTTGTATCTTCTGAACTTGAACACCGCTATCCGTCTACTTGGTTGAACACAATTTCCTTGCACCAGCCTGAACCGGGATACACCTGCACTACACCTAGTGTCAAAAAGTGCAGAGAACTAGACGGAGAAAGTAATATCCATATGTAGATCGACTTGTGTATAGTAAATACATTATATAATATCTGTTAAATATCAATGCATGGCACACCATAAAAACTTTATCCTTATTCCTTGTTTTGTATGAATTGAGTCGTATGTAGCAATAAGCATTTCTCAAAGTTAACATTCAAGAGGAATCTAGAATTTGAAATTGAAAGCAGACTCTGATCGAGACCAAGACATTTCGTTGTCGATTCCTATCACCTCCACGTTTCTTGTTATTTCTATTTCTTGGCCTACAGAGTGCAAGAAAGCATCAAGTTATTCTCCTTCCTTGCGTTGCCTTTATCGTCCTTACCCTTAGGTACAATTCCACTATGCCCAACGGGACACTGCTGGTGACGTCGTAACTTAACGTTATTCCCCTTCCGGGGCCATGTCGTGGTGCTGCCGCCATCGGGACGTTCGTGAACTTTGTTAGATTGGAGTGGAGGATTCCTTTTCGTCGCGAGTAGTAGTCTGTGTCTGTGTTGGGGTCGCGGAAGAGGGAGTGTAGATAGCAAGGCTGAAAGAGAGAGAGAGAGAAAAAGTACTTTCTGGTTTCTTATCAAGAAAAATGCGCCAGGAAGAAGCCCCTACTTTCTCTTCCAACAAATAAAGGACAGAAATGGAATGTTATGTGCTCTGTTAGGCAGCGCGGATTCAAGATTGTGTACGGTAGTAAAAGTCGGAAGAATTTTTCGTTTTCTGTTCCGAATCCTCTTAAAAATAACTGAAGCGCGGTAACACGCTTTAACGCAAGAGGGAAAAAGAGGAATAACGAAGAAAGAATCTGAGAAAAGGAATTCTGGGTGGTCGAGAACGGAGTTACAGAAGCTGCAACTTGTCCATGAAAGCAATTTTGAAATCCGTGCACCGTAAAAGAGATTACTTTGAAAACAATCCCTACTCTTTAGTTCTTCAATTCTATGCACAATAGTAAAATGGTTTGAAAATGTGCAATGCTTCAGAATATAAAATCGCTGTTTTCGAATTGCAATCTATCTGAAATTCATATCATATTTGGTTTGTACAGTGTGATCACACAAGTATTGTTCGGGAAATTGTCCATTACTACTTTAATTAATTTCTCTTTTGTATCCTGTTAGTTTTTAAGGAATTATTTTTTATTTATGCTGATGCAGCCTATTTGGCGAATTCTTCAAGCTCTCTTGGCGTAAAATAAAGAGAGTATAAACTTGGTGAAGAACAATTTGCTTGGTAATACCACAGATAAAGTAATACTCATGGATCCCACTGTGCCAAGCAGGAATGTAACTATTGCAAAATGTATACAGTATGTAACATTCTTATTCGTACACACGGATTTTCAAACAAAATGCTTTAATATCTGAAAGGAAATACACTCTTTTGAAATTGTTTCTTTACAATTCAATAACTAATATCATTAGGAACATAAAATCTTACCCAAATTCTGAATAAAAAATGACAATAATAAATTAAATGAAACTGAAAGAGAAACATGCCATTTTTGAACAACTTTTCTATTCGTACACTTAATATTATAAAATCAAAAAGTATATCCAGAGCAAATTGACTGACAGTTCTAATACTTTGATGCGTATCTTTTGGCTTTAATTACTGCATGACACCTGTTCTCCATATAATTAACCAGTTTCCGACATGTTTCAGAGTTTATTTTATTCCACTCAGCTTGCACAACAGTTTTCAACTCTTGCTTAGACTTGACGCCTGCTTTATGGACACGCCTCTTCAAAATTGTCCATAAATGCCCAATGGGATTTAAGTCTGGACTTTGAGCTGGTGTTTGTAGTAGTTTGGTTACATTCCATATTAGCCAATTCATGTTAACTCGCGCCTTATGCTTACTGCCACTGTCTTGTTGGAATCTGTAGATAGGCGGCATGTCCATTTTTTGGGCACTCTGCTTTACATTGTTCTTCAATATGTCCAAATAGACATATGCATCCATGATACCATCAATAAACTGGATGGTACCAACACCTTTGGACGACATACAGCCCCAAATCATTAATGACCCACCACCGTGTTTAACTGTTGGAACTGTGTTAATGTGATCATTGTCTTTATTTGATTTTCTCCACACCCTATTTATCCCATCTGACCCATATTTACGTATATATTAATCTTGGACTCATCTGACCATATGACACTATCCCAAAATTCCTGGTCCTTGTGGATGTGCTCTTTCGCGAATGCAAGTCTATTCCTGCGATTCACCTTATTTACATACGGCCTTTTTCGAGCATTCATGATATCCATGCTTCCACTTGGCACGTCGAACAGTTTGATCGGACATCATCGTTCCAGCAACATTTTCTACTAACGGTCGTAACTGAGGAACACTTAGTCGTGGGTTTTCTCGCACCCTTTTTAAAATAAAGCGTTCATCACGTTTATTCAACCGTTTCTCTTTTGGTTTTCTCGGCACATTCTGTGTTGAACCATCCTCTCTAAAATTTGTTTACTATATATTGAACTGTGGAGTGTGATTTATTGACTGTATGTCCAATTTTTCTTAACGAATAACCTCTAAGGGCCAAATTTATAATAACATCCTTCAGATCGGAACTAAGTTCCTTCACCTTGCCCATTTCGAACATGCTGATAGATAGACGATAGGCCTACAACAATACCTACGCCAGCATTCCGCTTGACGGGGAGCGCGCCTGCATATTCAAACTTGTTACGAAGTTGCAAACTGCACGAAATCGCCCGAATAGCGGTGGTGCTGTATGCGAGGAAGATTGAAACTCTTGCCTGTACGAATAACAATGTTGCATGAAACAGCTTGTTTTTCTTTTTTCACTAAAATTATATGCTCTGTTTATACACTTTGAACATACATTTTTATTGGTATTTGTTGGTGAAACCTTCATTAACATTAATTTCCAGGTACATATGAAAATGATTATATTTACTAGTAGATATGACATTTTTTCCTCGGAAATTCTATGTGTACGAATAACAATGTTACATACTGTATAAAACTTTGTGCATAGAAATACATGAACAATACAAACATAAACCTATATAAACGTTATATGTATAGGTTTGTGTCAAATCGATATGGAACATTTTATGAATCTCGGGAACTATGAGACGGACATAAACGAGACATATGCTAAAAATATTTTCTTCATTTATAATTATTAATGTTAAGAGTACTTTAGGGCATCTCTCGAGTACTTTTTCCTTCAACGTACGTGGTATATAAATGTATAGTGAGGTATACAAGTATTGTTCACCCTAACAAAAACATACCAACAAACAAGTATTACACACCAAATTGACCATAGATATCTTAGACTTAACTTTTATCTTGCATCCTACGGGAATGGATTTATGCATCTCGGCCAGAGGTCTGGCGCTTTATTGAATTATTGAAGCTCTCACTGGGTAAATCAAAGAGAAACATTGTGACGAATGATTGATTGATTGATTGATTTAATTTATTTTACTTCGCGTTTTGTGCCTCTTGGCTAATTTGCGAAGATGGGGATGAGTGATGAAATGATGAAATTGATGAATGGACATTCACAAACAACCAAGCCCGACCAGGATTCGAACCCGGGACCCTTGTTGTGACGAATGATTATTAACCTGGAAATAGTTATGCATCCCACGTTAGATCTGTACAAAAGCACTGTGGGATACATAATATTACCAGATAAATTGTCGACAGCTATTTTCGTTCAATTTACTCTTACATCCTACTTGTTTTAAGGAACAGACTTGTACAACCAACGGCAAAGATAAGAGTAGGCAAATTGTTCATAGCTATTTTCATTATCTTCTACTCTACATCCTTGTTTTAAGAAATGGAATTCTGTTGATGCGAAGCAGATGTTGTTTTCTTCTCATTGACGGTTTTGTTTCAATTCACGATCGTCACATTGTGGAAAACAGAGTGAATGAAATTGATGGACAATTTGCCTACTATTACCTTTGCCATTGAGTGTACTCATGCTGGTGCAGAGGTTTCCAACTGCTTTCTGTGGTTTTCTTTCAATTCACGAAGCCCGCAATGGGTAAAACAAATTTACTTAATATGAAAAATTGATCAATGTATCCGTTAATACTTATGCATCCCACTGTAATATGCAAAATAATTAATCAAAGCAGGACCAAAAGTGGGCCTAGTTTCCCTAGGGGACTTTATACAAAACCTGTAGAAAGCTCGAAGAGGTGCCAGAAAGTGTCAGTTGACACATTTTGGCTGCTTTCAAGAACCCACCGATGCATCGCTGACGCACGCTTCAGAGTTCCGTAATTGACCGGTGTTCACCAAAGCTTTCACCGGGTTAAACCTTGATGTCATCATTTCGCGTCAACCTTCTTCGTCAACCTCTGGAGTGATTTGATTTTGATTTGATTCGGTGCTTTAAGTCCACTTTTTGCACACTAAGGCTAATCGGGACTGCACCTAAAGTTTAAAGTGGGATCCGAACTGCAAAAGGAGAATCATAAAAAGAAAGGTGAATATTGAATTTATTCCAAAACGTGAATGAGTACAAATATGAAACTGCAGTATGTTATGCACATGGTATCACCACTACAATTCCACTCAGCGTCGAATAACATGGGCACCTGGGGGAAACCCTGGGGGGTAAAGGCGGTCAGGGGCGTGATGCTGATCACACCACCCCCACTCAAGACCGGATCAAGAAAGTGTGGGGCGTTACCCCCACACCCCCTATACGCCTTCATGGCGTGGTGCTAAGCACAGGGGAGCACTTTACCTTTTTTTACAATTCCACCTAGTAAACACTGCGGTCCAAACATTCATTCCAGCCGGAGACCAAATCGTCCATCCCGGTCGCAAAAAAATCTTCCTCCAAACTCTTGAGCCAGGTGACTGTAGCCTCTTGCACTGCTTCAATTGTGTAAAAACGTTTTCCACCGTGGTGTTTCTTCAGGGGTCCAAACAGATGGTAGTCCGAGGGGGCGAGATCAGGACTGTACGATGTGTGCACGGGTTTGATTCACCTTTGTACCACACATACAGGAGGGAGTGCGGGGCAAGTTGATACAATTTGAGTGTTTGATTTTTTTCTTTTTTATGTTGCTAGTAAGAAAATAAAACATGTTACTACTCGATAGCGTAACTCTTTACGTTTATAAAAAGCACATAAAAATTTCACAGATATAATTTTTAAGCTTACGAGAACCTAATTAGTAACTCAGGACGAAACGTCTCAACTTGCCCCGTCGTGGGGCAAGTTTATACTAATTTGAAGTAGGTTGATAACGATGTGACACAGTTTGATTAAATAAGACAAAATAGTAATTTTGAATTAAAGTTTAGTATTCAGGAAAAGCATACAAACATGAACAAAATATCGTATCATGATGGATAGCCTACATGCAGTCAGTCTATCACTTTCTGTTATGCACATATCTGATTTACAGTGAACACAGGTGTACATAGAACTATCGTATCCGCATTTTAAGTTAGCCCATCTACTGCAGAAAATGCATTGTATCCATTTTTGACCAGGCTTAGAAGCTGAAAATGGTTCGAGGCACATTAGACACAAGCTGTCTTCATCTTCTGACTCTGACTGAATTATTCTTCTTCAGATATTTCCTGTTTGGTATTTTTCTCTTTTACCTTGAGTTTCTCTTTCGGTCGGTCCATTATTTATTTTCTTAATATTATTTGCTGACTCCCTTTATCCTTTTTTCAAAGAATGGCACAATCTTTTTTCAACTCTTTCTGATCTCAATAATTTATTGTTAACTCTTGTTCGAGCTTCATTTTCTAATCTGTTCTTCACTGGTGTGTCTGTAGTAATTGACGATATCATTCGTTGTTTCCCTTTTCGATTTGCTTTTCGTTCTCCAGCCTTAGGGTACAGACGTAACTCTTCTGGGCTTACTGACACACGATGCAATTCTTGATTGTCACTGCTGGTGGAAGGGGTGGTTTTCAATCCCAAGACGTTGGTTTCAGAGATTTTACTTCCATCAGGTAAACGATCTTGCTCATGTTCTTCGGTCATTGGTCGATCAGTTACGGAACATGGTAAATAATCTTCTTCAGTAAAAATATCTGGATTCAATGACATGATTCACGTTGCTTGAAAGCCTGATATAATATTTTTTCGTGTTAGAGAATTGGGTAGTGAACTACTAACGACTCCTGGTATGTCGTATATATTAGTAAAGGTCTTCCCTGGATTGCTGGTCATCCAACTGTCAATTGCTGCAACATAAAACATTTTAAAAGGTCCATAAACCGATCTGTCCAGGGGTTGGAGTTTGTGGGAAGTATGAGGCGGAAATGACAACATAATGATCCCGTTGTTCTTGCAGAAATTCAACACTTCAATCGACAAATGAGAATCATGATTGTCCAGTATAAATAGACATGGGTGATCTTTACTTGCCTTCACGTGGCTCTGAAAGTGTTTCATAAACAGCAAAAATGAAGACGCTGTCATCCATCCTGTGGAATATGAAGTCCAATACAACCACGGGGTCCGCTCTGAATAAAGTGATCTTTAAAATAGACCCTTGGAAATATGAACATTAGGGGCACGGAGTTTCCAATCGCATTTACGGCAGTGGCAAGTGTTACAATTGTGCCCCTCTCTGCTGACGTTGCCTTGGCTACTTGACGTGCACCCTTTTCTGCAACGATTTTCCCAGGGCGCTGAACAGTGTGAATACCTGTTTCATCGGTGTTCCAAATATCTTTGCTCTCAAATTTGTACTTCTCCAGAACAGCTTTTAAGTTATGGAAAAATATGCTACGTTGTGTCGGTTAAAGCTAGTACCACGGCTTAGACTCGTGCCTTCAGGCTCTATAAGATACAGTCTAGAATGCCTTTTCATGTATGCAGTAAACCATTCTTTCGAGGCAATTTTATTATTTATCCAAGTGTCAGGAATTTTCACCTTTTTAGCTACTGCTAATCCAATGCGAACTCTCTGATGTTTTTAGGTGTCAAACCATAGTACATCCTTGAACAGTGGACAAGGTATTACTTTAGTTGAAGTTCTAAATCTTGAATGAAGACCTGACGATGTTTGGAGCAACAAATTCGTATTTTGGTATCCTCACTTTGGTTTACCTCATAAATGTCATTTTGTCGATCTCATATGTCTTTGCGACTTCTTTCAGTGACAAGGTACCATTCTTGACATCGGCGTAAGCTTTCTTAAATGTTTCAATTGGTATTTCTCCCCGAATGCTGGACCATTTTCTGTAAACAAACAAACAAACAAAAAAAAAAAAAGAAGCAGCTGGGGTAAGTTGATACACCGTATCAACCCGCCTCAATTCAGCCGTATCAACTTTCCCCAACCGGCGCCATTTCGATTAATGAACTATAACGTACTAGAGACAACAGAAAAACAAACAACAATAACATTTTTTCTTACCTTTTAGTGGCACAACACACATCCACCAAGACAAAATAATTCACAGTTCATGTAAGCCCACCAGGAGACTTCAAACAACATCCAAAAAAGTAACTTTATACCCTGAAAAATACACTTGGTCGGATAACTTCGCCCACAAAATTGTTCGTTAGCCATGCACACGATCAGACAATACGGACTGGTGAACGGCGTCTTCAGTTTAACGGACATTACCCAGCGTATGAGCGTTCCCTCGTAAATGGCAATGTATCAACTTGCCTCCGTCTCAACTTGCCCCGATCTACCCTACACAAATATCCAGGAGACTTCTAATGTGGATCATTTTTGGATGTGATTAGGATATTCTGGATATGTTTTGGGCATTCTCTGGATCATTTTTGAACATGTTTAGGACATTCTATGGATAGCTTTTGGACATGTTTCGGACATGGGTCCGCGTGATAGGTAGATTATCTGGATGTCTTTATTTCATTGTGCATAAGGATATATTCTAGACTAAAGTTGTACCTAATCTGGACATTATGCTGATATTTTTCGCACATACTTTGGATACGAAAAGAACATTCCTGGACTGAATTAACAAATATCGAAGACCTTGGGGACATATTTGCTTATAACAAGCACTCCACTCTCTCTTTCTCTCACTCACTCTCTCACACACACGCGCGCACATACGCACACAAATTCACACACACACACACCACACATCTACATATTCGAAAATTGTTTTGTATTCACACGAGTATCGATGATAAGCAGAGTATGAAGAGCTTATTCTTGACTACCACGGCTAATCAAGTTAACGTCCTCAATGCAAACTGGCGTCTGGTGTTGTATACGAGGAACAAAGAAAGCCTCGTGGCAAAGAATGTTTCACCTGTTCTGGCGCTGATGCGTTACTCTAGGAAGAGACAATGGGCGTACGAACGACGAAATTCCTTTGGGAAATATTTTTAAGTTACGTTTTAGTACTGCATCACAGAATTTGAGTCCTAACATAATTGAGACTAGATAGTATGAATTAATATTTACACGAATATAAAAACATTTAAGTCAAATTTGTATTAACACGTGGACGTAATACCACATATCCCATAAATATCCATGACAGGAGATCCTCTGGATGTCCAAAATGGGAGATTATCCAGAGATTATCCAGAGCTGGATATCCATAGGACGTCTCTGGGATATGTATAATATCCATGGATCTGATCTGGACATTGTGGAGATTTGTGCTGTATGGGATGTGCCTCTACCGGGTATCGAAGCCGGGACCCCTTGAATTACAAGGCGACGACGCTACCACTGCGTCATCGGGGAGGCCCAATCTGAAATGAGAAAACTGAAACAAGTCTCTGAGCAAGTAGTGACTCGAGAGGGCCCCACCAATGAACTCGTCAGAGGGGAAGTGAGTGCAGCTACCAGCTGTTTGCAGCAACGCGCGCGGCTTTCTCTACCAACTCGATTTCTCCCCTTCTGTTCCGTTATGAGCGGCCTTGCTCCACAGATTCCTCAGACAGAGTATGGTGCGGCTGGTGCACCGAAATGATGTCGTCTGCTTTGAAACTTGTTCTGATTCAGGATATCCGTTGTGTAGGCAATGGTACGGAATCTAACGCTGATTTTGTTTCATTAAGGGCAAGTAAAGGATGCGCGCATGTATTGTCGATATGTTAAATAGTTCTGCTTCTTGACTTGCATGCAAAAAAAAATATATATATATATGTTGAGTTATCAAGGCATGTGTCCATGTTCTGCTGCAACGTGAAGGAGAGCCTGGACTCGCAATCTTCGCTATTTGTACAAAGAATTCTACTTAAGTTCGTTGTTATGTAAAATTAGTTATCGTTATATGAGATATGCGTGTGTGCTTTCCGAATCTAGTATTCATATGTTTCAGTTAGAAGCTTTCCAGATTTCACTGAATTTGACGTCATTTTTGCATCAGTGAAGAGTCGCGGTAGGCCAGTCGTTAGGGCGTTTGACTACCATGGGAGAGACCCGGGTTCGTTTTCCGGCAGGGGAGAAGCGGGATTGTTTCCACCTGTTCAAGCTGCTCCGGCGCCCACCTAGCGTCGTATGAAGTGGGTACTTGGAGGAAACTCTGTGAGGTAAAGGTTGCTAGTGGCGTGGTGCTGATCACAACACACCCACCTTTGGCCGTGATCAAGAAAATGTGGGACCCTAACACCACATCCCCTTACGCCTTCATAGCGTGGTGCAAAGCACAGGGGAGCACTTTACTTCACTTTTACTAACGCAGGCTGGCGAATGTACGAAAGAAGTTTTGGCCTATTTTACTTTACTTTTCTGACACTTTTGGCTAACCGCGAAGCTGAGGATGAGTGACGATATGATGAAATTGATGAAGGGACATTCACAATGGCCAGGAAATGCAGGAAAGAAAGGAGCACGACAATTATGCAGAAAAACGCAGCCTCACTTCAAGGAAAAGTGCATCCATCCTAGAGAACTGCCATCATTCTTCTTCCAGCATCCATCCCTCCTATTTAGTTTCCTGCGGGGAGAATTTCTCCCTGGCCTCCGGATCCTTCTTCCTTCATCCACCCTCATCACTCATCATTTGCTCCGGAGAGAGCAGCAACTAAAGTAATTGAGTTTAAAATATTCACTTGCTTTACTTTGTAATTAAAACCCCCTCTTTCGGTCTTCCTCCGCAGTAATTGCCTCGGCCGACTGTCAGGCGCTGATTAATACATCTGCTCCCGCTTCTTGCGGAGGATAAAAATGCATGGGCCTTTTTTTTTCTCCAGGAAATCGCCGACTTATTACCCTTGGAACATCCGGGAGGTAATTATCCACACCACCAATTTTTAAAAGCGGGTAATTATGGATTACCTCGCGGTGTGCTGTATGTGAGATGGGTACTTAATTTGAGCAGTAATCTTCTAGATGCATTGCGAGTTCTGAACTTCCTCGTTCGGTGACTGACACCCACAAAAGGATTTCTTACAAGCAGGGAACGGTTTTATGTGTAGTAAAAATGTGCTAAATATGTAAATACGGACATTTACTTTCTAATAATATAAGGCACACTACACAAGCTACATAAAATAGTCTCGGAATTGTAAGTATTACCGTGACCGTCTTGAAGAGAAACCAAAAGCGAATCCCGTACGTGAGCCACAAAAGCGTTGTTTCTGGCGCTGCTGTCGGGAGCCCAACTAGTAGCGAGGCTGGGCTTAGCAATGGGCTGCTCGACTTGGGGCTCTCTTCCAAAGTTCCCAAAATAACGTTTGTAACGACCAGGAGCCAATGTTCGAGTCCTTATTCTGTATTGATGACAGCAATTGTAAATTAACAGGAATTTCAAGTGTTTTACAATACCTAGCAAAAGGAAACAGTTGTTGGAAGATGTAAAATTGAGAAAAAACATTATTGTTCGGATGTCAGCAAACTTATAATTAACGAAATTGGAGGATATAAAAAAGGGTCGTAAACTTTCGTTTAAGGTCGCTTGGTACTTCGTCAATTATTCGCAAGATTCATCCAACTCTTTCGGTCACACAAGGACGTGGAGTTATTGCAAGATGTGGAGTTTATGCTGAGAAATCTTCTGAAATATTGAAATACTATGTAAAAATAACTAAATGTGTAAAATATGGGCCAAAACCTAATGTATATACAAATATGTAAAATAAAAAAGGAATTTTTCGGGTGTACACGCCATGTTGCGCAAATATAATACAAAATATAAGTGATTTCAGCTTCATACATAAATATGTATTTACGCATAAATCCGTTGTGATAAAGTCATCCATGTTCAATACAGAACTGCTCACTGAGCGCTCAGATACATGACGCATTTCAGGTGGCGCCACGAATGCGTTCCCAACACTCCTCAGGTTGCAAAGTAACACTGGCCATATTGGATCAGTAATTCTATGCGTTCCTTATTATATGTGTAACTAGAGTTTCCACACGAACCATTAGGAAAGCGATTGTGAATTTGCAAGTCTCTTTGATGCCACGGATGAGAACTGGAGGACGACGATGACGTCAATAGCTAATCAAACTACCCAGGTAGTCACCAACAAGGAAATGCTTTGGTTGTCGTAGCAATCAAATAGCTACAGTTGAACCTGAGTTATATGTATGTCAAGGCAAAGAGAAAATAATACACATAACTGAGAATAATTTATAATTCAGATTTACATATCATGTCATATTATTAAAATACTGTAATTGTGTCAATTTTGAGGAAGAAGATATAAGTAATACAGGTTATTTCTGTCATAAAATGGTAAACTAACGAATCTATAAGTTTGATTTCTAAATACAGTACATTACATTTGCAACTTTTTTAGTGAACACTTGATACTGAAATTCTACAGTAGACGCTATAGTTTTACTACCCGATTTTAAAAATTCGTCTAAACTAGCATTTATTTTACTAATGACCGCAAAGTGTGGTATAAGAGATGCCTAAATCTGCAACATTTCAGTTTTAGTTTTATGTGGATTAGCATCCCGTGAACATTTTACCTTCTGGTCGAGCGTGTATCATTTCCTCTTTCTGTTCTCCATAACCGACAAGTAGCAACTGAAAACTGTCACTTCTGTGACAATGTTGTAGCTTGGTTACCTACAAATCAACTGTATTTTATGAAAATTAGTACGTGTAACACCGAATTAAGTATAATGCATTACATACAAATAAATATTAATTTATACGTTTTATATTTTGCAGGGACCTACAGTAATTTACGTATAAAACAGAATAACGCAGAACTGAGTTGCGTATAGAACTGTCTCAACAATATTTGGTTGTCACTCACGTGCGTCGGAATAATTTTGTTAATTTAGATAGCTACATAAAGTATGTCTTTCTACATACATAATGGCTCTCTTTCGTTAAAATAATTAATTGCATATAACAAGCGGTATCTTAATATTTTTTCTATCGTGGAACGAACTCCCATGCTGTCAGTGTATAAGACTAAGTTTAACAAGCATTTGCTACGAATAATGACATTTCAACAGTGAAATACTGAACCAATAACAACAAATACCGTTCCTCACATTATACACCTGGCCATTACATTATGGTGTCCATTGCAACTGTCTTCAAATCGAATGAATAAGATGAAAGCAAATTGCTTCATGAAGACAGACGTTACATCCTGATGAAAAATTCCAAAACACTTTTGCAAAATCTCTCAACAATGTAATCATATTTTCACGAGTGTTTAAGGGTGCAGATTATATAATTGAAACAATAAACAGCTTTGTAATTTTGCAAAAGAAACTTCAAGTATTATTGTGTTTTCAATTTTTTGCATTATTTTTCCTTGCTCTTCAAGTGAAGTATTTTTTTTTCATATAAAGGGTGAGCCAAAAGTCCCATGACCCCCTACGGATTTTGCGACTGGTCTGTCCCTCAACTGCAAGCCGAAGGATCGATCGCGTATGGTTTCAGCAAGATGGAGCACCAGCCCATTATTCCATTGCCGTGCGAGAATAGCTTAATGAATTGTTTCGTAACAGATGGATTGGACGTGGTTCTCCACAGTTACAAGCACCTCTGGACTGGCCTCCCCGAAGTCCCGATCTTTCGTCCAGCAAGTTGCCGGCACGCGTTACCACACAACTAACGAACTGAAAGAAGCTGTTCGGCACGCATTTGCCACAATCACTCGCACAATGCTGCATAGAATTTCCCATCATACCAGGAGGCGCATAATTCTCTGTTATGAAAATTATGGTGTCCACACATACAATCTGGACTAAGTTGCTGTCTGTAACCTCCTCAGTTAACATGTCTCGTCGCTTATCATACTCTATTTACTTCAGATTCAGAACTTTCCCTCGTCGCAAAATACATAGGGGGTAATGGAACTTTTCTACGTAAATTCAAGTAAGCCAAACATTGTGAGAGCCACTTATGCTACATGCCTAGTGCGCACGGCTTAAATTAATATACCACGGCTGCAATGTCTTCAGGGTAATAGGTTCTTTCTTTGAGAATGTAAATAAAAAATCAGATATATGCCAAGGGATATAAGAAATGAGGATCTATATTCTGAAAATATTCACAGTTTACAGAGATTACATATATTATATGTCTACAAAGGTTATATTCTTCTTAAATGGAAGACAAAGTAGCTTCTTCTTTTTTCTTCTTCTAGTAACCTTGCTGCCTTCTTCTTCTTTCTTCCAAGGATGGAAAATTTGTCACTCTTTTCTTCCTTCTTCATCTTCTTCTGAAGAATGGATCATCTACATTTTGTTTCTTCTATCTCTTCTGAAGAATGGATTATCTACTTCTTATTTCTTCTAATTACAGCAATCATCTAATTCTTCTATATCTTCTGAAGAATGGATCATCTACTTCTTATTTCTTCTATCTCTTCGGAAGAATGGATCATATAGTTCTTATTTCTTCTAATTACAGCAATCATCTAATTCTTCTATATCTTCTGAAGAATGGATCGTATACTTCTTATTTCTTCTAATTACAGCAATCATCTAATTCTTCTATATCTTCTGAAGAATGGAGCATCTATTTCTTCTATCTCTTCAGAAGAATGGAATCATCTACTTTTCATTTCTTCTATCTTCGGAAGAATGGAATCATCTACTTCTTATTTCTTCTATCTTCGGAAGAGTGGGATCATCTACTTCTGATTTCTTCTATGTGCTCTTAGCATAGACGTGAAAACCTGAACAAAAGGTCGAAATATATTCAGGGGCGACAAATCTGGATATAGTGCCTCCTTCTATATCAAACCAACAAGGAAAAACCCAGGATCGCTAAAGAAAAGCGCTACCTGTGGCCCAGTGCGTCTAAAACAGCTAGCGAAACCGTAGTGCTTTGGGACGGCTAAAGATAACTATAGCTCCACCAAGGACAAATCAACCCAAAATCTAGCGATATACTCCTCGCCAGAGGTAACCGAAGAAACAAATTCGACCAAAGATCGAAAGACCCAGATTTGAAATGATATCCCGACACTCTTATCTTGCTATACATTCAATCTATGTGTATATTATTAATCAGTATAATTTCCTTTTCAATTTATGTTTCCTATCCTTTGTATACAATATTTTAATTTGTATTAATTTATCTTTTGTTTGTTTTAATCAATATAATCATCTTTTGTCTCCTCCGTTTTCGTTAATCAACTTTCTTTCCAATTTTCTGTTGCGCTGCCACCTGTGGTCACTTCCGCTAACTAGTTCATTCCATGTAAATGATTGTGTTCGGCCAACTATGCACGTAGCATAATATCCGCCTCCTCGGGATAAAAAAAAAAATATATTGTAAAAATCAATTTGTAATTAGAATTTTTATTTCTTTCTGTCATCCCTTCCGAATCTTCTCACGGGTTCGTTTCTCTATTTGTGAGGCTTCCTTTCCTTTCTTCGGTACAATTGTACCTTCTGACTTTGTCCAGATTCTATCTTCTTTCTATTTTCGTTTCTACATGTCTTATCAGCACAGTATTTCGAAATATATTTGTAACTTCATAGGTTCCCTCATATACAAAAAAAACAATGTTTTAATCGCTCTTTCCAAGGCTTTACTTATTGTATGTGTCTTGCAGAAAACTAAATCGCCTTTCTTTATTCTTATATTCATACCATTCTCAATTTCCTTTTCTTTCTTCTTTGTTCTCTTAGCGTACATGCTTATTAGTACTTCCTTAATCTCGTCTTTTGTTACTGCATCTTTGCGCCAATGAAAGTCTTGAAATATATTAGGTTCTTCCATGTACACTAAAAATAGCTCAGCTGCACTCCTTCTCGATTCATCCGATATCGCGTAATTTATCAATCTTATAGCCGTATTTACCACTGTTGACCACTTAATATGATTATCATGGCAGAACATTCTTGTAAACATTCACATATGAAGACCCAGGGGAAACAAATGATGAATGTAGATTTTTCGCCCATTTTGAGATCGCAGCGCCATCTGATAGTTCGGAAGCTGTACTATAAGAATGAGAATGGCCTTGGTTCGGAAACGGTGAGAAGTGCCTGAAAAACGCATTATTATTTTAGCATATATTGACGTATTTATGAATAGAAATACTTGTTTTATAATTGGGTTCAAGACAGTCAATAATGGCATGCTATATTCTCTTGCTCGGTATTTTTTGTCTTTCAATTTCTGCACATTGGTTTGTAAATTATTGAACTCTTGTTATAATGTTACAATTTGAGACTTGATTCATTTTCACAAAAAATATTTGTAATTGTTAATGTGAACTAGTTTTATTTAGCATGTCGAGTATTCAACACGGGTGTTGAACTTTGGAGTAATCCTAATATGTATGTCCCAATGTTCGACATAGTGAGACGTTAAGCTGACAATGTGTTCTCCCTGCTAACCACCCGCTTCACAAAGACAACCAATTGTAACGACAACTCCCTTTCGCCATACCATCTTTTAATTTCCACTCTACTTCCCTGTCTATGTGTGTCTCGCCCACAGCACTAGAAGCAGGATTAACGGGCCACTGGTTTGATAACTGAAATCGCTTAGAAAATATAGCACTCACGAAAACAAATTGTTCCTGAAATTATTTTATTTAAGTTTTCCCTTACTACTTGTCAACTGCAATGTCCCCTCACCGGTTATGCTCTTTTTACAGATCTTATCTCCTGGGAAGTGGGTAAATTGGATACTGTGTTTTGAAGTGTTGTCAAGGCCTGTTTAACTACATCTATCTCTGTAGCATCTGTTACACTGGTTAAGGCATTTTTAAGTTGCTGTATGTCATCTTGCGTAGGGGTAGACTGTTGCAGTGTTTGCAATTTGTTCTGTATGTCGTCTATGAGATGGTGAAAATGAGATAGTTGAGATTCAGTGTTGAGATTCTCTAATTTTGTGATCTGTCGTTGAATTAAATTTAAAGATTCAGTTATGCTGGCAGCTTAAATTCCAGAGTTTCCTGTACAGTAGTCAATTCATTTCTCATGGTTGTCAAAGTGTCTACAATATGAGCTATGGTACCCTGTATCTTTCCAAAATCTTCGTAAGTTTCTATGCTGGCATCACTGCGTGCAATGGCATTTAATTCGGAAGATGAAGGTAAATTATTAATAAAGTCTTCTAATGTTTGAACTTCTGTTATGGCTGCATGTAATTGGTCTGTTTGCAGTTCGGATTTAATATATTCCAGTGAGGGAATTTCAAAAGATAAAAATTGATCCCGTAATTCAAGAATGCTTGCATTAAGCAGTTCATACTGCTTTTGAGTCTTGATAGTTTCAATTATGGAAAGTACTTCGGAACGAATAGTATTCGCTTGGTTATTTAGTTGTTGATTTAGATGCTCCGAAGTAGTTGTTTGAATTTGACGGAATTTCTCAAGATCATTTTTTAATTTAGCTAAATTCTCTTTTAAATTTTCAACATTATCAAGAGAAGCTAAGTTAGTATATTTTTGAAGTAGTGACTTGAGTTCCCCATCAATTCTCACTATGGGATTAATTAATTCAGACTGTAGATTAGTAATCTCAGCGTGTAAGCT
Source organism: Lepisma saccharinum (assembly GCF_977018435.1). Taxonomy (NCBI): domain Eukaryota; kingdom Metazoa; phylum Arthropoda; class Insecta; order Zygentoma; family Lepismatidae; genus Lepisma; species Lepisma saccharinum. Next base: position 3,656,612 of record NC_139247.1, on the reverse strand, counting down.
TACATTTAAAGAATTTTGTAATATTAATAAATCAGATTTAAGTTTTTTAAGACGTTCGTCTAATCTTTCAATATCGCTGGAATTATCTGGTATTTCCTGCCTTCTTCTGTTTCCAGATATGTCCCTTTTTTGTTTTGTTTATTTGTTTTTTATTTTATTTTATTTATTATTTTATTCTTGTTTCGGTATTTATATATTCATGAGAGGATAGATTATTCTTATTACGATGAAGAGAGGAATTAGTTGATCATAATCGCCAATTATTTCAGCATAGAGGAAATTTCCTTTTTCTACATCGTATGATGTGTTGGGAAACATATTATTGTTCTTAATTCTATAGAGATTTTTTCCTATATGGACCACAGCAGCATTAGGTGGTGAGATAGTTATCTGGATTTTCCCTGTGACAGGGATTTCATATGATGGATGGTTGTTATTGAATACATATAGTTGCCTTCCGGTATTCTCATCAACTTGGTACCATATATTATTAAGTTGAATAATGACCAACCATCTCAATGTACGATGAAGATCGGAAATCACTTGCATGCTGCTGTCTGGACTTCTCTCTATTTGTGTAATATGTTGCTTCTTAAAGCCAAATACATTCATTGGCATTTTTTCTTTTGGGATATTTTTATCATTTTAATATATTATATTTTTTACTAATTCTTAAGATATAAAATATTTTTTATGATAAACTATGTCGACTTTGATCTCAGTTTAAAGAGTACGTTGAGATGAAGCGAATAAAGAAAACCGCACCTTTCTACGTTGTATGCTTTTTGAGATATGAGTGTTTTAATAATTTGCAAGTGATCACAGGGTCAAGAAAACTGTAAGACAAAATCTATTACTTATTGTCTTTCTTTATTACACGCAAAGAAACAGATAACAATCTTTATTCCAAGTTGAATCTGTTTAGCGTGTCATGTCACGAACTGTCATCGATCCCCTGTTGGCACACTATATATGTCAGTGTTACAAGCTAACATTGATTTCTCTTTGCATAACCTGCGTGACCTCGCCATTCATTCATTCATTCAGCTTTTGTGTCTATGATTTTTTTAGGAGGAGAGAAAGAGAGAGGAAGAGGGGAGGGGAGGGGGAGTAACATTCCCCCCCCCAGACAGTATTTATTAAGATAACTTTCCCTAACTGGCCAATGTCTCCACCTTGCAATAAATCATGTAACCTTAAGCAACCTGCACAAACAATAATATTACATAACGGAGTGTGCGTAACATCTCCGAGCTACTATTATCGACATAATAGTATTTCTAACAGGGCATTGCCTCGTTTTTCCCACATACACCTGCATATACAGAGCCCCAAAGGGGGAGAAAAGGTAATTTTTACACAGTATTGCCATCTAGCAGCAAATAATTGTACTTGGAGAAACATGAAAGCACAATAGAAGCATGTGTGTGTGTGTGTGTGTGTGTGTGTGTGTGTACGTAAGTGCTCGTCATCTAGTTGCAATGGAGAGTACTAATATAGCTTTCATAACTGAGCATGCGTAACTTTCTCAGAGCTGGTAACATTTAGCAATGCCTCAATGTTTGTACATACACTTGCATATTACACTTTTTCCAGAAGGGGGAGGGGTTACTAACAAATAGAAGTATGTGTGTGTAAGTGCTCGCCATTTAGTTGCAAAAAAAAAAGTACTTGTCAGACACAAGTTTCATTAGCTAATGCTTTTATAACATGTTCAAGCAGTGACTGGATTTAGCTGAAGACCATAAGTTGACGTAGCTAAGTTTGTAGGACCCCCAATGTTACTAAAATATCTTAATCTTGTATATTTCTTGTACCGCCATGATGTTACTGATTAGTTATAAGCACAAACAGTGTGAAAAACAATGTCATAACACTGGAGGATATGAGAATATGCAAGTACGGTATCTTCGGTTCAGATATAAATGGACCGAATGTACACTGGGGTATTTTGCAAAAATTTTAAAAATTGAAATTTGCGTTAAATTATTTTTTACAGTTAAAAAAGTAATGGATTTCGCTATAGCTATTTGAAAAAAGTGAAATTTAAAGAAATAGGGGTATCATAGGGGAAAATTATTTGAAACTTAGATTTTTTGCACTAAACATCAACAAACGACTGAGTGTGGTAACGATGGAATAGATGATTTGTTTCAAGGTGATCTGATTGAGATGGCTACAGGGACTTTAAAAAATTTGGATAAGATAAATCATGGTTACAAATATATGCTTACAGTTATTGATACATTTAGCAAATATGCATGGACTGTTCCCCTAAAAGCCACGACTGGTACTTGTGTTTCCGAGGCTTTTAAGTCAATATTTAGTGAGGGAAGGATACCAAGATATTTACAGACAGACAGAGGGGAAGAATTTTACAATTCTACATTTGCTAACTTAATGCAACAAGATGATACTAAACATTATTCTACATACAGTGATCTGAAAGCTAGTATAGTGGAACGATTCAACAGGACATTAAAAAATCGTATGTGGAGACAATTTACTCTACAAGGCAATTATAAGTGGGTGCAAATTTTATCCGAGCTAGTTCATAATTACAATAATACAGTACACAGTACTATTCACATCAAACCTGCTGAGGTAACCAAGTCTGATGAGCAACGATTGATTTCTACTGTTTATTGTCAAAAATATACATACACTACCAAGAAGCCATAGTACAAAATAGGGGATCAGGTAAGAGTCAGTAAATATAAATATTTATTCGAGAAGGGATTCACTAAAAATTGGAATACGGAGTTATTTACTGTAGTTCAAGTTTTACCAGGGAATAGAAATACATATATCATAAAAGATAATCATAACAAAATATTGAAAGGGAGATTCTATGAACAGGAACTCAGTAAAACAAAATATCGAGATACATATTTAATCGAAAAATATTGAAGAAAAATAATAAATTGTATTTGAAATGGTTAGGTCTGCCAGACAAAAGTTGGATAGAAGCAAACCAGGTGATTCTTTGACACCAACATGGAATGTGGTACAACGTTTACCAGATATAGTGGAAACTAATTTAAAAAATGGAGAGCTTTTACCTGATAACATAAGATGCCTCATTGCAGGCCCATCCGGTTGTGGAAAAAACACTTTGCTGGTTGATAATTTCTTGCTTGCCCCCAATTGGCTAGATTGAAGAAATAGACACTTGTATGTATTCTCTAAAAGTTTAGAACAACCGAAATACCAACAACTCATGAAGCTGTACGAGGGACTGGGAATAACTACATTTGCATCAACAATAAAACCTCTCGACCAATGTTTGAAAAATTCTGTTGTAATGTTTGATGATGTTATTCTGGAAAATCAGAATGAAATTAGAAATTTCTTTACACAGGGTCGTTACAAAGAAATAGACTGCTTTTATTTAGCTCAAACTTATTCCAAAATTACCAAACAATTACTAAGAGATAATACAAACTTAATCTGTTTGTTTCGTCAAGATCATACTAATTTGAAACATGTATACGATGATTACGTGGGAAGAGACTTAAATTAAAACCAATTTTCAAAATTCTGTTCATCTTGTTGGAACAGCGACGATTTTGGATTTGTCACCATCGACATGACTCATAAACCTAACAATGGTAAATTCAGAAATAAAATCAATGACTTTTTAAACGTTGAAACGATATAAAATAACCATTAATCAAAAAAATAAATATGACAAAACACAAAATTGAAGATAGTTCGAAATGACGAGAGCACTTGTCCAAACGTTTCAAAGGTTGGAAATAAGAAAATCGAGGCTTTTAAGAACAACACAAACGTCAAGACCAACCAATTATCAATGCGATCAGTGGTCTTGGTAAAGAGATTAATGGTGTCACAGAACAAAATAAAAATTTCATCAACGAATTGGTACCTCTTACTGCTAAAAATTATGCAGATTTCCCTCCTACACCTTTGTCTAGTATTCACACACCCCTGATACTCAAGGAACCACCTGCTAAAGCAGCTATAGACGGAGCAGAGAAAATCGAGTTGGGTCCCCTGGCAAGGAATTACCTAAGTACTGGAAAATTCGAAAAAGATGAAGTATTTGGATTGTATCCAATTATTGAACCAAATGAAGGCGTAGTATGGAAAATTGGCAAATCTAAAGTAACATTCGAAGGGGATAACATAAAAATTAATTTGGGTGGGAGAAACAGCTGGTCCAGATATCCTGGTACTGTTGGGCTATGGGAGGTCATCACTAAGAAACAACCAAAATGTTTTACAGAAGATGATTATCAAATTAACTCTGAAATTTTGACACTCTCTGATGCTCTGTACCAAAATAATGATGCCATTCAAAAGCGAGTGAAATCGAGCAGTGGTGATAAATACAAAAATCTGATCAAACTCATCTGGAACCAACTTAAAACTGGTAGTGGTATAAAACAACACAATACTCTACCTAAAGAATTTGTGTGGGTAAACGATGTAAGAAAACGCATAGATAGATTGCTGGTTATTGCAGGAAAAGAAAATGCTGGGAACAACAACTTCTATAATGAGAAAATGGGTATTGTAAACATGATCAGTGACAAACTAGCTAATTTTATTGTATACGATCCCAAAGGTATAGGATACTTAATTAAAATTATCAATACTTTACCTCCTAAATTCTGGAATATATCAGAGGGTCGAGGTTTGGTGAATGATATTATTAATAAACTTCCATTCGAATTACACGTACCTGGTTACCAATACTGTGGTCCGGGGACAAAACTTGAAAAAAGGTTAGAAAGAGGAGACAGGTGTATTAATCCTCTCGTTGCAGCTTGTAAAGAACATGACATTGAATACAACACACACAAAAATCTGGATGATCGGCATGTGGCTGATCAAAAATTAGAAGATGCAGCATTTGGAAGACTAACTAGCAGAGATGCTTCTTTGGGTAAAATAATAACAGCATTGGGTACAACTATTGCTATGAATACTA